>NC_134898.1:21631011-21633511 GCF_041734735.1 Babylonia areolata
CACACACACACACACACACACACACACACACACACACACACACACACACACACACACACACACACACACACACACGCACACACGACAGGCATGAAAGACGAGAGCAATATGTGATGTGAAGGACGAGGAGCTGTCTGGCATTAATTCCCCACACCATGCAATATTGACAGGTCTGGCACTCTCCACTGGTCGAACTCTCTGGAGGTCGACCTCATGGTATAGGGAGACGTCATCAGTGACATCGCCAGGAGTAGCGTAAGGGGGTGGTGCCTGGTTCTGGGTTCGAGTGTAACATGGACGTTTTGTTATTGCTGTGGTTGCTGTTGTTTAGTGTTGTTGCTGTTTTGATGTTGTTGTCTGTCGTTGCCATCTCAAAGTTTGTTGTAGATGTTGTTGTTGTCCGTTCCCATGTCCTCCTTCCCTTGTCTCTCCCTCATTCTCCCTCACTCCCATTCTCTTCAAATATTTATGTCCCCCTTTGCTGCTCACTCTCTCCCTGTCTCTTCCTCCCTCCTTCCGTCGCACCCTTCATCTCTCCGGTCCTTTCTTCCTTCATTCCTCGCTAACTTCTTCATTCGATCCCTCTGTCCCTCCCTCCCACTCTTTCACCTCCATCCCCTCTCTCTAACCCTCTCTCTCTCTCTCTTTCCCTCCCTCCTGCCCCACCCCTCTCTCTATCTCAGTCTTCCTCCAGTCCTTCCCCCCCCTCTCTTCCACTCTCCCTTTCTTGCTTCCCTAACTCTCTCTCTCTCTCTCTCTCTCTCTCTCCGTCCCTCCCTTCCCTCATCCCTCCCTCTGACCCATCCTCTCTCTCTCCCACCACTCTTTCACCCTCCCCCCCTTCCCCCTCTCTCTCTCTTTATCCCTCCCCTTCCTCCTTCCTCTCTTCCCTCTCTTCCTTTCCCTTCCTCTCCCTGCCCCCCCTTCCCTCCCCCCCCTCTCTCTCCCCTACCTGTCAATATCTCTCCATGCCTCTTTCTCTCGCCAGTCACAGTAAAAATGCACCCACGATAGGCAAAGAAAGACGAGAGCAATCTGCAAGGTGGAGGAGGTGGGTGGGTGCCCTTGCTCTAAATCCCCACGCCATGTAATATCGACAGCTCAGGGTGAGCTCTGTGGAAGTTGTCCTTTCTGGAGGGAGACGTGCCATCGCTAGAGTAGGGAGGGAGCCTTGGGCCTGGGTTCGATTCTAACATTGACGTTTTGTTGTTGCTGTTAATACTGCTGTTGTTGCAGTCGTTGTTGTCATCATCGTCGTTGTCGTTGTTGTCGTTGCTCGTTTCCACTTAATCCTTGCCTTGTCTCTCCCTCTCTCTCACTCTTTTTCTCTTCAAATCTGCCCCCAGTCCTCCTTCCCTTGCACCCTTCCCTTCCTCTCTCTCGCCCTTCTTTCCTTCCTTCCTCCCTCCTTAAATTCTTCATTCAATCCCCCTGTCTCTCCCGTTTCTTCCTTCCTGCATTCCGATCTCCATCCCTCCTCCCCCCTCTCTCTCCCTCTCTTTACCCCTCCCATTCCTCCATCCTCGTTTTCTCCATCCCTTCTTCTATCTCTCCCTTTATCTCTCTTCCCCTCACCCCATTCCTCTCTCTCTCCTCCAGCCTGTCAATACATCTATGTGCCTCTCTCTCTCTCTCTCTATCTCCACCAAACAAAGTAGACAAGACAAAATACACACAAGGTAGCCATGAAAGACATGATAGCAATCTGTGAGGTGGAGGAAGTGTCAATGCAGTAATCCCCACGGGATGTAACATCGACAGGTCTGGCTGATCTCTCAGGAAGTCGTCGACCTTCTGGAGGGAGACGTCAGTGACGTCACCAGAGTGATCATGGGCCTGGATTCCTATTCTTCCTCTTCTTCTTCTTCTTCTGCAGATGAACACTCCAGTCTCCGGGATGGAGGCAGCTGTACGCTGCGTGTCCTCCAGGCAGCCGTGGAACTTCCGGGTCGCTGGAGTTGGGTCGGGCTAGTGCTGTACCTCTTCGTGCTCGCCTCTTCGTGCTCTTCTCATGCAGGGGACAGAATTGCAGCAGATGTTCTGTTGTTGTTGTTGTTGTTTTCTCACTCTCGCTCGCTCCTTCCCTTCCTTTCTCTCCCTTCTCCTCTGCCCCCCCCCCCCCCCCTCTCTCCCCCTCCCTCTCTTCTATTTCTCCGTCTGTCTCTCTCTTTTCTTGTTTCCCTCCCCACATCCCTCCCTCCCCCTTTCTTTCTCTTTCTCCTCTTTCTCTCCCCCCTCCATCCCTCCCTCCCTATCCCATCCCTCGCTCCATTCTTTTTTCTCCTTCCTCTCCTCCCTCCCCCCTCTCTCTCCCTTTCTCCATTTTCCTCTCTTTCCTCTTGCTTTTCTCCCTCCCTCCCTCCCTCCCCCCTTTCTCTCCGTCATTCCCCTTTCCTCTTTACCCCATCTCTCGCTTCCTCCCTTTCTCTCACCCTCACTCCCTTCCTCCCCCTCCCCCATCTCTCTCTCTCTCTCTCTCTCTCTCTCTCTCCCCTCCCCC
>NC_134898.1:21651011-21656011 GCF_041734735.1 Babylonia areolata
TTAAAAGCAGTTTCTTTGTCTGGAGCTTGAAAATAAAAGACTGCTGTCACCTGTCTTGTCTGTCTGTCTGTCTGTATCTCTCTCTTTCTCACTGTCGGTCTTTTATCTGTTTTCATCTATCTATCTATTTTTTGCAAGCAGTCTATGTATGTATGTATGTATATATCTATCTATCTCCTTTTTTAAGTCAGACTACCTGTGTCTCCCTCTGTATTTCTCTCTTTGTCTCTATCTGACTCTTCCTCCATCACTCTGTCTCTGTCTCACTGTTATCTGTCCTCTCTATTCAACCCTCGCTCTCTTCTCCCTCTTTCTGCCCCCACCCCCCATCTCTCTCTCTCTCTCTCTCTCTCTCTCTCTCTCTCCCTCCGACCCACCTTCTCTCTCTTTCTCCCCTCTCTCTGTGGTCCCTCTGTCTGTTCGCTTATCCATCTCTGTCTGTCTTTTGTCTCTCTCTGTCTTCATTTCATTATGTCCACCACCCCGCCCCCCTGGGTACATCTCTGTGTTTCTCTGTCTTTGTCTTTCTTCCTGTTACCCTACCTCCTGCTCTTTCTATTCCTCTCTCTCTGTCCGTCTCCCTGGGAATCTAATATATGCTTTTGTCACGCGTACAAGCACAGGGCACCACCGCGGAGGTTATTTCAACACTATCCGAGCTATTATATATCGAGATTCTTCTTCTTCTTTCCGTCGCACGACCAACATCGACTTGCCGATGACTCTGTCGTGGTTCATGCACGCTGGGTATTTTCGTGTCTCCATAACCCACCGAACACTGACATAGGTTACAGGATCTTTAACGTGCGCATTAATTTTGATCTCCTGCGTGTGTATACACACGAAGGGGGTTCAGGCACTAGCAGATCTGCACATAATATGTTGGCCTGGGAGATCGGAGAAATCTCCACCCTTTACCCACTAGGCGCCGTTACCGTGATTCGATCCCGGGGCCTTCAGATTGAAAGTCCAACGGTTAAACCACTCGGCTATTGCGCCCGTACAATGAAAAAAAGCAATGCAACCTCTCTCTGTCTCTGTCTGTCTGTCTGTCTGTCTCTCTTGTATTAAAATTTTCCGTTCTCTGTGTGTATATTCGAATGTAACTTGAGCGACTTGAGTATGCTGGAAACCCTTCTTCTTTTCTTATTTATTTATTTGTTGTTTGTGGTGTGTGTGTGTGTGTGTGTGTGTGTGTGTGTGTGTGTGTGTGTGTGTGTGTGTGTGTGTGTGTGCGCGCGAGTTCTCTTCAAATTCTTTCAGTACACTCCCTCTTCGGTGAGGGTTGAATTGTGAAGGAGAACCGCTTGTTTGTTACTCTCGTTGATAAATATTTTCTCTTCGTTGTCTTGTCTTGTCTTGTCTTGGCTTGCCTTGCCTTTAAGACTTTAAGAAGGTAAGAAAATGTATGCAAGTGAAAACCAACCAACCAACTAGACAAACAAAAAACTAACAGGAAATGGTATGATCTTTTAACTTTCGCCGCCACAGGCGACTTGAGTCAACCAGACTGTTCACCGTTGTAGTCGACTGTAGTCGACACCAAAGAGGCGTATTTAAAAGAACAGTTTATCCCATTGTAAACTAAGCTTGATAGCTGTACCCCCTGACCGAGTTTGAAGTGAACAAGTCCACTCTGTATTTGTTTTGACAGGAACCTGATCGTGTGGATAAACACGTTGAGTCTTTTATTTTTTCGTTCTTTTTTCCCCCTCAAATTTCCGCAATATATGACATGATATGATATTATATCATAACATATCATATTGTATTATATGGTATTATATTATATTATATTACGTTTTATTTTATTTCATTATTGTATAGTATTATTTTTTTTCACATCATCTGTTGTTGTTGTTTTTTTAAATGTGTTTGCATAGGGAGTTGTTTGTTTTTTCACACATAAACTTAAAAACAACAAACAACAACAACAACAAAAAACTTTCAATGACACCACACATCCAGAAAAGTGCTTGCTGCACATTAAAACAACAACAACAACAACAACAACAGCAACAACAACAACAACAACCCCCAAAACTCTCTGCCATCTCTAAATCTCACATGTACACTGAAAAAGCACCATGATCTGCACTGCAGCAAAAAAAAAAAAAAAAAAAAAAAAAAAAAAAGGAGACAAAAAACAGAAGAGAAAGAGGATGAAGGATGGGCAAGGTTCCAGCCAGTCAGCCAGCTAGCTAGCCACCTCCACTCTATCTTCCCTCGTCTCCCCCCCTCCCCGATCCCTCCTTGGAAAAAATAAAAATAAAAAAGGGACCATGATATTGTTTGGAGACAGGCATGGAACATGACAGGCGTATGGCTGTATGTGTGTGATCCATTTGGGGAATTACTCTCTCTGTCTCTGTCTCTGTCTCTCTCTCTCTCCCCCCTCTCTCTCCCTCTCCTTCTGATTCTCCCTCCCTCCCTCTCTCTCACTTTCTCCCTCCCCCCCTCTCTCTGTCTTTTCTTTCTTTTTTGCCTTTTTTTTGTGAGGGATCGGGTAGGGTCTGGTGGGAGGGTGCGGTGCGGTGCGCTGGAAGGTGTGTGTGTGTGTGTGTGTGTGTGTGTGTGAGTGGGGTATGGGGGGTATGGGGGTTGGAGTTGGGGGTGGGGGACTTGCTTTGGTGTCGGGTTTTGTCTGAGTCTGTGATGTTGGAAACTTTTTATGACTGCCGTGCTCTTGCCCCCCCGCCCCCCCTCCCCGAAGCTTCTGTGTGTGTGTGTGTGTGTGTGTAAAAGAGAGGGGGGGGGGTTAGAAACAGAGAGAAAATGATAAAGAGACACGGAAAGAGACAGAGACAAACAGACGGAGAGAGATAGGGAGAGACAAACAGAGAGAAGAGAGACAGAGACAAACAGACATAGAGAGACAAAGACAAACAGACAGAGAGAGAGAGACAGAGACAGAGAGAAGAGAGACAGAGAGTAAGATAGATAGATAGATAGATAGAGAGAGAGAGAGAGAGAGAGAGAGAGAGAGAGAGAGAGAGAGAGAGAGAGAGAGAAACGGACACAGAGACAGAGAAACTCAAACTTCACGGGGAGGTGGAGTGGAGAATGGCATAAAGTGGAAAAGTGAGAAAGTTAGAAAGAGACACACACACACACACACACACACACACACACACACACACAGAGAGAGAGAGAGAGAGAGAGAGAGAGAGAGAGACAGAGAGTGAGATATATAGAGAGATATAGAGACAGACAGACAGACAGACATATACTGAACACTGAAATGTCTAATGTCATTAGCTGAAAAGCTCTGGTGAAATAGTAGGACCTGTACTTATCGGAACAAAATGGTGCCAAAATAGATAAAATGGAACAGAAAGGGGGGGGGGGGGGGGGGGGGGGGGACAGAAATGAGACAACATAAACTAATAAGAGATTTGCAACACTTTGGCACTTTGTCATCAGCATAAAATACACACAGAGAGAGAGAGAGAGAGAGAGAGAGAGAGAGAGACAGAGACAGAGACAGAGACAGAATTAGATAAACACACACAGAGGCTGGCACTGAATAAAGGACGTGGATGACAAGGGTTGCTGGGAGACAGAGACGTAAGAGAGAGAGAGAGAGAGAGAGAGAGAGAGAGAGGGAGGGAGAGGGAGAGAGAGAGAGCTTGTGCACGTGGGTGTGAAAACTTGCACGTCTTTGGAGCGGGGGGATTGACATCAAAATGTGACTGTACAAGCGTACTTGGGGTAGGGGGGTGAGGTGGCGGAATCTGAATGGGGCGTCTGTGTGCATGCATGGATGTATGTAGGGGGTGGGTGGGGGATACACATCTGTGAGTATGTGTGTGTGTTATTTGAGATATTGATATTATTGAAATTTGGTAAATTGATCTGTTAAATATGTCGCTCTTTTTTGCGTTAAATTCATATCATTGTTGTTGGTTTTTGTTTGTTTTTTTCAAATTTGATTTTCTTTGTGTTGCTCAGTTAATCTTTATTCAGATGGTTGCTAAAATGTTAGTACAACAAAAAGTTAATCTGATATTAAATGGATTCAGTCAGTCAGTAAAGATACCAGAGGTATCTTAGAGGGGTGGGCAGAGGAAGAGAGAAACAAGAAAGGCAGCTGCACAGAAACAGACAGAGACCGAGACAGAAACAGAAACAGATAGACATGGAGACAGAAACAAAGAGACAGACAAAAAACAGACATCAAAGAAAGACAGACAGAAAAAGATGTGCAGGAGAAAATTAATTTAAAAAAGAGCAAGATGAGAGGTGCTTTTTTTTCTTTCAATTTTTCATTTAAAAAAATCAAAAACAACAACATAGCTTTCAATAATTCACTGTTGTTATACGCAATCTGTCTTTGGTTTTGTACAATGCTTACAGATCTAGAGAAACAGTCATTTCGTAGTCTTTGTCTCCATCGTCTACCCATCAGCAAATTATGTTATTGTCTTTCGTTGCTTTTCAAATACCCCTTAATGAGGGGCTATGGCCTATAATTATATGAATTAACCATTCATTCATTCTCAAATACCCCTTCACGAGGGCTAAGGCCAACCATTCATTCATTCATCCATTCTAAATAGTTCACACACAAAACACAGCTATTAGAATCTTCGATATCCTTCTGTTTTCCGGAAACCCTAACACTTTGCGGCAGTGTATGTACCACCACGTGACCGGAATTGAATGGAGCGATGGACAACCGCCAGACAAGACAGAAGACCATGATATTGTTTGGAGACTGCTGAGAAAGCGACCAAGGCAGTGTATGGCAGCGAATGTGATCCATTTGGGGAATTAAACGCTGCTGGCCTCTCCTCTGTCTTCTGAGTAGAGGAATGGCCGTGGTTGGGGTAGGGTGGGGTGTGGTTGGGGATGGGTTGCGTAGGGGGAAAGGAGTGTGGAGGGGTGGGTGTGTGTGTGTGGGGGGGGGAGGGGTGGGGGGGGGAGAGGAAGTTTGGGGGTGGGGGGGGAGGCATGCTTTGGTCAGATGAATTTTGAGAGGCGGAGTACGGAGGGGTACA
>NC_134898.1:21671011-21676011 GCF_041734735.1 Babylonia areolata
CGTAATGGTGCAAAACAGATAAAATAGAACAGAAAGGAAAAAAAAAAAAGAATTGAAACAACATAAACTAATAAGAGATTTTGCGACACATTCGCACTTTGTCATTAGCTTAAAGAGAGAGAGAGAGAGAGAGAGAGAGAGAGAGAGAGAGAGAGAGAGAGAGAGAAGTGGATTATTGTTGGGAAGAGAGACATATCCTAGGATACAGGGGCAGGCAGACGTATAGACAGAGGCACACACACACTGACAAAGGCACAGACTGAAAGAGAGACTTGTGCTGACAGAGCCAGAAACAGGAGGCGTGGGGATGGGGGTGGGGGCAGAGAGAGAGAGAGAGAGAGAGAGACAGATAGACAGATAGATAGAGAGTGTGAGAGAGAGAGGGGGGGAGAAGGGGGAAGGAGAGGAAGAGAGAGAGAAGTATCCGCCTGTCTGAATATTGCAATAGTGCCAATAATTATTGAAAAGAAAATATTCAAGCAAGTAAAGAGATTAAGAAATTAACAATAAAACATGAGTGAAAAGAAGAGAGAGAGAGAGAGAGAGAGAGAGAGAGAGAGAGAGAGAGAGAGAGAGAGAGATCAGTTTCAGTTTCAGTAGCTCAAGGAAGCGTCACTGCGTTCGGACAAATCCATATACGCTACACCACATCTGCCAACCAACGCGCTTAGTAGAGAGAGAGAGAGAGAGAGAGAGAGAGAGAGAGAGAGAGAGAGAGAGAGAGAGAGAGAGAGAGAGAGAGAGAGAGAGAGAGAGAACTGAATGAATGAACGAATAAATTAATAAACGAACAAATACATAAATAAATACATAAACAAGCAATTGAACTGCTCACGGAGTAAAAGAAAAGAAAGAGGCATGGGAAAATCACACAGCATAAGAACCGAAAGAGACAGAGACGGAGACAGAGACAGAGAGCAATTGGCACACATTCCACAAGACAGCGATCAAACAGAGACTGGGGTGATCAGTTTCCACTGCTATCATTGTTGCCAGGAAATGAAAATGACAAAGTGTTGCCTGAGGCTGTACAGCGACCAGACAAACGAAAAATAACAACAACAACAACAAACAAACAACAACAACACAGGAAGCGTAGCGAGAGAGAGAGAGAGAGGGTTGGGGGGGGGGGGGGGGACTGGAGAGATAGGGAAAAAGAGGGTGGAGAGAAAGATGGAGAGAGAGAGAGAGTGTGTGTGGAAGAAGAGGGAGAGAGAGAGAGAGAGAGAGGGAGAGAGAGAGAGAGAGGGGGGAGAGAGAGAGATGGTAAGAAAAAGAGAGAGAGAGAGAGGGTGAGAGAGAGATAACTGAACACTGAATGTTTAATGTCATTAGAGGGAGGGAGAGATAGAGAGAGTGGAAGAGGGAGGGAGGGAGAGAGAGAAGGTTAGAGAAAGAGAGAGATGAAGAGAGAAAGAGAGGAAGAGAGAGAGAGAAAGAGAGAGAGAGTCAGAGACAGAGACAGAGAGACCGAGATCGTAGGGACAAAAAGAAAAAAAAAGAGACAGACAGACAGACAGGAAGTCACACACAGAGACAGAAATACACACGAACATACAAGAGAAACGAAATAAGAAAAAAAATCTATTGAGAGAAATAAGTAAATAGATAAACAAAAAATAAATAAATAGGCAAATGAATGAATAAATAAATAAATAAATAAACAGATAAATGATAAGATTAGCAACAACGACAACAACAACAACAACATCACCATCATCAGAACAGCAACAACAGCAGCAACAACAGACAAGAATAACCATAACCATATCAACAACAACAACAACAACACAAAAACGACAACAACAAAAAAACAAACAACAATACCAGACCAAAAAGAAGACACACTGAAGGAGAGAAAAAAACACACCAAAAAATACCAACATCAACAACAACAAAAACAGAAACAACAACCTTTTCTAACTAGAAGAAAAAAGAACAACAACAAAAAAACACCTGCGCCTAATCTGCCAGGGCATGAACCAAGGAGATCATCACTCCCCTATCATGTTTCTCTTTTTCCATTTACCAGGCACACGACTAATTGGCGCCACTGGACACAGCGCTGCCTGAGACAGGGAAGTGGTGTAGGAGGGGGGGGGGGGGGGGAGGGGAGAGGGAGGGTATGGGGGGGGGGGTGGGGGGTGAGACAGAGAAAAAATACAGATGGAAAAAAATGGTGAGTGGGGATGGGGTGACAGGATAAAAAAAAAAGTAAAAGAAAAGAGAAACAAAAAAACCAAACCAAACCAAAACACACACACACACACACACACACACACACACGCACGCACGCACGCACGCACGCACACGAGAAAGAAAGAAAGAAAGAACAACAACAGCAACAACAACAAAAATTGTATCGCTTTTTATAATAGTTGATACGTTTACACACACATCTGGAACTCTCCCATATTTAACACACACACACACACACACACACACACACACACACACACACACACACAGAGAGAGAGAGAGAGAGAGAGAGAGAGAGAGAGAGAGAGACAGACAGACAGACAGACAGACAGACAGACAGACAGAAACAGGGAGAAACAGAGAGAGAGACGCATGGAGAGAGATAGAAACACACAGAGAAGAATATATCGAATCAAAGACATGTATACCTCCAGACATAAACACAAGATCAAACAAAAACAATTCTTTTTTTTTTTTTTCAAGAGAAGGGCAGATCTCATAACCTACATCTGAAGACAAAGACAAAGAACGCACAACGACTTGATAATTATTATCGAAAGCAGTTTTGTTGTTGTTGCTGTTGCTGGTTTTTTGTTGTTGTTGTTGTTTTAGTTTTTTGTTGTTGTTTTTTTGCGACGTGACTTTACAGCTTGCAGAGCACACAATTTGCAGTCACACAAAAAGCTTGGCAGTTCCCGTAGGACATATCGACATACTGTATTCACACACACACACACACACACACACACACACACACACACACACACACACACACACACAGAGAGAGAGAGAGAGAGAGAGAGAGAGAGAGAGAGAGAGAGAGAGAGAGAGAGAGAGAGAAAAAGGTTAAGGACCAATTAGGAAGTGGCACACTTTTCTTTTTTTTCTCTTTCTTTCTTTTTTTGTGGCGGTGGGGAATTGGGGGTGAAATGGTGAAATGTTGTTGAATTTTCGTCAAACATCAATGTATGCAACTGATGTAATGAGCCAAGTCATAATCAAAGTTGCCTTCTTGCACTTTTTTCAACAAAGGAAACCCGCAGTTACAGTGGTCTTTATTTTATAATTATTATTACTTTTTTTTTTTTTTTTTTTTTTTTTTAAGAAAGCACTGACGAAGTATAAGAGTTTGGCTGGAACATTGATTTGTTTCAAAGCAGTTTTCTGCTTGAGGGGGGTGGGTATGATAAAAAGATGCTGACGATTTTGGCAACGTGCTGTGTATGCAGCTGGAGTAAAGAGCATCAATCATAATGAGATGTCTTGTCTTGCAAACGCACGCATTTCTTTTTAAATGGAGGGGGAAAAAAAAAAATCCCGAAAAGTTACATATTTCGTCACAGCAACATGTAAACCCACATACGCTGAATATCCTTAAACATAACTACCAACCCCCCCCCCCCCCCCCCCGCCCCCCACCCCTACCCCCTCCAGCAGCCTCCATCCTCTATCTCTCTGTCTGTCTCTGTCTCTGTCCCTCTGTCTCTGTCTCTCTCTGTGTGTCTTTTATGTCTCTTACATCTGTGTTTAAAATTTTATCGTTACTTTTCTGTGTTAATTTCACTTGAATCATTCATGTGTAGCATTCATGCTAGGGTTTTGTTGTTGTTTTTCCATTGGTGTGTGCGTGTGTGTGTGTTAGTGTGTGTGCGTGTGTGTGTTACTCGCATCCGTTCCGTACAGATGTGAGCGATGTTGTGTCTCTCAGTTTGACGCTGTTTTATACTCGTACATTATACATGTATTAAGTATTCAGTATAACTACATTTATATGCGTACATGTTTGTGTGTCTCTTAGAACAACGGCAGATGTGTAAGTCGGCCAAAGTGCTAATATCTTCACCGGTGGAAAATAAAGATTCATTCATTCATTCATTCATTCATTCTCTCTCTCTTTATTCATCCAACCTTGCGCTCGAGCTTAAGTTATACTTGTTGATACGAGTCTCTTTGCCCTGAAATTTTACAACGTAAAACAAACAGACACACAGACAAACAATCATTGAAAACGATTTGCCGACACAAGAATGAATCAATTTAAAATGCCATCGCTGCCAAACACGGTCTCCAGACTCACTAAGGTTTTGTTGTGTGTGTGTGTGTGTGTGTGTGTGTGTGTGTGTGTGTGTGTGTGTGTTTAACTTGCTTGCGTTCCTCGTTTAACTCATTAACTGTTGATGACGAGTAATGGTGTTCCCATCAGTTAAAACGGGCTGTCAACTTCACTGAGCTAAGACAGGACTTAGGATGTCAGTGACATTTCTTTACCTGAACTTTCTTTTCTGTTTTTTTTTTTTCCAGTGTGAATTGCATTACTTGTCTTTTTGTTTTTTTTTGTTTTTTTTTTGTTCGGCAGAATGAATTACACAATTGGTAAGCACACACACACACACACGCACCCCCCCCCCCCCACACACACACACACACGCGCGCGCGCATGCATCGGCACAACACACAGCACACACACACACACACACACACACACACACACACACACACACACACACACACACACACTAACACACTAACTAACACACACATGCATCGGCACAACACTCAGAACACCACACACACACACACACACACACACACACACACACACACACACACACACACATACACGCGCGCGCGCGCGCGCGCGCTAACACACACACACACTCAACACACACACACACACACACACGCACACACACTAACACACTAACTAACACACACATGCATCGGCACAACACTCAGAACACAACACACACACACACACTCAACACACTCACACACACACGCGCGCGCGCGCGCTAACACAC
>NC_134898.1:21686011-21698511 GCF_041734735.1 Babylonia areolata
TTCACTACTATTGGCTTCTTCATCTTCTTCTCTTCCTCTCCCCGCTCCAATTCCCCCCCCCCCCGCACCTCCGCCCCCTTTCGGAGTCCTCTTGCCTTTCTGTTCTCCCTCCTCCCCCCCCCTCCGCCCAACTGACCCCCACCCGCGCCCCTCTCCCTCTTTTCTTCTCCATTGCCTGCGTGTTTTTTCTTTCTTTTTTTTTTGTCTTCCCCAGTCTCATCACTTTCCTTCTTCTTCTCCTCCTCCCTTCTTCTTTCCATTTTTATTTTGCTTGGGGTTTTTGGTGTGTGTGTGTTGTTTTTGTTTTTTCTCTCCCCTACTTGTTACCTTCCTTCTCTGGTTCAGACTCCCTTCTCATTTTCATGCTTTTCGCGAAGAAAGCACTTCTCTGCTATTTTTGCCTTTTCTTTTTTTCTTTATTTTTTTCTTTCAAAGTGTGGCGTCGTTCTGTTGTGTCTGTCGCCGCTTGTTGCGTGGACAGTGTGTGTGTGTGTGTGTGTGTGTGTGTGTGTGTGTGTGTGTGTGTTACAATAGTGCGTGTGTGTGTGTTACAGTAGTGTGTGTGTGTGTGTGTGTGTGTGTGTGTGTTACAGTAGTGTGTGTGTGTGTGTGTGTGTGTGTGTGTGTGTGTGTGTGTGTGTGTGTGTGTGTGTTACAGTAGTGTGTGTGTGATTGGGGATGAGTTTCATTTTATAGTGGAATGTACCAATTATGATCAGTTACGACATAGATATGTTCCTAAAAAAATATTTGTCTCCAAAATCGAATTTTAACTTCTGTAATATGGTTCAAAGGAGGCAAAAAAAGTCATTTTAGCTGTAAGTAAGATGATTAGATTTGCAAATGTTACCTAGCTACACTTTTGGAGTTAAAAGACATTTGTGTTTTCTCAACTTTTATGTGACATTGTTGTGTATTTGGAAATGTTTTTTTTCTGGGCATGAAATATTATTTTGCAGTAATCCTCCATACTCCAATAGGAGTGAAAGGATAATTAAAACTTGAAACTCGTGTGTGAGTGTGTGTGTGTGTGTGTGTGTGTGTGTGTGTGTGTGTGTGTGTGTGTGTGTGTGTGTGTGTGTGTGTGTGTGTGTGTGTGTGTGTGTGTGTGTGTGTGTGTGTGTGTGTGTGTGTGTGTGTGTGTGCGTGTGCGCGTTGCTGGTGTGTGTGTCGTTCTTTTTTGTTATGTCTGTTCAACAAAATCTCCGTCAAAAATGCATCTAAATCAGGATTCGAATGGTGAAGGTACGTCAGAAGTAGTGTCGACTCGTGAGCAAAATTTGAACCATTTCAAACATAAAAAGATGATACATTCAAAACTAATGCCTATAGAAATCCGTGGAACTACAGAACTCGCAGCATTTGCAAACGTATGTGGTAGAGTACGGATTCGATGGTTCACAATGAAAAGTGATACGCATGTGTGTGTGTGTGTTGGGGGGGGGGGGGGGGCGGGGACGTGGGGGGGGGTGTACCTGCGGGTCAATACATTGCCATAGATAGAAATCGTTATGGAACAAACCATCGTTTATTTTTCTCATCCGGTCGAAATGTTGATATTATTTGAATTATGAATTTTTCTGCCACAGAAATGCCCCCACTACCACCCCCACCCCAACCTACACTCCTGTTTTTTTTTTTTTTTTTTTAGAAGAGAACATAATTTGATCAATGTTGCTCGGGCGAAGATTTATTAATTACTGTTTCCAAAAGGTTCCGTTCCTTAATTGAGGTTGGGTGACAAGGTACAATCAAGTTCTATTATTTTTTTTTTTTTTTTTTTTTTTCACGACCCAGCAAAAACATAACCATGTCAAGTTAAGTCAAATCACGTCAAGCCAGTTCTGAAGGTAATATTTCTTGTCATGAAAACTGGGTGAGAATTTCCTTCATTTCACTGTCAATATCACTACGATCCACCCCATCCCTTCGTTTTGAATACTGTGCTCGGTTTCAAACGTCCTGTGTTTTTTTTTGTAGTTGATGTGTTGTCTGGTGGGGGGATGGGGGCGGGGTAGGGGGGCGGGGGGGAGGAGGGAATTGGGGGGTGTTGGTGTGGAGGGAAGGAGGTAGGGGAGTGATATTAAGTATTTCTTGTTTTTAGATGTCTTGTAGTGTATGCGGATGGACTGAAGTCAATAATTGTTCCTTCTTTTTTTTTTCTCCAGTATCATAATATGGTTTTTGAACATTGTGGTTTAAGCTTTCGGTATTAAGATATATTGTGCATTATTTTGTATTGTATTGTATTGTACTGTATTGTGTTGCTCTGTTTTTGTCACAACAGATTTCTCTGTGTGAAATTCAGGCTGCCCTCCGCAGGGAAAGCGCGTCCACTACACTGACAGCGCCCACCCATTTTGTCTTTCTTTTTTTTTTTCCTGCCTGCAGTTTTTGTTTTGTTTTTTTTTCCTATCGAAGATTTTTCTTCAGAACTTTGCCAGGGACAACCCTTTTGTTGCCGTGAGGTTCTTTTATGTGCGCTAATTGCATGCTGCACACGGGACCACGGATTATCGTCTCATCCGAATGACTAGCGTCCAGACCACCACTGGGTTCAAGATGTAAGGGTGTTTTTTGTTTGTTTGTTTGTTTGTATGTTTTTTTTTTGTTCAAATGCATGTTTTACATGTCGGTTTTTACATTGTACAGTGCAAACGAGCATGCTTTGCATGGAAATGCTTTTTATATATTGGATTATCATCATCATCATCATCATTATTATTATTATTATTATTATTATTATTATTATTCATCGGGAGAAGAGATGCAACAGAAATTATTGATCACGTCATCATGAAAAGGCATAAACAATATGACAAATATCGGAGAATTACTTTGCAAAATCTCTCCCCCTTGTATTCAAAACTAAAACCGTTTCACGTTTCTTGCAATACAGATTTAGAATCAAACATCATTACACCTGACATTAGCACAGTCATA
Organism: Babylonia areolata; assembly: GCF_041734735.1. Lineage (NCBI taxonomy): Eukaryota > Metazoa > Mollusca > Gastropoda > Neogastropoda > Buccinidae > Babylonia > Babylonia areolata. Next base: position 21,688,955 of record NC_134898.1, read on the forward strand.
AGAAGACTAAACTGGACAATGAAGACCCATTTCAGATTTTCAGATTTTCTCCTCCGAATACAGAAATGCTCCGAACTAATAATATGACACCACTTCTCTACATTAAGGATATAATTATTATGAAGGCTGCACCCGCCTGGTTGGTATCGAGCGCTTAGATATATATTTGGACCTATAGCATTTCATTTTATTCGGGTAATTTTCTTGAATACGAAATCTAACCTAGTAAAGCAGAGAGAGTATATTACTCATCACCTATCTATATATTGTCATGTTAGAAAATCGCAGGACCGGTTGATTTGATTTTCCCCCTGATGATGAACTCTAGAGCATTCGAAATGGAAAAGTTGCACTACTCAAAATGAGAAAGTTTCTGCGTGTCTACACACACACACACACACACACACACACACACACACACACACACACACACACACACACACACACACACACACATATATATATATATATATATATATATATATATATATATATATATAAGTACATATAGTACGTATATATAGATATATATGTACATATAATAGTATATATAGTATATATGTATATATATATATATATATATATATATATATATAGACAGAGAGAGAGAGAGAGAGAGAGAGAGAGAGAGAGAGAGAGAGAGAGAGAGAGAGAGAGAGAGAGAGAGAGAGATTGATAAACAGATAGGCTGTAATTTTGGGTTTGATTATCAATATTCGTGATTTCATTTTTCATTTTGTGTTAGCAATAATGGGAAGAACATGATAAAAAATGAAACGAAATCAGGAAGGAAAGGAATTACAAGAAGTGTAGAGAAAATGAAAAGAAAGTAAGTAAGGAAGAAAGAAAGAAGCAAACAAACAGAAAGAATCGAAACAAGTGAGACAAAAGAACGAAAGAAGAAAGAAAGAAAGAGAAAAGCAAAACAGAAAAAAAGGATAAAAAAAGGAGATAAAATAAATCAGAAAACAATAGTAACAAACAAAATGTGTCGAACAAATAAGACAAAAAAAACGTTGAAGGGAACCCTGGGAGAAGAAAAAAAAAGGAAGATAGAAAGGAAATAAATCAAAAGACGGGAAGGCATACATAAAATAAATAAAGAAAGGAAAGTAAAAGAAATGTGTGGGGGTGGGGGTGAGGGTGTGCGGGTGGGGGTGGGGAGACAGAGGGAGATAAACGAATGAATAATGACGTTTTGCTTTTTTCGTGAATCGCGTGAAAATGATCGCTAAAAACAAAGCCATTGATTTTTATTTTTTTAATTTTTTTTTTAACATGGTCAGTAGATCTTCCAGTTAGCACAACTTTTAACTGAAAGGTGTGTTGTCACTTGTTTCGTTGATTCTTTTGCCTCTGACTGTATGTCTGTCTGTCTGTCTACCTGTCTCTTTTACTCTCTGTTTCTCTTTGTTCATCTGTTTTTCTCCGTGCCTCTGTCCCTGTGTCTCTGTCTCTGTCTGTCTCTTTGTCTCTGTCTGTCTGTCTGTCTGTCTCTCTCACTCTGTGGACTGAACAAAGATAGTTCGATTCATGCGTTGCAACATCTCCTTGCCCAATGTGTGTCGAAAGCCTAGAAGATGAAAATCATTTCAAATTAAACTGCAAAAGATACGATGAACTGCGAAAAGACTGTACCATTTTCAATACAACTCCAGCGCAGAGAAAAGATTTGCTCGGCATACAGATCACAGTATGAAGGACGGCAATAACAAGGATGAATATAAGGCGCGGAAGAAGAAGAGAATGGTAAGGATAAGGAGGAGGAGAAGGAGGAGGAGGAGGACGACGACGACGACGAAAACGATAACGATAACGAGAAGATGTGATACTTTCACTTGCAAAATATGTATCTGAGGCAATGAATATACGGAAAACGTCAATTATCGGTCCAAATACTCATTAATCATTTAAACATTTGTATGGGTTCTATGAGGAAAAAACATGGATAAAAAGGAAGGGCTACATTTGGGTGGTCAATCTCGACATTGAAATTATATGGTGTGTTCGTACTGACATGTTGGGTTCTGATGTTGAGGCATAAATGATTATTTCTGGATTTATATGTACTTTAATATATGTTTGTATTGATATGATGTGTGTCGATGTTACATGCGTAAATGTTTATTATATTATAATTTATACGTACTTTGTTTTCTGTGTACTGTCCAAACCTTGCAGACGAACGACTGAAAAAAAACAACGTACATTACCCCCCTGTCACATGTACATTTAAACTAATGTCAAAGTGCCAAAGTGTCGCAAATCTCTTATTAGTTTATGTTGTTTCAATTCTGTTTTCCTTTCTGTACCATTTTATCGATTTTGCACCATTCTGTTCTGATTAGTACCTACTATGTCACTCGAGCTTTACAGCTAATGACATCAAACATTTCAGTGTTTTAGTGTTTCTGTCTCTTTCTCTCTCTCTCTTAGATGTGCAAGTCGGCCAAAGTGCTAATATCTTCACCGTTGGAAAATAAAGATTCATTCATTCATTCATTCATTCTGTGTGTGTGTGTGTGTGTGTGTGTGTGTGTGTGTGTCTGTTCCTTACTGTCTGTCTCTGCCTCCATTTTTCATCTGTCTCCCCCCCCACCCACCCAGCCCCACCCCCGCATCTTTTTATCTGCTCTTCTCCCTCCCCCCTTCTCTCTCTCTCCATTTTTTAAAAATTTATATATATACATATATCATCTTAAATCTCCTCCCGCCTGTCTCCCTGTCTGTCTCTCTGTCTCTCACCTCCCTCTCTCTAATCTTAATCCCATTTCCCATCGTTCTCTCCCTTTCTCTGCCTTTTATCTCTCGATCCATACGCCTCTCTGCCTCTCCACTCCCCCCTCTCTCTCTCTTTTTCTCTCTCTCCTTCCCTATTCCACCCCCCTTTTCTACTCCTCCCCCACTCTCATCTTCTCCCCTCTGTCTTTTTGTATGTCTGTCTGTCTGTCTGTCTGTCTCTCTCTATGGTTCCCTGGCCTGGCTTGACTAAACCCCATCATGCAGTTTCAGACAAAAAAACAAAACAACCAAACAAACAAATAATAATAATAAATATGCGTTTGTCTTGTGTGTGTGTGTGTGTGTTGGGAGGGGCGTATAATTATGCGTTTGTGTCTGGCTGTCTGCTATTCTCTTTTATGTAAGAGAGAATGAGAATAACATAATGATGGGACAGATGGCTAGCAATAGAATATCCACCATATTATGTAACATGTTTTGACTTTTTGATAATACTGTTGTTGTTGGTATTTTTTGTTTGTTTGTTTGTTTTTTCTTCATGATTATGTTTGTACATTTTAGGAATCTGTATTAAACTGGATTATTCTTGGTGTTTCTTCGATGCCTCAGAAAGGGGAAAAAAACAACAAATAAATAAATGCAGGATAGATGGATGGACTACCTGTGCAGTCCGGTTCCGCGCTTCCCGTACTTCCTGAGGTGCAATCAGGAGAGGAACAGAAGGAAAATCAGAAGAAAAAAAAAGGAACGAACAAAAATGAATACATGTTGGGTTTTGTTTTTTTCATAATTGAAGACAGAGGAGGCGGATAAGAAGGAGGAGGAGGATGACGACTATAACGATTACGAGTGTGAAAAAGAGGCGCAAACAAAAGAAGAAGAAGAGGAAGGAGAATGGACAGTCTGATAGCAAGGAATGAAAATGAGTACATGTTGCTTTTTTATAGGAGAAGGAGGAGGAGGAGGCGGAGAAGGAGGAAGAGAAGGAGAAGGAGGAGGAGGAGGAGCAGAAGGACAGCAATGATAACAAGGACGAATATAAGGCGCGGAAGAAGTGGAGAATAGTAAGGATAAGGAGGAGGAGGAGGAGAAGAAGGAGGAGGAGGATGACGACGACGACGAATGACGAAAACGATAACGATAACGAGAATAGAATAAAAAAAAAGAGGCGCAGGCGAAGAGAAGTAGAATGATAAGCATGAGGACAGACAGAGAGAAAGGAATGAACATGAATACACTTTGTAGTTTTTTTGTTGTTGTATATAGAAGATTCATGAGGAAGAGGACGACGACAAAAAAACAAACAAAAAAACAAAAAAAAAACGATACCGAGGATGAAAAGGAGACGCAGAAAAGAGAAGGGGAATGGTAAGGATAAGGACAGACAGACAGACAGACAGACAGACAGACAGACAGACAGTAAGGAATGGAAATGTATATATGATTTGTCCTGATAGAAGAAAAAGAAGGAATATGATTACGACGATGACAACGATAACGAGGATGAAAAAAAAAAGAGGCGCAGAGGAAGAGAAGGAGGACGGTAAGGATCAGGACAGACAGATAGAAAGAGATGAAAATGAATATGTGTCATTTTTGATAGAATACGGAGGAGGAGGAGGAGGACGATGACGACGATGACGACGACAACGACAATTAGGATTACGAAGAGGCGCAGAAGAAGAGAAGGAGAATGGTAAGGATGAAGACAGACAGAGAGAAAGGAATAAAAATAAATACATGGTGTTGTTTTTTTTAATAGGAGAAGACGGAGAACGAGGGGGGGGTGGAGGGGGAAGAGGAGAACAACGATGAAATGGATAACGATAACGAAGATGAAAAAAAAAAGAAGCGCATAAGAGAAGGAGAACGGTATGGATAAGGACAAGACAGATAGAAAGGAATGAAATTGAATAATTTTTTTTTTTCAATATGAGAAGAAGGATGAGGAGGACAACAACGACGACGACAACGACAACGATAACGAGAATAGAAAAAAAAAGAGGCGCAGAGGACGAGAAGGAGGACGGTAAGGATAAGGACAGACAGATAGAAAGAGATGAAAATGAATGCGTGTCATTTTTTTTTTTTTTTTTATAGAATACTGAAGAGCAGGAGGACGATGAGGACGACGATGACGACGACAACGACAATTAGCATTACAAAGAGGCGCAGAAGAAAAAGTAGGAGAATGGTAAGGATGATGACAGAGAGAGCGGAATGAAAATGAATACATGTTGGTGTTTTTGGTTTTTTGTCATGGGAGAAGAAGGAGAGGGAGGAAGATGACCACGAAAACAATAACGAAGATAAAAAAAAAAAGAGGCCCAGAAGAAGAGAAGGAGAATTGTAGGCATCAGGACAGACAGATAGAAAGGAATGAACATGAATGCATGTTTTTGATAAGAAGAAGAAGAAGAAGAAGAAGAAGAAGAAGAAGAAGAAGAAGAAGAAGAAGAAGAAGAAGAAGAAGAAGAATGATTGACTGATTGATTGAATCTTTAACGGGTAAAGAGGTAGGCGCAGTAGAAGCCTTTTTACAATTCTGCCCATTTAACGACACAAAACATAAAAATAAAGAACGACACAAAACATAGAAATAAAGAAATAAAATAAAATAATTAGAACGACGAATAAGAATAGTAACTGAAATAGTCTATTAAAAGTAACAAAGCGATGAAAAGAACAATTGGTAAATAATCATATACGTAGAAGAAGAAGGGGAAGGATGATGATGAGGAGGAGGTGGTGGTGGAGGAGGAGGAAGAAGAGAAGGAAGAGGGGGGCGACGACAACGATAACGAGGATGACGAAGAGGCACAGAAGAAGAGAAAGAGAATGGTAAGGATAAAGAGGGCGATGGTAAGGAGGAGGAAGTGGATGATGAGGAGGAGGAGATGAGGAGGTGGGGGAGATGAGGAGGTGGATAAGGAGGATACTGGTAAGGAGAAGGAGGAAGAAGAGGAGGAAGAGGAGCAGAAGAATAAATAATATATTTAGCGTTCACGTTCTTCAGCCTTGTCAATCGCTTAAAACATTATATCGATTTTGCACGGTTTGTCTGTCTGTCTGTCTGTCTGTCTGTCTCTCTCTCTCTCTCTCTCTCTCTCTCTCTCTCAGAGGTTACTTTTGACATGAGAACTTTGCAGTTAATGTCAATAAAATGTCAAAGCCTCAAGGCATCAAAGCATCTCTCTCTCTCTCTCTCTCTCTCTCTCTCTCTCTCTCTCTCTCTCTCTCTCTTACTTTCTGTCTTTCTCTATCAGCATTTCGGCATAGATGCTTCTTTCTCTGTCTCACTTCCTGGTTATTTCTTTGTTGTTGTTGTTGTTTTTATCTGCCTTGCATGCCAGTCTGTTTGTCTTTCTCTGCTTCGTTTCGACCACGATAAAAGCAGCCTTTTCTGTCACTGTTTATACATGTATTCTGCATTTGTTTTCTGTTTAGCTATGTTTTACGTTCATCCATCGCTCTCAGAAGTTACTGAACACGTGTTACCAGTTTCTTTTTTTTTCTGGAAAAATTGCTTGTGCACTTAGTTTGATAGATACTGATATCAATCATGAATTAGATATATTTAATACATGTATTAAGGATGCAGAAGATTGTATGAAGAAACAAGTACATTGTACGAATGATTTTAAACCTCAAGACTGGTTTGATGTAGAATGTCGTGCTTCAAAAAGAAATGTGCGCAGATTACTCAATAAATATCGACGTATATTAGATAAAAATGATTGTGACCGTTTTTGTGGAACTAGAAAAGAATATAAATATTTGCTAAAGAGAAAGAGAAAGCAGTACAACAATGCATTGTTGGCAGAATTAATAACATCCGTAAAAAGCCAGAAGGAGTTTTGGAACACAGTGCATAAGATTTCAATGAAAAGAAAACAGCTACTTAATAGCATTAGTATTGAAACATGGTATGAACACTTTAAGGTACTTCTAACGAAAGATATCCGTTCTTATGATACACTGCAATTGGGGAATGACGAAGAAGATGAAAACAGTATAAATCGTCCAATTTCTAAGGAAGAGGTATTATTTGCTTTAAGAAAATTAAAGAATCGTAAAGCTGCAGAGCCAGATGGCGTTATTAAGGAACTGTTGAAAAATGCTTGTAAAGTAGAACCGATTCTGAACTTTTTGGTAACTTTTTTTCAATTCTTTGTTTGATGGAGGAATTTATCCTGATGAATGGGCTGAATCCATCGCCCTGCCACTTTACAAAAAAAGTGACGTGAATAATCCCAACAATTATAGAGGTTTTTCTTTGTGTGATACCAGCAATAAGATATACAGTACGATCATTAACCATAGACTACAGGAATGGGTTGAAGAAAATAATCTTACAGGAGAATATCAAGCAGGGTTTAAACGTAATTATTCTACTATAGATCATGTATTTACTTTGATGGCTTTTGTACAGAAACAGTTTTCCCTCAATCGTAAATTATATGTGCCTTTATAGATTTTGAAAAAGCCTTTGATTCCATTAACAGAGCTATTCTTTGGCTTATTCTTTTGAAAGCAGGTGTTAATGGAAAGCTACTTAAATGTGTGGTAAGTATGTATAAATGTGTGAAAGCAAGCGTGAGATGTGGAGGCAACATGACTGATTACATACAGTGTACATCTGGTGTGAAGCAAGGAGATGTATGCAGCCCTGTTTTGTTCTCTCTGTTCATAAACGAATTGATCTATGAAGTTCTTAGACATGGAAAGCATGGTGCACAGTTTGTTGGTGATTTCTTAGAAACATTTATACTTCTTTTGGCTGATGATATTGTTTTGATGTCTGAAACAATTATAGGATTGCAAACACAGTTAAACAATTTATATCGAGCTGCTGCTTTACTTCAGTTGAAAGTCAATATGTTAAAGAGTAATATAATTGTATTTAGAAAAGGGGGGTATTTAGGGATCAGAGAAAAATGGACTTACAATGGAATACTTATGCCAGTTGTGAATGTTTATAAATACTTAGGAATTTATTTTTCGTCAAAACTTAGTTTTACTGTTGCATGTAAAGATCTTGCAAGCAGAGCGAAATATGCGCTTTTCTGTATCATGCAAAAATTATCCAGTTTAGAAAATCAATCTTTTGCATTGTATATGAAATTATTTGACTGTCAGATTCAACCTATTGCACAATACGGAGCTGAAATTTGGGGTCTTTACGAATCAGCAATTCACTGTGAAAAAGTTCATTTATTAGCATTAAAGAAATTTCTTGGGGTGACTATGAAAATACCTAATGATTTAATCTATGCTGAAACTAATCCTATCCGATATATTTGAATTTGGTTATCAGATGTATTTCTTATTGGTTAAAAATAATGCGAATGGAAAACGTAAGACTGCCAAGGAAAGCCTACAACATGTTACATGATTTGGATAATAGAGGTAGAACTAACTGGGTATCAAAGGTGAGAATAACACTGCATGATTTAGGCTTTGCTTACATGTGGCTAAATCAAGGAGTAGAGGATATAAACGGATTTCTACGTACACTTCGCTCGAGACTAATTGATTGTCGTTGGCAGGAATGGTCAAGCCATATCCAGGATAGTAATCGTTTTGATTTTTATAGACAGATTAACTTGAGACATACGGTACCAGTTTATTTGTTTATGAATATGGATAGACATTTAAAATGTATCATGGCAAAGTTTAGATTTAGAATTTCTGATTTGTTTACGCATTATTACCGTTACAGGCAACATAAAGATAGTGACCTTATTTGTACTTTGTTGTCCTGTATTAAGTGATCTTAGAAATCAGCTGATACCTTCAAAATTTCATAGGCAGCCTTGTTCAGACTGTATTTGCTTATGTCATCCATAACACGTTAATAAACAGCTAGCAATTTACTTGTATAAAGCCTTAAAGATTAGAAATACAATATGCAGTTGAGTGTGTGCTAGTTTTCCGCTTTTTTTTTAATTCTGTGTGAATAAGACTAAAAGCAGATAATGACTGTCTTTTTCTCATTTTCAGATTACAGCTGTGTTCTTCTACATATCCAAATATATTACCTCTGTAATGTTTGTTTACACCACCCCTTCATGAGGGGCCATGGCCTATATTGAATAAAACATCCGTATCCGTATCCGTATCTCTCTCTCTCTCTCTCTCTCTCTCTCTCTCTCTCTTCCTCAGTCGCCTCCCCCTCGCCTCTCCCTCCACCTCAACCGCCCCCTTTTCATTTGAATATACCGAAATATTATGATTTCTAATTGATAATAACAATCATCATCATCATGATAGAAATCATAATCCTAATAATAATAATAACAATCATCATCATCATGATCACAATCATCATCATCATCATTATAATCATGACATAATTTATTTTCAATCTAATATTATCATCTCAGATGAACAGACTATATACAAATGATAAACGAACGATAAACAAACGAACCATCGTTCTCAGTCACTCTCCTGCTCTCTCACACTGTCTGCTGCCATACATGGTTTATCAGATGTTGCTTGGATTAGATTTAAATGGAAAACAGTGTTGGGCTTCTCAAGTTAGAGATATATTATGTACAACGGGTTTTAATTTTGTGTGGTTGCAACAAGGCGTTGTTGATGTGAAAGGATTTCTTATTACTTTCAAGCAAAGACTTATAGATATCTCCATTCAAGAATGGTCGGGTACTGTTAGTGATAGAGACTGATATTCATGCTACAGATCATTTAAAATTATATTTGAAAAAGAAAAATACATAACGAATGCTGATGAATATTGTTTCAGAGTCGCGTTGTCTCAGGCCAGGTTTAATATACTTCATTTAAATAAT
>NC_134898.1:21706011-21713511 GCF_041734735.1 Babylonia areolata
TAGTAGAGTGGCTTCAGTCAGATGGTGTGACACGCGCAACGTGGTGGTGGGGGTAGGGTGGGGGGGGGAGGGGTAGGGGGGGGGAAGGAAAAAGGAGGGGAGGGCGAAGGGCGGGAGGAGAGAAAGAGGGGGGGGGGGTTGTGACTGGGGAGGGAGAGGGCGAGGCGAGGGGGTGGGGGGGGGGGGGGGGGGGCAAGAGGCTACGATGATGATTGAGGTTGTGGGAAAGGGGTGTGGGTAAATGATGGGGAGGCGGGGGGGGGGGGGGGGGGGGGGTGTTTGCTATGGTGTTACCCTAAAGAGGGAGCTGGATGAATAAGGGGGAAGGGGGAAAGGAAAAGCGGCTACGTGTATTGTATATTATACAGAATTAAAGAAAGGTTAGTGTTTTTGTTCTCAGTACTAACGGAGAAGGCGGTGAGAAAGGGGAAGGTTAGGGTGGAGTGAAAAGAAAAAAGAAACAAAAAGAAGGTATGGGGGAGGGGGGGGGGGGTAATTTGAAAGACAAAAGGAATAGAAAAATCTGTGTGTGTGTGGGGGGGCGGGGGGGGGGGGGGTGGTTGGAGGGGATGGAGAATGGAGAGGTGGCAAAGAAAAAAAAATACAAACAAAAAAAAAAAACAAATTGAAAGTGAACGAATCTGTTTGTTTGATTCCTGTCAATATTTGAATTATTATTTCTCCAAATTTACAAGTTCTGTTCTCTTCATTTGAAGGGGCAGTGTGAGTATCTCTCTCTCTCTCTCTCTCTCTCTCTTTCTCTCTCTCTCCCTCTCTCTCTCTCTCTATCTCTCTCTCTCTCCCTCTCTCCCTCTCTCTCTCTCTCTCTCTCTCTCTCTCTCTCTCCCTCTCTCTCTCTCTCTCTCTCAAATTATATATGTGTGTGTGTGTGTGTGCATGTGTGCGCGTGAAGGGCGTGGGTGGGGGATTCGCTACCTAAGAACCTTAGATCCCTCAGTCATAGCCGAGACAACTCTAATTCTCTCTCTCTCTCTGCATCTGCATCAGCAAATGAATCAATCACTTTTGTATATGTGCAATGGTAAAGTTGTGCTTCTCTGTTTTCTTTATGTCCGCTATATGTTTCTCACTTCGGTCATGTCTCTGTATGTGCATAAGTATGTGTGTGTGTGTGTGTGTGTGTGTGTGTGTGTGTGTGTGTGTGTGTGTGTGTGTGTGTGTGTGTGTGTGTGTGTGTGTGTGTGTGTTGGGTGTCGTTTTAATTACTTTTTACGATGTTAATGATGATGGTGGTGACCATTCTTCGTTGTAGTAGCAGTGGATGTAGCAGCGTTAACAAAATTATTATTTTTGTGTCGTTATCGTTAATGGTGTTATTGTTATTGTTGTCACAAGGACAGATTGGAAGACTGGGCGATGCCAAAAATCTTTATCTTTGAGTAATAAAGTTTTTTGAATCTCTCTCTCTCTCTCTCTCTCTCTCTCTCTCTCTCTCTCTCTCTCTCTCTCTGTGTCAATTGTGTGTGTGTGTGTGTGTGTGTGTGTGTGTGTGTGTGTGTGTGTGTGTGTGTGTGTGTGTGTGTGTGTGTGTGTGTGTGTGATGTGATGTGTGTGTGTGTGTGTGTGTGTGTGTGTGTGTGTGATGTGTGTGTGTGTGTGTGTGTGTGTCTGTGTGTGTGTGTGTGTGTGTGTGTGTGTGTGTGTGTGTGTGTGTGTGTGTGTGTGTGTGTGTGTGTGTGTGTGTTAATGGACATACAGCATTTCAGTTGCAACATTACTGCAAACATTACTGCAACATTTCGCGAACACATTCTTTTTATCTTTTTATTTATTTATTTATTTATTTTTTTTACAAAGTTTTGTTTGGTTGCTAACAGAAGAAACATATCATTTGATAACAAATGTTCGTATCCGTTTGCTTTTCTCTCTATATGATACTTGTATTGTATTCCTGCTTTATGATAATCCATCACTGACTTTTTCGCGACGTTGAAAGCAATATTCACCACTACTAACATCACATTCAGATTTAGGGCACTTTTTTTTTCTCTCAACGTAAACCTGTTCTTTCACACTCATCGCCTGACGCATAAATGCAGCGGTTATTGGAGATCATCTGAGTATTGGAACAAGCACTATTTATTATTTATCACAAGCATGAACATCCTGCTCCAGGCGAAACCACTCCCGTTCTGTCATGTAGATTTTGATAGACAAGTATAGCACAGGCATATTCCTACAGTGAAAGAATGGGTGAGGGAGGCAGAGAGAGAGAACAAGAACAAGAACAAGAACAAGAACAAAACTTTAATCTCCAGGCCTCCGGCCCCTAGAAAGAGGTCAAAAGTACCCAATATGGTGATCACTCAACCACAACAAAATGTAAAATACGTACTAACTTAACCTGTAGAACAAAAGTGCTTCTCGTGCATTGTAAATTAATTCTAACTTTCATCATTGTTGTCACAGAATTCCTGTCGTATCTTCAGGGCATTAAATATATAAATGCATAGTTTACGAATACTGTAAACAGAACCATTCTTCATCAAGTGAACATACGATTGACCTTCAGAGTTCAGATGTTTTTGCCGCAGGTCATTGTAAAGGACACAATTGTTTATAAAATGGTTTTCATCTTCGATTACATTACAACGTTTACATGCGTAATTTGAATTACATTTGAATGTTCTTCTAAAAAATGATCCATTTATTGGGAGCAAACCAAGCCGTAAGTTTACTAAACAGTCCCTAAAACACTTTTTATCCACATATTCAAAATATTGGTCACACTGAAAACCAGTTTTAAACAGTCTGTAGTTATGATATATATCTTTAGACATTACTGACTCGTCCCACTCCTGCATAAATATATCTTTCATTCTTTGCTTAAATAATGACAAAAATGTTTGCTCACAACCAACGCCTTGTTGCAACCAGACATATACAAACCCAAGGAAGGGAGAGAGAGAGAGAGAGAGAGAGAGAGAGAGAGAGAGAGAGAGAGAGAGAGAGAGAGTGAGTGTGTGTGTGTGTGTGAGTGTGTGAGAGAGAGAGAGAGAGAGAGAGAGAGAGAGAGAGAGAGAGAGAGAGAGAGAGAGAGAGACAGAGACAGAGATAGGGAAAGAGAGAGAGGCAGAAGTAGAGGATTCCTCTTTGAATGTTTTCCTTGTGTCTGTTCCTCTTTCTAGCTACGTGTTTCTGTCTGTTTATCTGTCTATCTGTTAGAATAGAATAGAATATGTCTTTATTACCAAGTGTACCGGGGTCACAAGGAATATTGGGAGGGATAGTACAAACAAGGTACGAACATAAATCGAAAATCATACACAAACACAGACAGAAACAGTAGAAATTAGGATACATACAAGTGCATATCAATATAAAAACTTGTGCATACTCACACACACACACACACACACACACACACACGTTTGAACAGAAGCCGCATATTACATGTGGATGGTACCGATGACTAGATCTTCAGGTGGATGGTTCTTGATTGCACAATCCCAGATATCAAACAAGATTTGTTCGAGAGACAGGGCATTGACTGCCTTGGGGAAAAACCCATTGACGAAGCGATTGGTTTTCGCCCTTATACTTCTGTACCGTCGACCAGAGGGGAGCATCTCGAAAATCCCCAAAGCTGGATGTACTTCGTCCTGGCTGATTGATTTAGCTTTTTTGAGTAGCCGCTTATAATACATATCTTCTAGAGAAGGTAGATCAGCCCCGGTAATCTTGGTAGCAATTTTCTTTTTACGATTCTGTTAAGGGCTGCAACTTCTGCCTTGGAAATGTTTTCGTACCAAACAGTAATAGCGAAGGTTAGCACACTATCAACGACTGCTCGGTAGAAATCCAATATGATTGGTTGGTGAATGTATTAGATTTTACACGTCAACCCCCCTCCCACCCCCCACCCCGACACACACACACACACCCTCTCTTTCTCTCTCTTCTCGATCTAGTGCCTGTATGCCATGTGTGTGTGTGTGTGTGTGTGTGTGTGTGTGTGTGTGTGTGTGTGTGTGTGTGTGTGTGTCTGTGTGTGCGTGTGTGGTTGTTGTTTTGTTTTGATTTATGTATATTTCTTCCTCTGTTATGTATCTCTACTAACAACCATGCTTTCATTTTATTGAAAATATAGTGTAGTGTAGACCCTATTCAGGGCGGGGACTGGATGTAAAAAAAACCCCACACCAGTGCTTATCTATTATCCTTGAACTAAAGAATTTGTCTTGTCTTGTCTTGTCTTGTCTTCTCAATTTTTGTCTTTCTTTCCGGCCAATTTTTCCCTTTATCTATGTCTGTCATGTGCTTTCATATCTGTGAAACTGCATGTTCGGTGCATATCTGTTATGCATGTGTGGGCGTATATGTGAATGTGTAAATGTGTATCTTCATGTTTTACATCTATTTGCTCTTTTTTTTTCTTCTTTTTTCTTTTTTATAGTTATTATTTGTTATTTATTTATTTATTTGTGTAAGCTTATCTATCATTTATTCACCTTTTTTTTTTTTCCTCAAGGCCTGACTAAGCGCGTTGGGTTACGCTGCTGGTCAGGCATCTGCTTGGCAGATGTGGTGTAGCGTATATGGATTTGTCCGAACGCAGTGACGCCTCCTTGAGCTACTGAAACTGAAACTGAAACTTCCATCTAAACCCCATTACTCCCCACTCACAGTCCCCACCCTTCCTCTCTCTCCCTCCTCTCTCTGTCTTTTCTTCTTCCATGAGACACTAATTTTCTTTCTCTCGTTGGTTCTCTCTTCTCTCTTTCCTTCCTTCCTTCCTCTTTTTCTTTCCCTTTTCTATCTTTGTTTCTTGAGTTCTTTCTTTATCTTTCTTTCTTTCTTTCTTTAGTTCCTTTTTCTTCTCTTTTTTTTTCTTTCTTGATTATTTTCATTCATTATTTCTTTCTTTCATTTGTGGGGGAGAAGGCCTTTTCTTTCACCCCCTTTTTTATTCCCCCCCCCCCTCATCCCCTCGTACATTGTGAGATTAAATAAATCCTATAAATCCCCCAGACCATTCAACCGAACAAACAAACAAACGAGTAAACAGATAAAGCAAACTGACAAAATTGGCATGTCAGCAAGGTGTCAAAAATGTCACACCAAAACAAACAACATCAAAAAAAACAAAAAACAAAAAAACAAACAAAAAAGCATATACACCCCAAATAACAACAAAAAACAAACAAACAAAACAACAAACACACACACACACACACACACACACACACACAGAGAGAGAGAGAGAGAGAGAGAGAGAGAGAGAGAGAGAGAGAGAGAGAGAGAGAGAGAGAAACAAACAAAAAAGCAACAACAAACAAAGACGGAAATGAATAAAAAAAATATATATATATAAATTCAGCGCAGTGCAGCTCCTAAACTAGCTGCCATTTCTTTTTCTTTCTGTTTTTTTTAAATTTAAAAAAAATTTTAATCAAACCATGACACAACAACATTTCGCCACTACATTACAAAAACAAACAAACAAATCGATAACTGAATAAATAAACAAATAATTGAAGAAATAAATGAAAAACAAAAATTGATTAATTGGTTAATTAATTAATTGATAAACAATCGTTCCTTTCATGGTCTCTTAACATCCTCCACACCACACTTTCTTACTTTTTTTTTTTTTTTCACCCACTTTATTTTCTTTCGTTTTTTTAATGAGATGTGTTACCTGTCAGATCGTACACAGAAAGTGTGTGTAAATGGTACATACTCTAGAGTATCTGCCTTGACATATGGTGTCCCACAAGGGTCCGTCCTAGGTCCTGTTCTTTTCGTGCTGTATGCGGCTCCTGTGTCGGATGTCATCAGTCATCATGCGATGTCGCATGAGAGCTTTGCTGATGACACACAACTTTATCAGTCGGCTTCCATAGCTGAATTTGATGCACTGGTGACTCAAACACAGGAGTGCATTGCTGGCCTAAAGGACTGGATGACTCTCAACAAGCTGCAATTAAATGATGATAAGACTGAATTGATGATAACCTGTCCAAAGAAGTTTCGTCAACATCCTTCCTTTCCTGACTCTGTTCTGATCAATAGCACACCTGTTTCACTTTCTCCCTCTGTTCGCAGTCTTGGTGTAATCCTGGACCAGTCTCTTTCCTTCCAACAGCACATTTCGAATATATGTAAAGTTGCCTATTTGGAACTGCGTAGAATCAGCTCTATCCGCCACTATCTCTCAACCGATGCAACCAAGACACTTGTATGCTCTCTGGTTCTCTCAAGATTGGATTACTGCAACTCTCTTTTGGCCGGCCTTCCCAAATACCTGTTAGACAGACTCCAACGAATTCAGAATAACGCTGCCAGACTCATTTGCAGAGCTTCTAAATTTGACCATGTTTCTCCTCTCCTTCAGTCTCTCCACTGGTTGCCTCTTTCTGATCGAATAGACTATAAGCTATCCACTCTGACCTTTTCTGCAGTCAACGGATCTGGCCCCGAGTATCTTTCTGAACTCATCCATATCTATACCCCGTCTCGCCAGCTCCGTTCTTCCTCTGATACTCGACTTCTCAGGATACCTCACGTCAGAAGTAAGACCTATGGACACAGATCGTTTTCTTTTCAATCGCCAAAGACGTGGAACAAGCTCCCTGATAACCTCCGTCATTCTGATTCCCTCGCATCTTTTAAATCTCGTCTCAAAACTCACCTTTTCCCTCAGCAATAAGTTCAATTGTGGCAGGTCCACAACTACATGCATGTATATGAATGTGTATTGTGTGTGCGTGTGTTTATGTAAGTTTGTGCCTGCCTATGTGTGCGTATGTGTTAGGGTAGCTGTTAGATACACATGTATGTTAAAATGTATGTATGCAGTGTGTGTGTGTGCGTGCGTGCGTGCGTGTGTGTGTGTGCGCGTGCGTGCGTGCGTGTGTGTGTGTGTGTGTGTGTGTGTGTGTGTGTGGTCACATTTTGGTGTGTGTATGTAACATAGATATAATGTTTTATATTATCAAAAGCGTTTTTGTAAAGCACCTAGAGCAGATTTCTGGATAGTGTGCTATATAAGTATCCATTATTATTATTATTATTATTATGTGTTCCGGTTCTTGGGTTCTTGTTGTTTATAGTCCAGCCGACCGCACAGGGCCGTATCAGGACTGTCAAACCATACAAAACGATCAATCATGTCAACACAAAACTTTCACGTCTACAAAAAAAAAAAAAAAAAAAAAAAAAAAAAAAAAAAAAAAAAAAAAGCACAAAGACAAACCCACAAAACAAAGTTCACGATACAGTATTCCAACCATTTAGCTCGTCATGGCAAACAAGACTAGGCCATGCTGAGGATGCCAGCCCTTCCGCTTAATTACATCATCCATGATATGAGTACTATTTGCAGTTTGGCATCTTTAATTCATCCCATCGATTGACATGTTGTTCAATAATATACGAATGATAAGTATGCATGTCAACGCCTTTTTGCACGCAGGGTGCATTTGAACGAGCTTTGTTTTGACCCCTTTTCTGACCCCGGACCTTTTGTACGATGAA
>NC_134898.1:21731011-21733511 GCF_041734735.1 Babylonia areolata
TCTGAGACATGTCATTTGCTGTCAGTGTTTGGTCTTCACACGAGCATTATTTATGTTATAATATTGCTGCTAATTCCAAACCAAGTGATAGTCTTTCCATTGTAATGTACATATGCACTTGAATTACTGACATTTTCATATGTTGTGCTTATGACATTTGTTGTTTGTGTCTCTTACAAGCACTGTCTTCTCATCTTCTCACCTTCTTATCTTCTTTTCTTTACTTATAACTATTAATAAATGAAACAATAGAAAAAGAAAAGAAAAAGTTTTGTGACTGGCCTCTATATATCATTGGCCTGTGCGCGGATCTTTTCTGTCCTTTACCTTCAAACTCTTTAATTCGGTAAATCAATCATTCTTTTGTAACCGTTTTAAAATATCACCACTCGGCACACGGCTTCTCTCTCTCTCTCTCTCTCTCTCTCTCTCTCTCTCTCTCTCACTCTATCACACACACACACACACACACACACACACACACACACACACACACACACACACACACACACATATATATATATATATATATATATATATATATATATATATATATATATGTATATATATATATAGTCATTCGGATGAGACGATAAACCGAGGCCCCGTGTGCAGCATGCACTTAGCGCACGTAAAAGAACCCACGGCAAGAAAAAGGTTGTTCCTGGCAAAATTCTGTAGAAAGATCCACGTCAATAGGAAAAACAAAGAAAACTGCACGCAGGAAAAATACAAAAAAAAAATGGGTGGCGCTGTAGTATAGCGACACGCTCTCCTTGGGGAGAGCAGCCCGAATTTCACACAGAGAAATCTGTTGTGATAAAAAGAAATACAAAATACAAATATATATATATATATATATATATATATATATATATATATATATATATATATATATATTCTGTTACTGCTTATTGCGGTTGTATGATTGTGACCGTAATAATAATAATAATAATAATAATAATAATAATAATAATAATAATAATAATAAGGACACCGTTCCCAGGATGGGGCCGTTTTCAGCTGACAGGGTCAGAGGAAGACCTGATGTATTCGGGGTGAGCAGCACACAAGAGCGGGGATCGTCCATCAAGGTCTGGTCTTTTCCTTTCAAACTGAAAGCTGGACACCCCCACAACAGAATGGTGTTGCTTCTAGACAAGGCAACGACAGATTTATGTTTCTTTCCGGATTGTAGAGGTTGTTTGCGTTTGGCGGGAAGAAGAGGAGGTATAGTGAGAGAGAGAGAGAGAGAGAGAGAGAGAGAGAGAGAGAGAGAGAGAGAGAGAGATGAAGTGATAGGGGAGTAGCAGGGAAGGAGGGAGAGAGGGAGGCAAGGAGAGAGGGGTTACACAAAGAGAGAGAGAGGCATATAAACAGAGAGAGATAAACATAAGCGTTAGAAACACAGAGAGAAATACACTCAAAAACTAAAAAAAAAAAAAAAAAATGTTTTGTAATGTAACTAGCCCCTTTCAAAACAAAACAAAACGAAATCAATGACACTGAGAGTCAGAAATACACGCGGAGAGATGTGTAGGTGCACACACACACACACACACACACACACACACACACACACACACACACACACACACACACACACACACACACACTTGCTTCTATAACATACGCTACACGCGAATTTCTCTTATTTACGATGAAAAAAGTACACAGTATCCTGCTGTTATTTACACACGTATCTCCATCACCCACTACACACGACTACTTCTGTGTTTCTATGGACATCAATATATTTCTCCCCTCCTCCCCCAACCCCCACTCTCACTAACCACTAATACTATTTTTATGGGTGGTCTATGGATTTCTAATCCTCCCTCCTCCACCACTCTCTCTGTCTCTGTCTGTCTGTCTCTCTCACTCTCTCTCTCTCTCTCTCCTCTCTCTCTTCTCTCTCTCTCTCTCTCTCTCTCCTCTCTCTTTCTTCTCTCTCCCCTCTCTCTCCTCTCTCTCCATCTCCTCTCTCTCTCTCCCCTCTCCCTCTCCCCCTCTCTCCCCCTCTCCTCTCTCTCCCTCCCTCTCTCTCACTCTCTCTCCTCTCCCTCTCTATCTCTCTCTCCCTCTCCTTCCCCCCTCTCTCTCTCCCTCTCCCCTCCATCCCTCTCTATCTCTCTCTCTCCCTCCCTGTCTCTCTCCCTCTCTCGCCCTCTCCCTATCTCACTCTATCTCCCTCTCTCCCCAACCATCTGTCTCTCTCTCTCTCTCTCTCTCTCTCTCCACGTTAACACCAGAACACCGCTCCCAAGATGGGGCCGTTTTCAGCTGACAGGATCAGAGGAAGACCTGATGTATTCGGGGTGAGCAGAATACAAGGGGACGGGGCTCGTCCATCAAGGTCTGGTCTTTTCCTTTCAAACTGAAAGCTGGACACCCCCAACAGAATGCTTCGCTACTAGACAAGGCAACGACGGTTTTATGTTTCCTTCCGCTTTATATGTATGTATGTATGTATGTTTTGAGACTACTGTCGCTACTCATT
>NC_134898.1:21738511-21741011 GCF_041734735.1 Babylonia areolata
TGTTATCTTAACATTGTCGTTGCTTTCATCGCCGGTTCTAAAACTGGTGTTGTTTCGAAGTCATCGTCATCGTCATCGTCGTCGTCGGCGTCTTCATCATTATTGACATCCAAGGATTTTTTTTTTTTTTTTTACCAGCTTCCCAAATTCTGACTTCCTCTTTCTCTTTATATGACTCTCTCTCTCTCTCTCTCTCTCTCTCTCTCTCTCTCTCTCTCTCTCTCTCTCTCTATATATATATATATATATATATATATATATATATATTGCAATTGACGTCTGACTCGACATATCAGTTGACTGGCGCAATAGCCGAGTTGTTAAAACGTTGGACTTTTCAATCTGTGGGTCCCGGGTTCGAATCACGGTAACGGCGCCTGGTGGGTAAAGGGTGGAGATTTTTGCCGATCTTCCAGGTCAACACATGTGCAGACTTGCTAGTGCCTGAACCCCCTTCGTGTGTATACGCACGCAGAAGATCAAATACGCATGTTAAAGATCCTGTAATCCGTGTCAGCGTTTGGTGGGTTATGGAAAAAAGAACATACCCGGCATGCACATCCCCGGAAGCAGAGTATGGCTGCCTACATGGCGGGGTAAAAACGGTCATACACGTAAAAACTCACTCATGTACATACGAGTGAACGTGGGAATTGCAGCCCATGAACGCAGAAGAAGAAGAAGAAGAAGAAGACATATCGGTTGGTAATTTGCGCTCACACAGTTATATACAAACATCTGCCAACCTGTGTCTTTAGCTTCCCCACTTCCTTTGCCCTGTCTCTCTCTGTCTGTATCATTGTCTGTCTGCCTGTCCCTGTGTTTGTCTGTCTGCCTCCGTCTCTGTCTGTCTGTTTGTCTGTCTGTCAGTCTCTCTCTGGATATATTTCTCTCTCTGTCTTCTTCTTCTTTCTTTTTTCGATTTATTTTCGTACCTTGTTAAGTACTATCCCCCCCCCCACCCACCCCCGATATTCCTTGTGACCCCGGTACACTTGGTAATAAAAACATATTCTATTCTATTCTCTCTCTCTCTCTCTCTTTCTATGTGTGAGTGAGTGAGTGAGTGTGTGTGTGTGTGTGTGTGTGTGTGTGTGTGTGTGTGTGTGTGTGTCTGTCTCTCTCTCTCTCTCTCCCGCTCCTCTTTCTCTTTTTTTTGTCTCTGTCTCTCGCTCTCTCACTGTCTCAGCCCACCGGTTCTCTTCCCCCTTATCCATCTCTCTCTTTCTCTCCATTTCTTTTTTCTCTCCATCTCTCTTTCTCTCGATCTGATTTCTTTTATGCTTTCCTCCTTGAATGAAGGAGAGGTCCTGTTTTGTGTTATTGTTGCTGTTGTTGTTGTTTCTCTCTCTGTGTGTGTGTGTGTGTGTGTGTGTGTGTGTGTGTGTGTGTGTGTGTGTGTGTGTGTGTGTGTGTGTGTGTGTGTGTTTTCTCGGGCAGGCGTCCCAAGCTGTCGTGCGTTGTTCATTCTGCTGGTTCACTGAAAGTGATGGGAAAACCCTGTTTCAGTTCTAGAGATGCAGTGCATTACTTCACAATGATCATCACCTGGGTTTTTTTGTGTGTGCTTTCCTCCCTTGCGTGCCTGTTCATCTGTTTTGTTTCTGTATCTGTTTATCTGTGTGTGTGTGTGTGTGTGTGTGTGTGTGTGTGTGTGTGTGTGTGTGTGTGTGTGTGTGCGTGTGTACTATGTCTCTACTTGTCCCTCTCTTTATGTTTCTGTATCATTATTGCTCTCCCTCTCTCTCTCCTCCTCCATCTCTCTCTCCCTCTGTCTCTCGCCGTCTTTCTCTCTCTCTCTCTCCCTCTCTCTCTCCCTCTCCCTTTCTCTCCCCCTCTCTCTCTCACTCTCTCTCCCTCCCTCTCCCTCTCTCTCTCTCTCTTTCTGGCTGGTCAGCGGTCTCTTTCTCTCTACTTTTCTCTTTCTTTCGCGTAGTCTTTTTCTCTCTCCCTCTCTCTATTCATCTACCCCATTAATTATCCATTGATCAACTCTTTCTCCCCCTCATTATCTCTCTCTCCCCCTCTCTCTTTCTCTTTATCTATCTGTCTATCTATCTGTCCGTTTGTTTGTCTGTTTGTCTATCTATCTATCTATCTATCTATCTCAGTGTCTTTCTCTCTAGAAGACTGGCAGCAAAGTTTTAGCGAAGCCGAAGATAACCTTTTTTGTCTGGTGAGCATTCCGGATCGCGCACTGTTTAATTTTTCACTGGTTCTGTGAAAGTGATGGAAAAAGCCTGTTTTTTTTCCAGACCTGATAAGATGACCGTTGTTTAAAAAAACAAAACAAAAACAACATCATATCTGTCGTTTTCCTCTGTATGTGTCTCAGTCTCTGTAATATTTTTTTTTTTGTTGTTGTTGTTGTTGTATTGGATCGAAGAAGGAGAAGGAGGAAGATGTGCAACAGCAGCAGATGATGATGATGACGATAAGAGGAAGAAGATGAAGAAAAAGATGATGATGGTGATGATGATGATGATGATGGTGGGGATGG
>NC_134898.1:21761011-21766011 GCF_041734735.1 Babylonia areolata
TATGAAGGAGAAGGGAAGGGGAAAGGAAGGAAAGAATGATGGAAGGAAGGAAGGTAGGCAGGGAAGAAAGGAAGGAAGGCAGGAAGGGGGTGAGTTGACGGAAGAGAACGAGATGGAAGAAAGGAGCAAAGTCAGAAAGGAAGAAATGCAGGAAGGAAGGAAGGTATGGCATCATGATAGAAGGATGGAAGGGAGGAAAGAAGACAAGAAAGAGGGGAAGAAAGAAGAAAATACATATGAATGAAAGGAAGGAAGGTAAGAACTGATAAATGGGAGGAAGCCAATGGAATAAAAACGATATGAATAAATAACTATATATATATATATATATATATATATATATATATATATATATATATATATGAATAAAAGGATATATATCTTGACTAAGCCTTGAGTTGGGTCACGCTGCTGGTCAGGCATCTGCTTTGCAGATGTGCTGCATCTGTATATGGATTTGTCCGAACGCTGTGACGCCTCCTTGAGTAACCGAACTGAACTGAAATGAACTTTCTCGCTCTCCCTTCTGTCTGTCTGTCTGTCTGTCTCTCTGGCACTGTCTGTGTTTCTCTCTGTCTCTCTGTCCCTCCTCCCTCTCTCTCTGTCTCTGTCCCCCCCCCCCAACCCCCCCCCCCCCCCCCCTGACCCCCATCTCTCCCTCTTTCCCGTCTCCACTTGGCTAAAACTGTTCCCATCCCCTCTTCAAAAGCATAAGATGCTCCCCCGAACATGTTCTTCTGCTGTCGATGTGACAAGAGGGGCACTTTTGTTAGCTTTCCAGCTGGGGCCTTGACTCTTTTTTTGGTGTGTGTGTGTGTGTGTGTGTGTGTGCGTGCGTGCGTGCGTGCGTGCGTGCGTGCGTGCGTGCGTGCGTGCGTGTGTGTGTGTGTGTGTGTGTGTGTGTGTGGAAAGTGTGGCGCTGGGTGCGAGGAAGGACGTGTGTGTTGAGCGTTTGAGGGCACTGTGACC
Organism: Babylonia areolata; assembly: GCF_041734735.1. Classification (NCBI taxonomy): domain Eukaryota; kingdom Metazoa; phylum Mollusca; class Gastropoda; order Neogastropoda; family Buccinidae; genus Babylonia; species Babylonia areolata. Next base: position 21,761,981 of record NC_134898.1, read on the forward strand.
TCCTGTTTGTTCGTTTTATGTTTGTTTGTGGATTTGCTTCTTAAATATAAAATCATTTCAGCTTTAAAGCTGAAAAAGTATCAAAAATGTATTTAAAAAAAAATTAAGTCTGTAAACAGCATTTTGGGAATCGTAACAACCAGCCACACCATTTAGCAGAAACAGCATCCATTACTGCATCCTTTCTGGGGCTCCTCATTAAAAAAAAGAAAAAATGTGTGTTAGGGCACTGTGACCTTCTATTTGTTTGTTTGTGGGGGTTTTCTTGTTTGTTTTTTTTTTTTTTTTTTTTTTTTCTTTCATCATTTCTAAACATAAAGTGATTCCATTTTGCGAACAAAAATCTAAACCTGTCTATCAAATCTGTATCTAGAGACTTGTAGCAGTTTGCAGCCTTTTAATAGAGGCAGAATGCCAGTATTCCATCCGCCCATCCACCCATTTATCATCAGTCTATTCCGCCCATCCATCCATCCATCCATCCATCCATTCAACCACCCGTCCATTCGTTCGTCCATCCATCCTCCCGTCCATCTATCCACCACTCATCTGTCCTTCCGTCCATTCGTCCAATCCATCAAACAGTCCTTTCACTTTTGGGGAGAAAAAAAAATCGAAATAATCTGAAAATGAAGTTTGGACACAAAAAAAAGAAAAAAAAGGCATGTTTAGTTGCGTATGTCAGTTGTATACAGTTCTCCCAAGTAGACCCTTTGGCAACATCATAAACTAAAAGAAGAGAGAGAGAGAGAGAGAGAGAGAGAGAGAGAGAGAGAGAGAGAGAGAGATGGACACACACACACACACACACACACACACACACACACACACACACACACACACACACACACACCCCAATTTATACGCTTACAAATTTAAACGACCACCTGACAATCTCATCAGTTTTAACTAATATTGTACGCATCTTGTATATGCATTTATATAGAAACAGACAACAGAGATAGTGGCTGAGAGAGATAGAGGCAGACAGAGAGAGAGACAGAGAGAGACAGAGACAGACAGACAGACAGAGAGAGAGAGACAGAGACAGAGAGAATAACAGAGACAAAGACAAACAGACAGACAGACTCAAAGGAGGGGAGAGGGTGCGGGGGGGGGGGGGGGGGGGGGGGGGGGGGGGGGGGGGGGGGGCGGGGGAAGACACAAAAGAATGAGTCCAAAGGTCAAGCAGAGAGAGAGAGATGATAATGAAGCCAGTTTTAACCGAACGAGAGCAGCCGAAAATACGCATTATGCATCGACGCGCGCAGCATTGTTCGCATCGACGCCTGGTTTGACATAAACCTGCATTATTAATAACACAAATCACACGGCACTACGTATTATTGGAAATAATCATTTGTGTATGAAGGAGGGGAGGGGAGGAAGGTGGGGGGGGGGGGGGGTGGAAAGAAGAAGGAATGGAAGGAGGGAAGGGTGGATGGAAGGAATGAAGGAAATGATAATTACACGGAAGATCGAAAAACAGTATATAGTAGACAAAGGCAGAAAGTCTAAGGAAGGAAGGAAGGAAGGAAGGAAGGAAGGAAGGAAGGAATAGCACATAAAGGTTGAGCGCAAATGGGCAAGGAAGAAAGAAAGACATTATGTAAACGGAAACAGAAAGGAAGGAAGGAAGTGATGACATAAATGACACATAACGAAAGGGTACAAGTAAGCAAGGAAGAAAGGAAGAAAAAAGAAAAGGAAGGACAGGAGAAAGGAAGGAATAAAACAAAGAAGAAAACAAGGAAGGGAAGGAGGAAGCGAGCAAGGCTAAATACCTCAATAATTCATAAGTAAATAGATAAACAAATGAAAGCGAGCAAGGTTGAATTGCTCAATAATTCATAAATAAATAAATAGATAGATAAACAAATTAAGCGAGCAAGGCTAAATACCTCAATGATTTATAAATAAAAAAATAAACTGATGAATAAATGAATGAATAATTAAAGTGAAATAAACTGAAATAAACCAACAATAACAACAACAACAACAACTGCAGAACATACATTTAGTAGTTCCGAATACAAATTCATGCCTAAACAAAAAAACAACAAAAAACAAAAACAAAAAAATGTAAAAAAAAACACATGAACACAACACGAAAGACCTTTTCATCTTATACCTCCTCCTCCCTCCCTCTCTCTCTCTCTCCCCATTCCCCTCCCTCTTTGACTCTGTCTCCATCTCTCTCTCCCTCCCTTCCTCTCTCTCTCCCCCTTCCCCTCCCTCTTTGACTCTCTCTGTCCCCTCTCTCTCTCTACCGCCCCTCTCTCTCTCCCCCTTCCCATCCGTCGTTGACTCTCTGTCCCCCTCTCTCTGTCCCCCTCCCTCCCGCCCTCTCTCCCTCTCTCCCCCCTCTCTCTCTCCCTTCCCCTCCCTCTTTGTCTCTCTGCCCCACCTGTCCCCCTCCTTCCCTCTATCTCTCTCTCTGTCCCCTCTCTTTATCTCTCTCCCTTCCACTCCCTCTATCTCTCTCTGTCCCTCTCTCTCTCCCCCTCCATCCCTCTTTCTCTCCCCCCCTTCCCCTCCGGCTTTGACTCTCTCTGTCCCCCTCTCTCCCTCGTTCTCTCTCTCCCCCCCTCTCTCTCTTCCCCTCCCTCTTTGTCTCTCTCTGGCCCCCCTCTCTGTCCCCCTCCCCATCTTCCTCCTCCCTCTCTCTCTCTCCCTTCCCCTCCATCTTTGTCTTTCTCTGTCCCCCCTCTCTCTCTCTCCCACTCTCTTTCCCTCTCTGTCTCTCGCCCTTCCCCTCCGTCTTTGACTCTCTCTGTCTCTCTCTCTCCTCCCTCCCTCCCTCTCTCTCCCTCTCTCCCCCCTCTCTCTCTCCCTTCCCCTCCCTCTTTGTCTCTCTGCCGCCCCCCTGTTCCCCTCCCTCCCTCTCTCTCTCCCCTCTCTTTCTCTCTCTCCCTTCCACTCCCTCTATCTCTCTCTGTCCCTCTCTCTCCCCCTCCCTCCCCCTCTCTCTCTCCCCCCTTCCCCTCCGTCTTTGACTCTCTCTGTCCCCCTCTCTCTGTCCCCCTCTCTCCCTCGTTCTCTCTCCCCCTCTCTCTCTCCCTCTTCCCCTCCCTCTTTGTCTCTCTCTATCCCCCCCTCTGTCCCCCCCCCCTTTCTGTCTTTCTACCCCCCTTCTCTCTCCCCCTTCCCCTCCCTCTTTGTCTTTCTCTGTCCCCCCTCTCTCTCCCCCTCCCTCCCTCTCTCTCTCTTTCTCTCTGTCTCTCTGCCCTTCCCCTCTCTTCTTCTTCTTCTTCTACCTCTCCTTACACCGAAGTGCTGTGATTAAGATCCTGCACGTCAATGTCACAGCACGGAGGAGACGTTCTTTTTTTTAGCTTCTTAGAGGGATCCTCTTTCGCGAGGGCACCGCCAGCTCGTGTTTTTCTTAATTTAACTTGAGAGGCAACGCTGCTTGAGAAGGGAAACAGATGGAGTTTCTTTCCTTCACCTTGCCGAAGCAGTTGTTACTTGTAGTAATTTTTTTTTCAGCAGCAGCAGCAGCAGCAGCAGTTGCAGAGATGGATGCAGCAGTAGTACCAGCAACACCAGCAGCAGAACTTCCATAGTAGCAGCAGCAATAGCAACAACCGCAGCAAAAGCAGCAGAAACAGTAGTAGTAGTAGTAGTAGTAGTAGTAGTAGTAGTAGTAGTAGTAGTAGTAGTAGTAGTAGTAGTAGTAGTAGTAGTAGTAGTAGTAGTAGTAGTAGATGCAGCAACAACAGCAGCAGAAGCAGCAGCAACGTTAGTGGCAGTTTAGAATACATCCAAGCGAGCGTGGTAGTAATAGTAGTAGTGGTGGTGGTGGTGGTTAGTAGAAGTAGTAGTAGAAGTAATAGTAGTAGTAGTAGTTGGCGGAGGAGGATGGATGGGATAGATGGACATGAGCAGGAGAAGGAAGGAGGAGGAGAAGAGAGGAGGAGGAGATGAAGGAGGAAGAGGAGCGGCAGCATTTGCAGCGGTATTAGTAGCAGCAGCAGCAGCAGTAGTAATAGTAGCACCATTCGTTTTATACACAAAACAATTACATCAAA
>NC_134898.1:21776011-21783511 GCF_041734735.1 Babylonia areolata
TCGAACCAGCGCGTTCAGATTCTCTCGCTTCCTAGATGGACGCGTTACCTCTAGGCAATCACTCCACATCTTGTATTGTATTTCTTTTTTGTCACAACAGATTTCTCTGTGTGAAATTCGGACTGCTCTCCCCAGGAAGACCGCGTCGCTATACTACAGCGCCACCCATTTTTTTTGTATTTTTTCCTGCGTGCAGTTTTTTTTTGTTTTTTTTTCCCCCAATGGAAGTTGATTTTTCTACAGCATTTTGCCAGGAACAACCCTTTTGTTGCCGTGGGTTCTTTTACGTGCGCAAAGTGCATGCTGCACACGGGACCTCGGTTTATCGTCTCATCCGAATGACTAGCGTCCAGACGACCACTCAAGGTCTAGTGGAGGGGGAAAAAATATCGGCGGCTGAGCATTGATTCGAACCAGCGCGCTCAGATTCTCTCGCTTCCTGGGCGGACACGTGACCTCTAGGCCATCACTCCACTTCATCGTCAGTATTGACTTTTTTTTTCTGCAGTCCGTTGGTTATGTAGTTGTTGGTTGTTTTTTTTGTTGTTTTTTTTTGTTTTCTTTCAAATCCTTGTTAAACAGTCCAGTTGGTTCACTGTTATAGTTGTTAGCCTTTCACTACAAAGATGTTATATTGTTATGTTTTTTGTTTGTTTTGTATTTTGTGTGTGTCTTTTTGTTGTTGTTGTTGTTGTTTTTTACGAATTATTTTCAGTATCAAACACACACGCGCGCGCCCGCGCGCTTGCACACACACACACACACACACACACACACACACACACACACACACCCTTCGCACATTCGCATGTGTATGCAGTAGTTTCTTTTCCCTCCGTCGATTTTTTTTTTTTTTTTGCCTACCGTCAGTCAAATATTGCTTGTAAGTGAAAAGACAAACTAAAGAACGAACGAAAGATGACGAGATATTGTGGAGGAAAGTGGCAGAATGGTTAAGACTTTCAGCTGTCAATACAGTGGCCCGTGTGGGTGTTGGGTCGAATCCCACTCTCGCCCTTTTTTCAGACTGTCAAACTGAGCATCTATTCATTTCGCACTGAGCATCTATTCATTCGCACTCGCACGGACTGAAGAAAAAAAAACTAATGGCACCAAGAGTGTAGTCATCTGGCAAAATTCTGAAGGAGAAACCCTCTGATAGGTAGACAAATATATACGCACGCACTCAAGTCCGGACTAAGCGCGTTGGGTTATGCTGCTGTTCAGTCATCTGTCCAGGAGATGTGGTGTGTAGCGTATGCGGATTTGTCCGAACGCAGTGACGCCTGAAGAGACGGAAACTGAAACTGAATCTGATGACCACAATCGGGCGACGACCACGATAACGAAGATGATGGTATCGGTGGTGGTGATGATAATGAGGGTGATGTTACTGTTGTTGCTGTTGTTTGTTTTATTTTATGTTATTTGAGTTTATTTTTTTTCTATTCTATTTCATTTTCTTACAACATCATCGAATGGATACAAACTTTTGATCTTGTGTCGCAATTTGATTTCCAGTGTGTATGTAGTCTTCACATTTTATGTCGTTCTTTTCAAAGTAGTATTACAGTGTGTGTGTGGGGGGGGGGGGGGGGGGGGGGGGGGGGGGGGGGGGGTGCGGGGGGAGGTTGTGAGCGCGGGGTGGTCAGGACGCGAATATCAGAATGGATGTACAAACAGGGGGCGATTAAAAAAAAAAAAAAAAGTGGCATAGCTGGGTCAAGTTGACCTTTCTCCATATGTCACATCCCAGACGTGTCTCCAATTCTCTATAGATATGTGTCTGGCATTTTCTGTCCTGCTGTTTTGTCGTCGTCGTCATCATCATCATCATCATCATCATCAGTCGTATCGCGTCTGAGTTTGCCATCTGGCTAGCCGGGGGGGGCGTCATAACTGTCTGATCACGTTTATCAGTATTCATGAAGGAAACCACCCTTTGAAATCCTCACTCTGATTCGTAAGATGTCCTCTCACATAGGATCTTGTGCTAAGAAGAAGAAGGAGGAAGAGGAGGAGAAGTAGAAGATAGAAGAAGAAGAAGAAGAAGAAGAAGAAGAAGAAGAAGAAGAAGGAGAGGAGGAGGAGAAGTAGATAGAAGATAGAATACAGAAGAAGAAGAAAGAGGACGAGGGGTAGAAGAAGAGGGGGTAGAAGAGAAGGAGGAGGAGAAGGAAGAGGAGGAGAAGAAAGTGAAAATGGAGGAGGAGGAGGAGGGGAGGGAGGAGGAGGGGCAGAAGAAGAGGGGGTAGAAGAGAAGTAGGAGGAGAAGGAAGAGGAGGAGAAGAAGGTGAAAATGGAGGAGGAGGAGGAGGAGGAAGAAGAAGAAAAAGAAGAAGAAGAAATCACCCCACATATTCCAGAGCGGCCGGGGAATAAATGAACGTTCTTCAAAACTCATCAGTTATCACCTCCCATACAACTTGCTTCGTTAAATACTTCCCACCCTCACCCCCACACCCCTTATCCCCTACATTGTTCCGGATCAAAATCCGTTGATTCGTTAATCACGGAAACGTAATTATTTACTAACTATATACATGTTTGTTTGCTTTTTTTCTTTCTTCCCACCCCCTCCCCCTTTTTAAATTTATTTATTTATTTATTTATTTATTTATTTTTACATTATTCATCATACATAGTCGAATGCGATTCCTTATTGAAAGGGGCTGTGGCCTTTCCAATAAACATTTCAGTGCCAGTGTCAGTGACCTCTGGATAGTTTCACCGTTTCTCGGGTGGCCAGTTCCCGATTTTTTTTTTTTTTTTCAGAACCAGTGCACATACAGACTACGGGCTGGAACCTGGCACTGCTGTCTGCCTCATGTTTGTAAAAAATAAATAAATAAATAAAATAAAATAAAACACTTTGGCTTTCTCCATGTCACTTCACAGACACGTGTCTCTAGCCAGTTTTCTATTATTTTGTCCGGCACTCATTCCATCCGTCCTGCCTGTTATTACATAATCAGTCGTGACTGTGATGTCTGAGTGTGTGTGTCATGTCATTCTGTCTCGTTACTGCCTCGTCATGTTTATCAGTATTCATGCAACACGTATCCTCTTTCCGATCCTCATTCTGGTTCTTTGGCGTCCCCTTCCTATAAAACCATGTAAAGGAGAAGAAGGAGGTGGAGGACGAAGACGAGGAGGAGAAGGAAGAGGTTAAGAAGAAGAAGAAGAAGGAAGAGGAGGAAGAGGAGGAGGAGGAGGAAGAAGAAGAGTAGAGGAGAAGGACGAGGAGGAGAAGGAAGAGGTTAAGAAGAAGAAGAAAAAAGAAAAAGAAGAAGGAGGAGGAGGAAGAGGAGGAGGAGGAAGAAGAAGAGTAGAGGAGAAGGACGAGGAGGAGAAGGAAGAGGTTAAGAAGAAGGAGGAGGAGGAAGAGGAGAAGAAGAAGGAGGAGGAGGAAGAAGAAGAAGAGTAGAGGAGAAGGACGAGGAGGAGAAGGAAGAGGTTAAGAAGAAGAAGGACGAGGAGGAGGAGGATGATCAGGAAAACTACTCCTACATAACTCCTGCATCGAATGAATGAACCCTCATCAAAACACAGATGGGGTGTCTCCTCTCATACAACTTTCATCGTTAAATAACCACTCACACACCCTCGCCCATCCGTGCCCTAGACACACCCTTCTCCATCCCTCATCTTTACTACTCGTTATTCTAGAGCAGAATGGACCCCCCCCCCCCCTCATCCTTACCACTCATTATCGCTCACCACTACCACTCATTCTTCAAGAGCCGAATGGACCTCCTCATTTTTACCACCCATTATTCCAGAGTAAGAATGAGCCTCCTCTTCCTTACCACTCATTATTCCAGAGTAAGAATGAACCTCCTCTTCCTTACCACCCATTATTCCAGAGTAAGAATGAACCTCCTCTTCCTTACCACTCATTATTCCAGAGTAAGAATTAACCTCCTCTTCCTTACGACTCATTATCCCTCATCATTACCACTCATTATTCCAGAGTAAGAATGAACCTCCTCTTCCTTACCACTCATTATTCCGGAGTAAGAATGAACCTCCTCTTCCTAACCACTCATTATTCCGGAGTAATAATGAACCTCCTCTTCCTAACCACTCATTATTCCGGAGTACGAATGAACCTCCTCTTCCTAACCACTCATTATTCCGGAGTAAGAATGAACCTCCTCTTCCTGACCACTCATTATTCCGGAGTAAGAATGAACCTCTTCTTCCTAACCACTCATTATTCCGGAGTAACAATGAACCTCCTCTTCCTAACCACTCATAATTCCGGAGTAAGAATGAACCTCCTCTTCCTAACCACTCATAATTCCGGAGTAAGAATGAACCTCCTCTTCCTAACCACTCATAATTCCGGAGTAAGAATGAACCTCCTCTTCCTAACCACTCATTATTCCGGAGTAATAATAAACCCCCCTCACCCTTACCACTCATTATCCCACATCATTACTACTCATTATTCCGGCGTAAGAATGAACCTCCTCTTCCTAACCACTCATTATTCCGGAGTAATAATGAACCCCCCTCTTCCTAACCACTCATTATTCCGGAGTAAGAATGAATCTCCTCTTCCTAACCACTCATTATTCCGGCGTAAGAATGAACCTCCTCTTCCTAACCACTCATTATTCCGGAGTAAGAATGAACCCCCCTCTTCCTAACCACTCATTATTCCGGAGTAAGAATGAACCCCCCTCTTCCTTACCACTCATCATTCCGGAGTAAGAATGAACCCCCCTCTTCCTAACCACTCATTATTCCGGAGTAAGAATGAACCCCCCTCTTCCTAACCACACATTATTCCGGAGTAAGAATGTACCTCCTCTGCCTAACCACTCATTATTCCGGAGTAAGAATGTGAACCTCTTCTTCCTAACCACTCATTATTCCGGAGTAAGAATGAACCTCCTCTTCCTAACCACTCATTATTCCGGAGTAAGAATGAACCTCCTCTTCCTAACCACTCATTATTCCGGAGTAAGAATGAACCTCCTCTTCCTAACCACTCATTATTCCGGAGTAAGAATGAACCCCCCCTCATCCTTACCACTCATTATTCCGGAGTAAGAATGAACCTCCTCTTCCTAACCACTCATTATTCCGGAGTAAGAATGAACCCCCCTCATCCTTACCACTCATTATCCCTCATCATTACCACTCATTATTCCGGAGTAAGAATGAACCTCCTCTCCCTTACCACTCATTATTCCAGAGTAAGAATGAACCCCCTCATCCTTACCACTCATTATTCCGGAGTAAGAATGAACCCCCCTCATCCTTACTACTCATTATTCCGGAGTAAGAATGAACCCCCCTCTTCCTTACCACTCATTATTCCGGAGTAAGAATGAACCCCCCTCTTCCTTACCACTCATTATTCCGGAGTAATAATGAACCCCCCTCATTCTTACCACTCATCATTCCAGAGTAAGAATGGACCCCTCATTCTCACCATTTATTATTTCAGAGTGCGAATGGACCCATCATCCTGACCTTTTTTTTTTTTTTTTTTTTTTTTTTTTTTTTTTGCGAAGTAAAATGGAGCCCTTCAATACTCCAGAGCAAAATGGACCCTCTACTTATTCCAGCGCAGAATGGACTCCCTCTCTCTTCCTTACTACGGATTCATCGAGAAAGAGCAGAAAGGACCTCCTAGGGATGTGGTCTATGCTCCCCCTTCACTGGAACGGGTACAATTTACCCGTCATCATTAGCAGCAACAACCTCTCCTAGCCAAACGGGGCTTCCTTTTTTTTTCTTTCTCCTTTAATGTTTTTTTTTTTTCTTTTCTTTTCTTTCTTTCTTTTTTATAAAAAAAAAAAAATGTTGGTATGTGGCATTGATCGAAGTCGTGTAGAATTCTTTTTTCTCTCCCCCCCCCCATCCCATCTCTCTCTCTCTCTCTCTCTTCTTCTTCTTCTTTTTTTTTTCTTTTCAGGGCCACTACTAACGGTAACCAGACTGTTACACAAACTGGAGACCGTGAAAACTCCTATTGATGATAATTATTATTCTGGATGATGGGTGATGGAGGAGGATGGAGGAGGATATTGTTGTTGTTTTGTATTTTTATTTGTATTTCTCTTTTTTATCACAACAGATTTCTCTGTGTGAAATTCGGGCTGCTCTCCCCAGGGAGAGCGCGTCGCTACACTTCAGCGCCACCTCATTTTTTGGTGTTTTTTTCCTGCGTGCAGTTTGTTTTTCCTATCAAAGTGGATTTTTTGTACAAAATTTTGCCAGGAACCAACCCTTTTGTTGCCGTGGGTTCTTTTACGTGTGCTAAGTGTATGCTGCACACGGGAGTTCGGTTTATCGTCTCATCCGAATGACTAGCGCCCAGACCACCACTCAAGGTCTAGTGGAGGGGGAGAAAATATCGGCGGCTGAGCCGTGATTCGAACCAGCGCGCTCAGATTCTCTCGCTTCCTAGGCGGACGCGTTACCTCTATGCCATCACTCCACTGCTGGCTGTTGCTATTGTTATCATTGTTTTTGTAGTAGTAGAAGTAGTAGGAGTAGTAGTAGTAGTAGTAGTAGTAGTAGTAGTAGTAGTAGTAGTGATGTCTTCTTCTTCTTCTTCTCGTTATCATCATCATCATTATCATAATCATCGTCAGTAAATGTGCACAAGAAGGGACTGGCACTGGCATGTGTCGTAACAAATGTTGATATGTGTGAATGGGAAAAGAAAATGATAAAAATAAAAATGAAATAAAATAAAACAAGGGACTGGCATTGGTATGTGTCGTAGCAAGTGTTGATCTGTGTGAATACAAATAAATAAATAAATAAATAAATAAATATGTGCGTCCTTCCTTTCCGGTCAGAGGCTGCTGGGTTCCAACCACAAACCCTACAGGGTAAATAACTGACATATAATCCAAATGGAGAAACAAAACAGACCATCCTTATTCACACGCACATAAGCACAGAGAAGATAGCCTCCAAAAAGAATAGAAAGAAAGAAAGAAAGAAAGGAGGGGAAACATAAAAAGAAGAAAACAACACACACACACAAAAAAAAAACAACAAAAAAAACAACGGTTTCCACGTTACTCATGACACAAAGTCTATCCAACATGAACTGTGTTAACGTTTGGCCCGAGAAACAAACAAGCAAAATCACACACACACACACACACACACACACAAAAACACCACAAAACAACAACAACAAAAAACGTTTTCCACGTGCAACCACGATACAAACAAAGCCTGCCCAACTCGCACGAACTGTGTTCACGTTTAACCCCAGAGACCAAAAAATAAATAAATGAATAAATAAATAAATAAAATCCGTCAAAGTCCTATACTATAATACTAATCAAATATGCTACCCTACTTACCATTTTTTGAACAATCCATTGCCATCTTCAGAAATGCAACAAACACTCTTTCTTGTCATTTCAGCAACAGACGATGAAAAAACCACAACATAACCACTGAATCCTTAGTGTAAAAGCCTGATTTTAGGCGCGTTGGGTTATGCTGCTGGTCAGACCA
>NC_134898.1:21788511-21791011 GCF_041734735.1 Babylonia areolata
ATCAAACCATCAAAAATGGATAGGCCTAGCCAAAAGAGACATGTTCGAAGTTAAAGAAATGAACTTATGAAGAAGGAAAAAAAACAACAACAAAAACCCAAAAATATTTAAAAACCCAAAAAGAGGGGTGTGTGTGGGGGGTGTGGGGGTGGAGGGGGGAGAGAAGAAATAATTGAAAAAAAAAAAAAAACATTGCAGAAGGCACATACATGACAACTCAGAAACTATATTAAAAAGATGATGAATGACAAATAGAACAGGAGCGGCCACATTGCAGGCAGTCACACCATAAAAAAAACGGCGCAACATCAAAATCATGCACCAGAAAACCCACACCACACCACACCACACCACACCAGATAAAAAAAAAAGTCCGATGAAATAAAACATCCAACACAGCACATCCATTTTTTTGCAGCTCCTCACCAAAGCAGCACATGCGATGTGTTATTTTTTATACCTCTTTTATTTTTTTACTGGTCAAATAAACACATCGATGATCAGGGCACGCATGCACACACAATATCCAACTAACTCAACGGATAGAAAATACAATATAAATTCCAGAAGACACACGCTACAACGACTATCAGCTAAGTCGTAGCACTGGCTTACCTTCCAGAATGGAGTCAAGCAATAGAACAACAGCAACAACAAAAAGAATAGAACATAAGTATAGGAGAGAGAAAAAAACAAACAGCAAATCCCAACGAGCTACCATAAAACAGTAACAACAGCAGCCGTGCAGCTGAGTAAGCGCATTTAAACGAGTAGGGGGCGGGGGGATATATATATATATATATATATATATATATATATATATATATATATATATATATATCGAAGTCTACACAGCTCGTTTGTTGTGAGTGCAAACAGCAAACAATCAATCGTGCGCTGAAGCTGTTCACTGCAGATAAGAAAGAGACAAAGAGACACACACAGAAAGAGGGAGAGAGACATAGGGAGGGAGAGAGAGAGAGTGTGTGAGAGAGAGACGGACATTGTTTTTATCCGAGTGTGTATGTGTGAGAGAGAGAGAGAGAGAGAGAGGAGGGGGAGGGAAAGAGTGAGAGACAGGTGGGGGGAGAGAGACAGAAAGACAGAGATATGGGGACAAAGAGAAGACACACAGAGACAGATGGATAGAAAAAAAAATATATATAAAAGGGCGAGACAGAGTTAAGAATAGAGGGACTGTGATAGAAAGATTTATATATATATATATATATATATATAGAGAGAGAGAGAGAGAGAGAGAGAGAGAGAGCAGACACAGAGACAGAGAGAACATCGAGAAAGAGAGAGAGAGCAAGAGGAAAGTTAGGGAGGTGGAAACTCTAGCGAGAGATGGGAAGTGGGTGGGTCACGTTTACCTTATCATTCATGAGTTTATCTATGTATATTTATATTCCTGTCAAACTTTTCACGCCATAAACTGTTAATACTCTTATGCAAGTTCTGTTTTGTCTTGTCGTTCAATCCAAAATGCTTCGATGTACATTGCCCATCCCTGTCAAATTTCCCTGAGTAGAAATATGGTATTAAACAGAAATGATGGTTGACGATTAAACTGTAAACTTTTGATGCATTTTGTTACACGAGTGGAAAATATAGTGTAAAAAACAAAAGTATGATGGTTTACGATTGATTATAAACTTTTAATGCATTTTTGGAACTTTATGAATTAATTTCCAAGAGTGAAAAACGGAGTACCGAAGACGCTTAAACATCCTGTGGATTTCAGACACTATTTACAAATGCAAACACATTGAAGCCATAGAAAGTACTTCCGTGTTTATTTGCATTCATTTGCTGACGGAGAAAAAACCCAACAAAAAACAAACAACAACCATCTTTAGGCTCTTCTTGGCAACTTTGGCAACATAATCTTCAAAAGAAATATTGAACTCTTTTGGAAAAGGAAAAGGAGACAGAGATGGGTGAGCGAGAGGAGGAACAAGAGACATAGAGATAGGGGGAGGGGGATGGGGGGGGGCATGGAGGGGGGGGGGAGCAGAGAGAGAGAGATAGTTGAATACAGTGCTGCTTATGTGCATGGACAATGGCCAGTGTGTGTGTGTGTGTGTGTGTGTGTGTGTGTGTGTGTGTGTGTGTTTCTTTGTGTGTCAGCGTGTCTGTATGTCAGATTAATATGTGTGCTTGTGTGTATGCGTGTGCGTGTGCGTGTATGTGTGTGTGTGTGTGTGTGTGTGTGTGCGTGTGCGTGCGTGCATGCCTTCACGTGTGTGTGTGTGTGATATGTGTGTGTATGTGTGTGCTTGGGTATGTGTGTGTACGCGTGTGTGTGCGTTTAGAAAGAACATGTTGCATGGCAAAACAAACAACAACACACACACACACACACACACACACACACACACACACACACGCACACAAGAACGGGGAAAGAATGATGTGAAAGAAGAGAAACAACAGAAATGAACGCTGCAATGGTCGCCGCACGTTATCACTTCAAAGCGACACAGCACAGGCACGT
>NC_134898.1:21803511-21816011 GCF_041734735.1 Babylonia areolata
CTCTCTCAATCTCTGTCTGTCTGTCTGCCTCTCTCTCTCTCTCTCTTTAATTGTCTCTATATTTTACTAAGACGGTTTTTTCCTTTTATTCTTAGGTTTCGCATCCATTCACTTTATTCTAAAATTTGCCTTCTGTTTGAAATTTACTTTTCTGGTTTTGTTTTTCAAAGGTTTCGCATTCAATCACTTTATTCTAAACTTCGACTTCTGTTTCAAATTTACTTATTTGGTTTTGGTTTTCAAATTCCTCAACCCCAATTCAAATGTTTGCTCCCATATATAGCCAGCAGATTGTATATTTGGAATGCGCACGTACATGCTGGTAGAATAGGTTATTGATTCAGTGACCAACTTCTATTCCAGAACAAATGACCGAACACTTATTTTTGCCTTTGTGTCAGCCCTTCGCGCGCGCGCGTGTGTATGTTTTCTCAGAAAAAAACCCAAAAAACTTACACATTCCTCGATGTTTGCTCACTGTCTCTCGCTGTTGGTTACACAACAGGCGGCGCAAATTCTGACTGAAGGGTTCCCGTCTTTCAGTAACTCGACGAAACGCCACCCCCCCCTCCCGCCCCCCCTACGCCCCCCAGCCCCCACACCCTCTTACTTTTACCACCACCACCCCCATCACCCCCCCCCCCACCCCCCCGGGCATGTACCATTGGCCGAAAAGGAGTTACAGGGAGAGAAAGTTATAAACGGGAACTGTCTTGGAACTGGCTAGACATCCTGTCTGCTCAAGTTTCTTCTTCTTCTTCTTCTTCTTTCTTTTCCGTTCATTTCTTAGAATTCGTTCAGGAATTGCAACCCTTCATCCAATAGATTTATTTCCATCTGAACGATCTTGATGTGAATGTAGTTCATCAGATAAAGGGCGGGAATGGGAATACATCATTTACGTTTACTCTCTCTCTCTCTCTCTCTCTCTCCGCGTCCTTTCTTGCTCCCAAAGGTTTCCGCAGAGAACGGAGAAAGCATATTTCTGTTCACTTCCTTTTCCTCATACAATCGCTTTCTTTTCTCTCCCCTGTTGGTCTTTCAATCACACACGATACTCCCCCGCCTTCTGCTGATCTAGAAATGTATGTCTCCCTTTTTTTTTTTCAATCGCTCACTTCCTCTAGTGTCTCGATTTATCTATCTATTTATTTATCTACTTATTTACTTACTTATTTAATTTTTCATTTATGCGTTTGTTTGATTATTCATTTATTTATTCATCTATGTGAAGTGATGGCCTAAATGTAACGCGTCCGCCTAGGAAGCGAGAGAATCTGAGCGCGCTGGTTTGAATCACGGCTCAGCCGCCGATATCTTCTCCCACTTCACTAGACCTTGAGTGGTGGTCTGGACGCTAGTCATTCGGATGAGACGATAAACCGAGGTCCCGTGTACAGCATGCACTTAGCGCACGTAAAAGAACTCACGTCAACAAAAGGGTTATTCCTGGCAAAATTCTGTAGAAAGATCCACTTCGATAGGAAAAATAAATAAAACTGTACGCAGGATTTTTTTTAATAGGTGGCTCTGTAGTGTAGCGACGTCTTCTTCCTGGGGAGAGCAGCCCGAATTTCACACACAGAAATATGTTGTTATAAAAAGAAATACAAAATACAAATTTATCTGTTTTCTTGTTTTATAGACGTGGTCATAGTTGCGAAACGGCTCTTCTTAGAATAGTGAATGATTTGTTTTCGGGATTTGATGAGGATAAGATATCTGTTCTCGCTCTCTTAGATTTGTCAGCAGCTTCTGACACTATCGACCACTCTATCCTCTTGAACAGACTTAAAACTTCCTTTGGTATTCGTGACACTGCACTAGCATGGATCACGTCTTACCTGTCAGATCGTACACAGAAAGTGTGTGTAAATGGTAGATACTCTAGAGTATCTGCCTTAAAATATGGTGTCCCACAGGGGTCCATCCTAGGTCCTGTTCTTTTCGTGTTGTATGCGGCTCCTGTGTCGGATGTCATCAGTCATCATGCGATGTCGCACGAGAGCTTTGCTGATGACACACAACTGTATCAGTCGGCTTCCATAGCTTAATTTGATGCACTGGTGACTCGAACACAGGAGTGCATTGCTGGCCTAAAGGACTGGATGACTCTCAACAAGCTGCAACTAAATGATGATAAGACTGAATTTATGATAACCTGTCCAAAGAAGTTTCGTCAACATCCTTCCTTTCCTGACTCTGTTCTGATAGCACACCTGTTTCACTTTCTCCTTCTGTTCACTGTCTTGGTGTAATCCTAGACCAGTCTCTTTCCTTCCAACAGCACATTTCGAATATCTGTAAAGTTGCCTATTTGGAACTGCGTAGAATCAGTTCTATCCGCCACTATCTCTCAACCGATGCAACCAAGACACTTGTATGCTCTCTGGTTCTCTCAAGATTGGATTACTGCTACTCTCTTTTGGCCGGCCTTCCCAAATATCTGTTAGACAGATTCCAACGAATTCAGAATAACGCTGCCAGACTCATTTGCAGAGCTTCTAAATTTGACCATGTTTCTCCTCTCCTTCAGTCTTTCCAATGGTTGCCTCTTTCTGATCGAATAGACTATAAGCTATGTACTCTTACCTTTTCTGCAGTCAACGGATCTGGCGCCAAGTATCTTTCTGAACTATTCCATATCTATACCCCATCTCGCCAGCTCCGTTCTTCCTCTGATACTCGACTTCTCAGGATACCTCACGTCAGAAGTGAGACCTATGGACACAGATCGTTTTCTTTTCAATCGCCAAAGACGTGGAACAAGCTCCCTGATAACCTACGTCATTCTAATTCCCTCGAATCTTTTAAATCTCGTCTCAAAACTCACCCTTTCCCTCAGCAGTAAGTTCCATTGTGGCAGGTCCACTTCCTTTGCGTTAGCTGTGCTTGACTATGTGTGTATACATATGTATGTGTACGTAGCTACATGCATGTATATGAATGTGTATTGTGTGTGCGTGTGTTTATGTAAGTTTGTGCCTGCCTATATGTGCTTATGTGTTAGGGTAGCTGTTAGATACACATGTATGTTAAAATGTATGTATGCAGTGTGTGTGTGTGTATGTGTGTGTGTGTGTGTGTGTGTGTGTGTGTGTGTGTGTGTAACATAGATGTAATGTTTTATGTTAACAAAGCGTTTTTGTAAAGCACCTAGAGCAGATTTCTGGATAGTGTGCTATATAAATATTCATTATTATTATTATTATTATTATTATTATCCCCAATCTCAGACTCCCCTGAGCATTTACTTTGATACCTCAACCCACTCCCCATGCTCAATACAATATAATTACATCTCCAAAGCCAACGTATAATATCCTTCTAAGTATTTTACCTGTTTCTTAATAGATGCATAGTTTTATTGCTGCTGTTGCGTTGTTTCCCCTGCAAATGCACCAAAAGTCTCTCCAAACTGAGGAGTTCGGGTGGCCATTTGTAACTGATCATGTTCACGATGTCAAATGCGTTTGATATTTTGCATCATTTACATGAAGTATGTAACATTTCCACGTACCCCCCCCCCCTGCCCCCACACCCCCTCCCCTCCCGGGGTTCCCCCGGTAATAAACATGTTTTGTCTTATCTTGTTTTGCTATTTCTTAAGTGTTTCCGATCTGTGTTATGATTTATCGCTTTACATTTTTTACCTGAACAGTAATTATTGGTTGGTCATCTATTATACCATTTATTAATTTTTCAAGCCAACATTGACCCACTAAAGCTTTTGCACGCTACTCCCGTAACAGGCTCGGCGGTTGCCGTCAACATCATTGCTCACATTGCAGACAGAGACAGAAGGAAAATAGATCTGGCACGGTTTAGGCTTCTTTGTTGGCTTACATTTTTGCTTCTTCTTTTTTTTCTTTTTGACTCACTAGTGTAAACAAAGTGAGTCTATGTTTTAACCCGGTGTTCGGTTGTCTGTGTGTGTGTGTGTGTGTGTGTGTGTGTGTGTGTGTGTGTGTGTGTGTGTGTGTGTGTGTCCGTGGTAAACTTTAACATTGACATTTTCTCTGCAAATACTTTGTCAGTTGACACCAAATTAGGCATAAAAATAGGAAAAATTCAGTTCTTTCCAGTCATATTGTTTAAAACAATACTGCACCTCTGGGATGGGCACAAAAAGTAAAAAATGAAGCCTAATTATATGCAAACTGCATTTACTGTTATATTTATATTTTTTGCATTCTCTAAACTTGGCACTTTGATCTGATATTCTGACCCAACAACAAGAGCAGTCATTATTATCATTTTTTGTTCAAACAGGAACTTCTTTTGCTAAGCATGGAAGTTTTATTTATTTTGCAATCGTTTTGGTGCAGATAGTAAAAAAGGGAAATTACTCTGTAATTAATGCTAGGGGACTTAATTTGCTTTAAACTGATCTTTCTCAACTTAAACATTACATTTTGAAATTATACACAATACATGAAAAGCTTGGATTTTTTTTTTTCAGTGTATCACAAGTGAGTCTTGAAGGCCTTGCCTCTCTTTTTCTTTTTTCTTTTTTTAATTTTTTTTTTTTAGTTATTGTTGTTGTTGTTGTATGTTTTTGTTGTTGTTTTTTGTTGTTAGACAGAACAAAACTGGCGCAGTTATTAATCATTCTTTGATGGCTTACATTTTAGCTGTTTTTTGTTGTTTGGTTTTGTTGTTGTTGTTGTTATTGTTTTATTTGCTGTGTTTTTTGTTTGTTTGTTTTTTGTTTTGTTTGTTTGTTTTTTGTTTTTGTTTCGTTTTGTCTTGTTTTGTTTATCGTAGATCGTTTGTTTTTTATCCCCGTGGCCATGAAAAGCCAATTAGGCTCTTGTCAATAAAGAATTTCCATTGTCATTGTTGAAATTGTGTCCTGAACATTAATCCTTTCAGTGCTGGAGAAAAGAAAAAAAAAACTGTAGAAAGTGGTGTTTCGAGTCATATAACCTTAACAATAAGCCTAAAACTGAGAAAATGGTCTGGATATATACTACTCCAGATAAATTGTGTAAATTTTCAGCCTTCCAGAGTTATTTCCCTTAATCAGTGGCGTTACTATGCACGTAGGTGATACGTGCTGCGGCACTCAAGGAGTTAAGATTGTTCCACTTTGATGGTGCGGTGGGAAATTAGGCGTTAATCCATCGTCTGCAACAGTCATCGCCACTGTTGCTTCTTCGTCGCCGTTGCTGCTAGAACTGTGTTACTGCCCCTGCCATTTAATCTTTCCATGTTTTTTTTGTTTTTTTTTAGTCGATAATTCTTGTTTGTTTCAAAGGCTTGGGCTGTACTTTGATCGAATCCGACCGCGATCAAGTGCATATAGAACACTTTTTGACTTTGAAACTAATGCTCTACAAACTTTTTTTTAGTACGTTTTATTTTCAGATTTCTTTCTGTCTTTCTGTCCTTTTTTTTTGGCAACACCCTTATTCCCTCAAAATTTGTCTTCCTCCTTCTTCTCCTTTCTCTCCTCTATACCACACTCACCCCTCTGCAATATTGCCATTGTCGCTCGGACAAGTGGAGAACTGATGCTTCTTCTTTTTTTTTTTTTGGGGGGGGGGGGGGGGCGGGGGGGGGGGGGGGGGGGGGGGTAGGAGGGGAGTGGGGGGGAGGGGGGGAGGAGGGGAGCGGGCGGGGGGAGGAGGGGGTTGGGGGGATGGGGGTCGCTTATTTTCCACCTGCTCTTACAAAGACAATATTCCCTTTCAATTCTAAGTTTTCTAAGTTATTTGCTGACCTACTTCTCGAGTTATTTCGCTTTCTGTTTCCAATTTGGATTGCCTTTTGTTGTTGTTGTTGTTGTTGTTTTTTTTGTTTTGTTGTTGTTGTTGTTGTTATTGTGTGTGTGTGTGTGTGTGTGTGTGTGTGTGTGTGTGTGTGTGTGTGTGTGTGTGTGTGTGTGTGTGTTTTGTTTTGTTTTGTTTTGTTTTTTTGTTTTTTATATATGAATCCCACTCTCGATATATGTTTTCATATCTTCACTTGCTGCCTACCATGTAGTTGGAGTGCACATGTACGTACATGCTAAATTAGATATCGATCTAGCGACTGGCTTATTTTCCAATACGCAGAGAACGCCACTTCTAGAGAGTTCTCCCTGCCCTCCATGTTGATACCCCACAAAATCTTATTCTTGGATGTTTTGTTTTGCTGCTGCTGGTAGACTACGTCCCTGGGTGTTAAAATATGCAGTGTGAATACCAACTGAAGGATGAGTTCTCACAGTAACGCCCCCCCCCCACACACACACCCCTGCATAGATCATGTCGTGGGAAAATAGGACTGACAGAGAGAAAATAATGAAACGGAGCTGTGTTCAAACTGCTAAAGTCAATGGACGAGGTTTGCTTTTTTATTTTTTTTTAAATTATTATTATTATTTTTTTGTTTGTTTGTTTTTGTGTGTGTTTTTTGTTGTTGTTTTTTCGGATGAGTTTTTTTTTGGGGGGGTGGGGTGGGGGGAGGAGGGGAGGCTGGGGGTGGGTGTGGGAGGGGGAGGGATGATTGAAAGCTTTGTCCAAGAAATTTCTTTCTGAATGAACGATCTTGATGCCAGCATAGATCAAGATCATCAGTCTACGGCACAGGAGGAAAAAAGAAATGAAGCCGTGGCCTTGTGGTAATGTACCCCGATTTCCCTCCGGCCCCCTCAACTCCATTTGTCCTTGAGTGGTGGCTTGGGTGCCAGTATTTCCGTGTGCACCATGCTCGTAAAAGAACCCTGGCAAATTATGAAAAAAAAAAAAGAATCCATTTTGATGGTGAAATAAGTACACTTAACAGGCAGAAAAATAAGGTGTGGCACTGTACTGTGGCGGTGCATTCTCCCTGAGGGGGGGTAGAGCAGCCAGACGTTCACACATTTAAATCTGCTGTGACAAAAAGTAATACAATAAAATGCAATACTATAGAATACAGTACAGTACAGTACAGTACAGTACAATACAACACAACGCAACATAATAAATACAATACAATACAGTGCAATACAACGCAATTCAATACAACACAATATAATACAGTACAATACAATACAATACAGTACAACACAAAACAACACAATACAATGCAATACAATACAATACAAGACCATCTGATCAATGTCGTTCTCATTCTCCTCACGATCCTCCCTTAAATTCGATACCGAATAAAGTACGTGATCTTTCTAGTCTCTTCCTTTCCTGCACCTGACTTCTTTTCTTTTATCTATATTTTCTTTCTTTCTTTCCTTCTTTTTTTTCTTTTTTCACTGTTGGATCACCAAGCACAGCATTCAGTTGCTAAAGAATATCCCAGCACTAATGGTAGTTCTTACAAAGAAAAAAAAGTGTTTTTATAAAAATTAATACTCTTTTCGCCTGTTTCTTTTCTTTTATTTTCCTTTGTTTTTATGTCGTCTTCTCAAGATGCTTTCCTGCCAATCATTTTTTTTTCTTTTACTTAATTTCTTTCTTCTTTTTTTTCTTTCTTTCTCGTGAAACAAGATGTATATTTGTCACCGTGTGTAACTAGCCATACTTGATAGTTATTGTGTGATTTGAAAACACTTCATTCAAGGTTTTCTCTTGAGTTGTTGTTATTGTTTTGTTGGTTTTTTTTTTTTCTTTCTTTCAATCTGCCTCAAAGTCTTTTTTTTTTTTTAATCCTGACTGCGATAACCTTCTTGATTCTATTAGTACATATAGTCATATTGCATAAGCATCCACTCTTCGCCGTTCTTACACACACACACACACACACACACACACACACACACACTCTCTCTCTCTCTCTCTCTCTCTCTCTCTCCCTCTGTCTCTGTCTCTCCCTCTCTCTCTCCCCCTCTCTCTCTCTCCCTCTCTCTCTCCTCTCTCTCTCTCCTCTCTAAGCGCGTTGGGTTACGCTGCTGGTCAGGCATCTGCTTGGCAGATGTGGTGTAGCGTATATGGTTTTGTCCGAACGCAGTGACGCCTCCTTGAGCTACTGAAACTGAAACTCTCTCCTCTCTCCCTCTTTCCCTCTCTCCACCTCTCTCTCTCCCTCCCTCCCCCTCTCTCTCGCTCCCTCTCTCTCAATCTCCCTCCCCCCATCTCTCTCTCCCTCTCTCTTTCTCTCCCCCCTCTCCCCCCCCCCTCTCTCTCTCTCTCTCGCTTCTAAAAAAAAGTTCCTTTCTTTCTGTCCTGAATTTTACCACCGACAACGTGCTGTCCCCTCCCTCAATACTTTCATCTGCCTTCTGTTTGCAATCTACTATTTCAGTTCCTGGACTCCGCTTCCAAGGAATTTGCTTCCACATACAATTGCAGCCATGTTTGTTGGAAGGTACATAGACTCGTGAAATAGGTTATTGATTTCTGACAATAACTCATATCCCAATGGACGGGAACATCATCTTTTGAGCCCGCGGAATCTTATTATTCTATATTTACTCTCAGTCTCTTGCTTTTTAGGGGGTTATTCATTCAGTATGAAGCACGGATTCTGATTGAAGGACCCCCGTTCTGTCGGTAAGTTGCGCCCCCTGCAGGCTTAGGTCAGGGCTAGAAAGAAGGTGACATAGAGGATATAATACAGTGGGAGTTGTATTGGAACTCGCCAGACATGGTGTCTGCTGTTTTCCTTTTCTTTTTTTCTCTCTCATTTCTTTCTTTTTTTCCGTTTATTTTTTCTCCCAACCCCTTTTTCAGATTCTGCTGGAATTGAAACCCTTCATTCAAGAGATTTCTCTGCAACGGAACGATTTTGACGTCAATGCAAGTCATCAGCCTGGTACACAGGAAGATATCGTTGGTGTTATTCTTCTCTTTCTGTTCCTCCTACGTGTATTTTTTTTCTGCAAGAACGAGAAAATGTGTTCTTCCATAAATACCCTTTCCTGCACTGGCTTTACGTTTTCATCGTTGGGAGATGCCAATGGGCGAAGTTAAGCCTACCATAATATCCCTGCCTTGTGAAAATTATGTGCTGCAAATGTTTTTCTTCCAATCTCTCTCTCTCTCTCTCTCTCTCTCTCTCTCTCTCTCTCTCTCTCTCTCTCTCTCTCTCTCTCTCTCACTTCTGTTTCGTCTTCATTTCTTTATGCTTTCTCCTCCGTTCAGGCTACGCGGAGTAGTCGAGTCTAATTCTTTTTTTTCTTTTTTTTCTGATCACGGCAAATCACTTGAAGCTGTCTGTCAGATAAAAAAAAAAAAATCATGTCTACAATTGATCGTCCTGACTTGAGCTGGGGATTCTGGGTGAACATACGACATCTTTGCCCTTCTTTAAAGCCTGCTTGTATCCAAGGTATGATTTCCAGATGGCTGTAGTCCGATGATTACTTGGGTAGGATGACCGGAAACGCCGGGAGAAGCACCGTTGTGGGTTGCTGCTAGCGTGATTGCCACTGCTGCTGCAGTCATCAAAATACTATTTGCAACTGAAAGTCGCTCTCACCATCCCAACAGGGGATAAAGCCAATGCAGAAAAGAAAGTCAGTGGGATTAGGGACGACGAGGTTTCTTCAGTCTTCGTGGAACTTAGGTGGTAGGGGTGTGTGTGTGTGGGGGGGGGGGGGGGGTATTATAGAAAAGAATGACGCAAATGATGTCTTCCCATGTCCTTCTGGTCTGACGACCTACATTCATAGAATGAAACTTCAGACTAGGGAAGAAATCTCATAGTTGAAGGATTTCGATCTAAAAAAAAAACAAAAAAAAAAACAACATCCGAGAGAGGCCAAATCAAGAGACGACATCGTGTCTGGTCGGCTCCACTACGGCTTCCGTTTATTATTTTCTCCTTGCCATTCCTTTTTTTTTTTATTAGTATATTTCGGACTATACTCGAAGGAGATACACGGAAAGAAAAAGCCAATCCTGAAAAAGACCTCACAGTGCATGCTGAATAATCAAAATCACAGAGATCACAGGCAAACTTCAAAGAATGAAGTGACTTTAAAGGAAAACACTCAGACAGTCGGATCACCCTTAACTACCGAATCAATAGCCAATTTCGCGACTATAGATAAATGTACATTCCAACAGCGTGTCCGCAGGGGTATACGTAAGGAGATGAATATTTGAAGTGAAGCAGACGAACTGCTAGAAGAAAACGTACATTGCAACTAGAAGACACAGTGAGTGGAGGACTGGGACAACACACAGTTGAAAACATCAACAAAGAACAACGATAACAACAACAACAGCAACAACAAAGGATGAAAGGAGGCAACCTCCTGTTTACGGTTGACAAGACTGGAAACAGAACATCTAGATGCAACTGCATCGTTTGATATTCGCTTTAACTCACTCAGTACGGCCAGTCCTCTCTTCTCCTCTACACAGACCCCTCTGATGTCCAGTGGGTGTCTCAATGACCCAACCTTTAGCTTCCGTCGTCAGAATTGTGGTATTTTTGTCAACATTCACCTCTTCAGTATAAGAGCTTTCCGCTTGCAATATTTTGATGATGGTAATTGGCGTGAAACGCTGTTAACGTCGTCTCTTTCGCCGTTCGTATGGAGAGAGTTAAATGTTGACACATGCAGTACAGGATATGACGAAGTGACACTGGGTTATGCATGACATGGCGAGGAAAGACTGACATGCCGGTGCATACATCTGAGACTGGCTTTATGTGCATGCCATATGTAATTCGCTTTCAAGTCTTATAAGTGTTAAAACATGCAGAACACTGTTGGACAATGTGATACTGAATTTTGTATGAAACGGCCACAAAGAGCTTAAAACTGATGTTCTAAGATTTTTATTTTTTTTTCGTCTCCCGCCGTCGCGACCGTCATATGTGTATGCTTATGTTAACGGTTTCAACATTACTCTTCAGCGACCAGCAAACATATACTATTAATATTCAGTATACCATTGTTTCTGTATTTCATGTTAGTCTCTGATTCAATAAATGGGCTAGCCATTTCCTCAGGAAAACCAACAGTCGACTGTCCAAACAGCTGTTGCATGGAGAGCTGAGCCTTTCCAAGCGCTCAGTTGGAGGAGCAGAAGAAACGCTTCAAAAACTGCATCAAAGTCTCCCTCTAAGATCTCATCATCAATCCTAGTAGCTAGGAATCGTTTGCTCTGGACCGCCCAACCTGGCGAAGTAAGATCACTAAAAGAGCACATGCAGCAGAAAACAGACTCACCGCAGAGGCTCAGAATAAACGCGTCGCCCGTAATGTTCGAGCTACGTCCACTTCCGGTGCATCACCATTCAATAGCCGAGTGGTTAAAGCGTTGGACTTTCAATCTGAGGGTCCCGAGTTCGAAGTTCGCTAACGGCGCCTGGTCGGTAAAGGGTGGAGATTTTTCCATCTCCCACATCAACATATATGCAGATCTGCTAGTGCCTGAACCCCCTTCGTGTGTATACGCACTCAGAAGACCAAATACGCACGTTAATAGATGCAGTAATTCATGTCAGCGTTCGGTGGGTTACGGAAGCAAGAACACACCCAGCATGCACACCCCCGAAACTGGAGTAAGGCTGCCTACATGGCAGGGTAAGTAAATAAGGGTCACGTAAAATGTGACATGTCTTAGGGTGTTTGCTTGCGTGACATAAACCTGGTTGATTGGCACATGAAACAAATGATGAGCGCCTAATGGCAGCCGTCAGTCGGCTCTACCCAGGTAGGCAGCATGTTTTGCAACATGACCCCGTGTTTTAAAGCGCTTAGAGCTCGCTCTCCGACCAAGGATATGCGCTATATAAGTGTCCAAATCATTCATTCATTCAACATGTGTCCCACATGTGGGCGAGCTTTCCGGACCTGGATTGGCCTCACCATGTCACGTCCGGACCCAAAGACTGTCACAGATCCTCTATCTGAGGCTGAAGTCAAGGCCATCTTCGACTCTGAAGAAGGAAGAAGAAGAAGAAGTTGATTCGTGAACTGGATTTATTTTCTGCGTGAAATTCAGCGGATCTCTCTGGAAGAGAGCGAGTCGCCATTGTCCAATGTTACCCTTTTATTTATTTATTCTTTTATGTATTTATTCATTCATTCATTCATTTGTTTATGCTTTTATTATTTGCATGTCTCTGTATGCTTCTGCATGTGGGTGGAGTTGCTTTTTTTTTTTTTTTTTGCTTTATTTTTTTTGAAGGACAGTAGTTATTTGATTGCCCTCGGTTCTTTAACGTGCGCGACATGCACACAAAAACAAAGGACCTCCGTTCATCGTCTCGTCCCATCCAAAATACTAGAATCCACTCAAGTTCAAGGAGACGGGAGTTAGAGGGGTGGGGTGGAGGTAACAGAAAAAAAAAACCGATCCGTACATGGGGGACTCGAACCTCTGGACACACGCTTCCTAGCCGGGCCCACCGCTCCACGAGTGAGAAGATCGTTTGAAGGACTCATTCAGTCTGGCTCCGCAATTATGTCATGATTCTCATCAGTAAGGGGCTCAGTAGGTGGCATCCTGCCACAGAACGTTAATTAAATCAGAACAGGCACTACTGAAAACCACCGAAGTGACTCAACAGCGGTGCAGGGTCTCCTCTGTTGTGTGGCCTCCTGGCGACCTAACATC
>NC_134898.1:21821011-21826011 GCF_041734735.1 Babylonia areolata
TACTGGCTGGTATTTGCAGTCCTGAAATACTGGCTGGTATTTGCAGTCATGAAATACTGGCTGGTACACCCACGGGTATATAAAGCTGTCGCGAGTTGCATCCTGTGGTCTCTTTTGCCTCTGTTCGGGAGCAGTTAGGTCCCTTGAATTCTTAGTGGAGTGTCCTGTGCGTGCCTTCACCCATCGTGAACACAGTGCAGGCCTCCAAGGGTGGTGCAGGATTGTTCCAAGGGCGGATGGAGACAATGCTTCTCTGGGTCCTCTCCATCACCTACGGGTGTTTTCTTTAATTTCGTCTTTTCTCCCCAAGTGATATACTGGATACACAACAGTGAGTCGCAAAATAATCCGTAAACTTCGGACACGATGGACATGTATTTCCTTCTTCTTCTTCTTTCTTTTTTTAATCCCCCATACCCCTAACCCTCACTTTTCTGCTTATGATTTCGATTTTTTCCTTTTATCAATGTTTACTTTTTGAGTTACATCATTTACCTCATCCTTGGCCTCTTTTTCCTATTTCGCTTTTTCCGCTTCTTCTCCATCCTCGTCCTCCTCCTATTCCTCCTCCCTCTCCTTCTTCTCCTTTTAAATCTTCGTGGTAAACATGTGTCCCCCCCCCCCTCCCTCCCCTATTCACAGCAGTCATATTCAGCCTAACGTCAACACGCTTCCGAAAGACGTAGTTCAGTTAATGATTTACCGACGTGAAACTGTCTTTATGAAAAAACCTGCTGTTTACTTTCAGGGGAAAACTTTTCCCTCTTTGGTGTTAAGCTCAAGAGGCTCTTTACTTCCTTGCATGTTCTGCATATTTCAGTCAGAGGGGGCATGTCATTCAAATATGTTGTTCATGAGTAAACATTGGAGGCAATTTTTTTTTTTTTTTTCAAACAGAGAGAAGGAGTGTTGAGAATCACGGGAGACTGATACAGAGAGAGAAGAGAGAGGGAGAGACAGAGAGACACAGACAGACAGACAGACAGACAGAGACAGACAGAGAGATGGGGTAATCGAGACAGGAAAAAAACCCATTCCGATTGCTTGTGTGTGCGCGCGCGTGTTTGTGCACGCGCGCGCGGGCGTGTGTGTGTGTGTGTGTGTGTGTGTGTGTGTATGCGTGTGTCCATGTGCGCGCGCGTGTGTGTGTGTGTGTTTGTATGCCTGTGAGTGTCAATATTGCCACCACCCGTCTCTGTTCGAAGACAATAACCTGGACTTGTATTTCTCCTTCTGTACCCTCTCCGGGTTCGCGCCCCTCCAATCCCCTCAAAAAAAACAAACAAACAAACAAACAAATCTCCTAGCCCCTCTATCGCTTTCTTTTCATGCCTTTTCCCTTTTCAGTCCTTACTCCCTTCCCCTCCCCATTCCCACCCCTACCCTCGACATACATACACAAACACGTTCCAACCACCAGTGATGAAGGTCTGCGTCCCCGTTATTGGTATGGTGTTGTGTCCTTGAATGTTCTGCATATTTCAGTCAGAGGGGGCATGTCATTCAAATATGTTGTTCATGAGTAAACATTGGAGGCAAATGTTTTTGTTTTGTTTTTTCAAACAGAGAGAAAGAGGGTGGAGAATCACGGGAGTCTGATACAGAGAGAGAAGAGAGAGGGAGAGACAGAGACAGACAGACAGACAGACAGAGACAGAGAGACAGAGAGATGGGGTAATCGAGACAGGAAAAAACAACATTCCGATTGCTTGTGTGTGCGCGCGCGTGTGTGTGCACGCGCGCGCGGGCGTGTGTGTGTGTGTGTGTGTGTGTGTATGCGTGTGTCCATGTGCGCGCGCGTGTGTGTGTGTGTGTTTGTATGCCTGTGAGTGTCAATATTGCCACCACCTGTCTCTGTTCGAAGACAATAACCTGGACTTGTATTTCTCCTTCTGTACCCTCTCCGGGTTCGCGCCCCTCCAATCCCCTCAAAAAACAAACAAACAAACAAACAAAAATCTCCCAGCCCCTCTATCGCTTTCTTTTCATACCTTTTCCCTTTTCAGTCCTCACTCCCTTCCCCTCCCCATCCCCATCCCCACCCTCGACATACATACATACACAAACACGTTCCAACCACCAGTGATGAAGGTCTGAGTCCCCGTTTTTGGTATGGTGTTGTGAATGTTCCGATTTTGTTTTCCCAGGTGTGAACGGGCACCTGACTTTGAGTTGGGGAAGGTTATTTAAAACGGTGCAAGGAGAAGAATGGCCCTCCCTTCCTATACCGACCTACAGATAAATGTTAGCAAGAAAAGTAGCAAATGCGTGTAGACAATTACAAATTATAGCTAAGGCTTTTTATCAATCAAGGGGTTATTTCTATTGAGGAGTGACGCGCTGGAAGAAAATGTTAGAAACGTTGTGAGGTTTTTAAGCTCAGTCGCTTGAATAGTTGTTTGCAAATAGCTTACTTACCCATGTAAACCTTTCGCAGACAGACCGACGCATTCAAATTTAAAAGGACCTCAAAGTTGTGTGAGCGGTGGTGTTGTCAACAACTCCTGCACTGAATTAACCTCGTGATGACACGGTGGCCTTTTTTCTTTTTTTTTTCCTTGACTCTCCGCTCCAATCATCTTACGTCCTGAGGGAGAGCGAGATGTCTTTGGATATGACAGATGTGTTTCTTCCCTCCCTCCTTTCTTTCTTTCTTTCCTTTTTTGTTGTAGCTGTCCCACACTGTTGTCATATCTGCACTCCAGTCCCTGTGCCTTGTGGACCTGTCTCCTTCATTAAAACAGGGACATTGGACTCATCAAGTTTGGGAAGGTGGACAAGATTTAAAGGAGCGTGTTGAAGTTCCGTTTTTCTTGTGTCATTCGATGTGCTCGCCTCAGGGAACCAGGAAACATTTTTTTTGCAGCAAAAGTTTGGAGCTCGGTTATAATCTTATAGTGTTTCCTTCCACACTTCCACACACACACACACACACACACACACACACACACACACACACACACACACACACACACACACACACACACACACACAATTACGTATAAAAAAAACCTTATGAAATATATATATATATATATGGATATGATAATGTTTTGTTGTTTGTTTGTTTTTACGGCTCGTCATGTATGACGGGATCTGTGAATGCATATGTCGATGTGTCTACTGGTCCATTCATACCACCCTTCCTACCTTCCATTCCATCTACCTTTTTACTTAGCGTTCTAGTTATGTACCAACACGAATAAAAACGAATATGCCTTCTGAATAAAGATGAAATAAACCAACAAGGCAACCAACCAACCAGCCAAACAAAACGAAAAGATTAAAATGATTAAAAAAAAGAAATACAAAACTATCGAAAGTAATACGCAGCCCAACTTTCACTGGCATTTCATAAATCTTCATTTCCAACATCAAAGTTGTATGAGCAGTGATTTCGAAGTCAACAACTGCTGCACTGAATTAACCTCGTGACGACACTGTGGCTCTTTTTTGCCTTGACCTCTCCACTCCAACCATCTCACGTCCTGTGGGAGAGCAGGATCTCTTTGATTATGATTGATGAGATTTCCTCCCCCCCCCCTTACTTCCTTCCTTCCTTCCTTCCTTCCTTCCTTCTTTCCTTCCTTCCATCCTTCCTTTTCTGTAGCTGTCCCACCCTGTTGTCATATATGTACTCCATTCCATGTGCTTTGTGGACCTGTCTTCGACTCTTTGCTCCAATAATCTCAAGTCCTGTGGGAGAACGGCATGTCTTCGATTATGATTGATGAGTTTTCTTCCTCCCTTTCCTCCCTTCCTTCTTTCCTTCCTTCCTTCCTTCCTTTTCTGTAGCTGTCCCACCCTGTTGTCATATCTGCACTCTATTCCCTGTGTCCTGTCTCCTTTATTTAAACAAGGAACACTGGACTCGTCAAGTTTGGGAAGGTGGTTAAAATTGAGTTTGTGTAGGGGGTAGGGCAGAGGGGGGGGGAGGCGTGGGGGGGGGGGGGGGGTTAGAGGGGGCCGGGAGGTGGGGGGTGCGCGCGTGAGATTATCGCTCGTGAAAGGGATTCGGAAATGTAAAAGAACCGAAGAGAGAGAGAGAGAGAGAGAGAGAGAGAGGTAGAGTCAGAGACAGAGAGAGACAGACAGAGATTTCAAGATTATTGATTCAAAAACTTTATTACTCAAGGATAAAGATTTTAGTCATTGCCTAGTCTTCCAACATGTCCTTGTGACAAAAAAACAAAACAAAACAGAAACGATGAGACACAACAATAATAACAATGGTAAGAGAGAGAGAGAGAGGGCACAACAATAATAACAATGGTAAGAGAGAGAGTCACAGAGAGAGAGAGAGAGAGAGAGAGACAGACAGACAGACAGAGACAGAGAGAGAGAGAGAGATGCAGAAACAGAACAGACCGTCACACACACACACACACACACACACACACACACACACACACACACACACACACACACACACACACTTTCTTTTAAACTTTACCCTACGCCTTTTACTCAGCAGACATATAGTGTCTTCAATTTATTCAGAGTGTCATGCAAATTCTGATTGGGGGACCCCATGTATATATCCATGTGTCGGTTCCCAGATGCAGAACAAATGCAGAAGGAAGGAGAGAAAACAAGACCAAAAACCAAAAACAGATCAAATTGAGGAAGGGTGTGAGGTGGAATCAGACTTTAGATGATGTCTGATCACGTTCGTGTTTTAATCTCACACTTGACGCCAGAACCAATCTCTCCTACTGACACCTCCATCCACCCACCCACCGTACTCCCCCCCCCCGTCCTCCCATCCCCGCGTCACCCACCATCCCCCTTCTCCCCTTTACAGAATGTTGGTACTTTTCTGTGTAGGATCTGAGATTGACGATTGATAAGAAAACAACAGGAAAATCGGAAGTGACGTTTCTACATAATTACCCCCTCTTCTTATGTGTGTGTGTGCGTGTGTGTGTGTGTGTGTGTGTGTGTGTGTGTGTGTGTGTGTGTGTGTGTGTGTGTGTGTTCAAAGCCTGACTAATCGCGTT
>NC_134898.1:21838511-21841011 GCF_041734735.1 Babylonia areolata
TTTATTTTCCAAACCAGACCCAAAGGTGCTGCTTTCGTGTTTACGCAAATGTGCATACATACATAGATGCATGCATAAATACATATATATGTACATATCTATCTATCTATCGATCGATCGATCTGTCTACCTGTCTGTCTGTCTGTCTGTATGTTTATATGGTTGTGAGTGGTTGTGCGGTTGTGCGTGTGTGTGTGTGTGTGTGTGTGTGTGTGTGTGTGTGTGTGTGTGTGTGTGTGTGTGTGTGTGTGTGTGTGTGTGTGTGGTTGTGAGACACTAAGTCCCCGCACAAAAAAAAAAAAAAAAATCGTCATCATCATAATCAGCGGTAACGAATCATAGTAAACATTGTTATAGTGAATAAAAAATAAATAACTTGATGAAAGGATCACACACATACAAGCACGCACACGCACACACACACACACACACACACACACACACACACACACACACACAATGTGAGAGAGAGAGGAGAGGGAGAGGGAAAGAGAGTGAATATGTGTGACAGACACACAATCCAACACACACACACACACACACACACACACACACACACACACACACACACACACACACACACACACACACACACACACACGGAACGATACAGTCAGACAGCGACAGAGAGGCTGTCAAAGAAATGAATAATTATTATGCCCATTTCCATTTCACCTGATATAATTGATAGCTTATCGCTCTCTGTGCAGTTAGCGTTATTTCCTGAATTGATTTTGTTTTTATTTTAATCGTTTCCGATAATTGGCTTCTGTCATTTCGCTTTTTCGCACTGGCAATTACTAATTTCTTTAAGGTTATTTTCACTTCCTGGGCCTGTTTTCACGTTCCAGGGATGAAATATTGCGGTGGCAGGGCTTTATTTGGGCTTTATTTAACCACTTGACTGCTGAATCTTTGTGGTAAGAGACGATTGTGGCTTGAGTGTGAAGAGTGGTTTCTACTTTCTGTGTTCTTGTGAATTGTGTAGTGTTGATTTTTTTGCTGACCAAAAATGATGCCATCCCGAATGGAAAGACATCCAGAGAAAGAAAGGTAACTGACATTTTGTATTGTATTGCATTGTATTGTATTGTATTCCATTACATTGCATTGCAGTGTATTGTGTTGTATTGTATTGCATTGCATTGCATTGTATTGTATTGTGTTGTATTGTGTTGTATAGATTTTTGTTGTGTTGCGTTGCATTGCGTTGTATCGTATCGCATCGTATTGTGTTGTGTTGTACTGTATATATATGATAGTCAGTCGTGTCCGACTATGACCATCAGAACAGCAGAGGAGGCAACTGCTGTTCCGACTATTTGGGCTAGAATTTGATTATAGTGGAGAGTGTCTTGCCCAAGTTACATCCCTACTCTCTCGGCCAAGAGAGTTTTAGGACAGTCGGCGTTGGGATAGTTCTCAAAGGCCAACTAGCCCACAAGGCTGCAGCACTAAGAGCCAGTGCCATTTTACCTCCTAGTTTGAGAGTCATAGTCCTTCACAAAAGACTAAGCTGTACATGATTTCCCATTGACTAGAGAAACCATTGATAATACAGCCCTCACTTTGCTGTTGGCCCAAATGTAAACTTATGTCTATCTGTGATATAAGCCGAGTGTTGGGCCGTATTGCACTGCAATGTAATGTTTTTGCATTAAATTGCATTGCATTGTAATGTATTGCGTAATATTGTCACCTCCAGCTCTTTCTCTTTTTTTTTTTCCACAACATATTTCTGTGCGTGAAATTCGGACTGCTTTATCTCAAGCGAAAGTGTGTGTTGATACAAAGAGAGCGACACCGTTTTCATTACTGCCCGCAGGTGGTGTGTTTGTTAATTTCCTCTAACAATATGGATTTTCCCACTGACTTCTGCCAGGGATGGGTCATCCCTTCTCTTATGTGCGCGCACAAAGTGCGCATGCAAGCAACACACGGGACCTGCAGCTTATCATCATCTCATCTGAATAATAAGCGTCCAGACCACCACACCAACACACACACACACACACACACACACACACACACACACACACACACACACACACACACACACACACACACTTCAAGGTCCGGTGGAGGGTTGAGAAAATACAGGCGTGTGTGTGTGTGTGTGTGTGTGTGTGTGTGTGTGTGTGTGTGCGTGTGTGTGTGGTAAGAGGAAAGGGATTGAACCACGGACCGCTCAGATTCTTTAAAGCTTCCAAGGCCTGGACGCCTTAGCTCTGGGCCCCTCATCACCACCCTTAAGCTCTATTTCAGTTATCTTGGTGAGTGTGACAACCATTCCCTTGACTAAGCATACACTTAGACTTAACTAGGAGTCAAGGGGTTAAACTAGGTCCTTCCTGGTACCGGTCTCTTTATTGTCAAGTCTGTCCGTGTCTCCACTGCCTTTCTATCTGTCTGTCTGTCTTTCTCTGTCGCCTGTCTCTGTATCCCTGACTTAATTTTCTTCTCTCTTTGCCTGTCTGTCTGTATGTCAGACACACACATG
>NC_134898.1:21861011-21863511 GCF_041734735.1 Babylonia areolata
CACACACTGCACACACACGCTCGCGCGTGCAAACACACACACACGCGCGAGCGCACACACACACACACACACACACACACACACACACACACACACACACACACACACACACACACACACACAAGCTCACACACGCACTCGCATTCACCCACCTACTCAAAATCTCATCAGAATTCCTGTCACAACTTCTCATCCCTACCCCACCCACCCCCCACCCCACGCCCCAACCCACCCACCACCCCTTTCCCCACACAGCATTCTTACCGACACTTCCATTCACCACTGACTGATCAACATCGACCATTCCTTCGTCTGCTGCTCACTCCACAGAGATCAGAACGCGGAGAGCAGAGAGGAGAGAGCCAGACCATATAACACGATGTTGATGATACACTGGGCCATGGGATTGAGCCGTGTGGGGAAAACTGGTGAAGGTGCTTGGCTGATGAGCGTTCGGACTGATGACTTATGAGGGATCAAGGGAGAGTGTGTACGTGAACAGTAACATGTGAAAGTAGAACTAATAAGGATTTAAAAGAGCAGCTTTTATAAAGGGTTGTTCATCACCCTTGACATCATCATCATCATTATCATTATAATCTGATCGCCATTATTATCAGATTCAGTGTCGTTAATGACGAACGGAGAAACACAAACAAGAGAAACACACACACACACACACACACACACACACACACACACACACACACACACACACACACACACACACACACACACGCACCCACACTCATCAGCATTCCTGTCACAACTTTTCATCCCTTCCCCATTCCCCACCCACTCCGCTCTCCCCAAACAGCATTTTTACCCACACCTCCCACTACACTGACTGATAAACATCGACCATTCCTTCGTCTGCTGCTCACTCCAGAACGCGGAGAGCAGAGAGGAGAGAGCCAGACCATATAACACGATGTTGATGATACACTGGGCCATGGGATTGAGCCGTGTGGGGAAAACTGGTGAAGGTGCTTGGCTGATGAGCGTTCGGACTGATGACTTATGAGGGATCAAGAGAGAGTAATATGTACGTGAACAGTAACATGTGAAAGTAGAACTTATAAGGATTAAAAAGAAACAGCTTTTATCAAAGGATTGTTCATCACCCTCGATATCATCATCATCATCATCATCATCATCATCATCATCATTATAATCTGATTACTATTATTATCAGATTCATTGTCGTTGTAATGGAGACAGAGGAAGACAAACAAAAGAAACACACACACACACACACGCACACACACACACACACACACACACACACACACACACACACACACAAGCACAAGCACACACACACACGCACGCACACACACACACACACACACACACACACACACACACACACACACACACACAAGCATGCACGTTCGCACAAAAACAACACTCTCTCTCTCTCTTGCTCTCTCTGGCATTTATACCAACGCACCCAAAATTCTCATCAACATTCCTGTCACAATTTCTCATACCCCGATCCCCCCCCCCCTCCGCCAACCCCTCCCAACCCCCCATCCCCCTGACCCTGATAACCCCCCTCCCCCCCTCCTTCCCCTCACGAACCCACCCACTCCACAACCTCCCTGACTGATCAAAATCGACCATTCTCCACCTGCTACTCACTTCACAACACAGAGATCAGATCGCGGAGAAGAGCAGAGAGCCAGACCGTGACACGATGCTGATGATACATTGGGATTGAGCTGTGAGTTTCAGTTTTCAGTTTCAGTAGCTCAAGGAGGCGTCACTGCGTTCGGACAAATCCATATACGCTACACCACATCTGCCAAGCAGATGCCTGACCAGCAGCGTAACCCAACGCGCTTAGTCAGGCCTTGAGAAAAAAAAGAAGAAAAAAAAAAGAAAAAAAGAAAAGCTTACATAAATAAATAAATAAATAATAATTATGATATAAAAAAGGTAGTAGCTGTGAAAAAACAAAACAAACCAAAACAAACAAACAAACATACAAACAAAAAAAGTGACGGTGTCGCTAAGTGGGTTGGGCCAATGAACTGATGACCGCTACAGAGGACATGGGAGAGTCAGCCAGTGTTCTCACATGCCCCAGCCACCAAGTGCAGTCACGATACTTTCCGATTCCAAAATCCTCTCTGGAGGCTCTTGCGAGTGGAGGAAGGAAAAACAGGAAAGAAATACAGATGGAGATCCTTTATCTGGCCCACCAGATAAGAGAGAAAGGCACAGACTTAACCCTCATGTGGATACCATCCCACTGTGGAATAAGGGGAAACGAGATGGCAGACAGAACTGCAAAAGATGCCACCTCAAAAGACAACCACACTGACCTCGGACTATCCCAGGCAGAGGTGCAAAAGCAAGGTTCGAACCGCCGCGTTCGAACTGCGGAACAAACCACATGCAAACCCGTTGCTAGACACACGGGTGGCTCTTCCCCCCGACGAAGGGGAAGAGAGAACGCCTCCGCATACCCCGGAGTCCTGAAAAGGACGGGTGC
>NC_134898.1:21886011-21888511 GCF_041734735.1 Babylonia areolata
GCGACGGGGATTGAACACAGAAAACTCAGACGACAATCCAGCACGCTAAACCTTTTGACCACCACACCTTGACGGGCGCAATAGCCAAGTGGTTAAAGCGCTGGACTGTCAATCTGAGGGTCCCGGGTTCGAATCACGGTGACGGCGCCTGGTGGGTCAAGGGTGGAGATTTTTACAATCTCCCAGGTCAACATGTGTGCAGACCTGCTAGTGCCTGAACCCCCTTCGTGTGTATATGCAAGCAAAAGATCAAATACGCACGTTAAAGATCCTGTAATCCATGTCAGCGTTCGGTGGGTTATGGAAGCAAGAACATACCCAGCATGCACACCCCCGAAAACGGAGTATGGCTGCCTACATGGCGGGGTAAAAACGGTCATACACGTAAAAGCCCACTCGTGTGCATACGAGTGAACGCAGAAGAAGAAGAAGAAGACCACCACACCGGAACTCTCACAGCATGTCCAGCCCCAACCCACCCCCACGTCACCCAGACCCCCACGACGAATCGCCCACCAAGATATATACAAATCTCCTCCTCCATAAACAGAAGTAACCCCCCACCCCACCCCACCCGTTCCCACGTCTGTCCAGCTAATCGTTCTCCTCAGTCACCTCACTCTGCCATGTTCACTAGAAGTCCAGTTCAGGGTGTCATCGTTAGCGAAATCAGAGCACAGACCCCTCAGGGCCATACAGAGCCGGTAAGGAGAACTGGAGACTGTTGTAACAAGCACCCCTGCAGGGCAATGTTGGCCTGCGAACGGCTTGCCGGACGTAAGCTTTTCCATAGCTCAAAATTGCGTGTGCCTGTGGCGTTAAATCCCTTCTCTCTCCATCCTTCCTCCATCATATCTCTGTCTCGCTGTTTCCCTCTCTCTCTCTCTGTATGTCTGTCTGTCTGTCTCTCTGTTTCTCTGTGTCTCTCCCTCTCTCTCCCTCTGTGTCTTTCAGTCGCTCTCTCCCTCCCCCTCTCTCTCTCTTTCTCTGTCTGTCTGTGTATATTTGTTTGTCTCTCTATCTCTGTGTCTGTCTCTATCTGTCATTCAGTCCCTTTGTCCCAGTCTCTGTCTCTGTGTCTCTGTCTTCTCTGTCTCTATATGTCTTCCAGTCCCTCTGTCTCTGTCTTTGTCTCAGTTTCTCTCCTCTCTCTCTGTGATTCTCTCTCTCTTTTCCTTTCTTTTTCTCACTCTTTCTCTCCTCTCTTTCTTCTTTCCTCTCTCTCTTTCTCCTCTCCCACGTTTTCTCATTCTCTCCAACTGTTCCCTCTCTTTCTATTTTGCTGTATCTCTCCCTATATCTCTCTCTCTCTTTTTCTCTCTCTCTCACTCTCTCTCTCTCTCAGTCTTTCTCTCTTTCTCTCTCTCCTTCCCTATCTCGCTCTCTGTCGCCTCTCTTGCGCTTTCTCATTCTCTCCATCCCCTCCCCCCCCCTCTCTCTCTCTCTCAGGGCGCACGTTCCCGCCTGCAGCCGCAAGGTCCAGACCCACCTGTGCCCAGCTTGGACTTAGACTGGACGTTCTGTTCAATCATATTCGATCCGCTCTGGGCAAGTCTCGTCTGGTCACCATCGTTAACGAAACCAGATTACGCCTGGACACGGAAGCAGAGCCTTTAATGAGCCTTTTAGGCTTACAGGTAGCCTGGTGGTGGTGGTGGTGGTGTGTGTGTGTGTGTGTGTGTGTGTGTGTGTTTGTGTGTGGGTGAATGGGTGGGTGGATGTGGGTGTTTGTGTGAGTGGGGGTAGGGGTGCAGAGAGTGGGTGGGTGGGTGGTGGGGTTGGTGTGTGTGTGTGTGTGTGTGTGTGTGTGTGTGTGCAAAACGAAACAGACTCACACATTCAGATAAGTTTGTGGCCTTCATCAATCATCAATCAAACCAACATTGCCTGTCTTTTTGTCTATCTGTCTGCCCCCCACCTCTCTCTCTCCCTCACCCTCTCTCTCTCTCTCTTTCTCGCCACCTCTCTATTCCAATTTCTTTCTATTTTGTTCGTAAAATACTTCACAGACAAACCAGACGAAAATAAAAGACATGTAGCATAAATTTTGCCTGCGATAATCCAACTTCTTTCAAGAATAACATTATAAGATATGAAGAAGAAAAAAACACAGTCTTCTGGGAAGAGTGCGTGCAACAGAACGGCATTGCTCCCCGAATAGAAAGTGGAATCAATACTTAAAGATTACTCCAGAGAAATGGCACAAATTTCAAGAAATGTGAAATGAAGCTGAATTAAGATCGCATGGTTGTATTATCCCTGTGTCTGTCTTTGTCTCTCTGCCTGTCTTGTTTCTATTACTATGATGTGTGTGTGTGTGTGTGTGTGTGTGTGTGTGTGTGTGTGTGTGTGTGTGTGTGTGTGTGTGTGTGTGTCTGTCTGTCTGTCTGTCTATCTCTGTCTCTGTCTCTTTCTCTCCCTTTCTCACTCCCCTGCTCTCTCCTCCTCCTCGCTCTCTCTCTCTCTCTCTCACACTGCTACCCTTCTCCCCCCATCTTCT
>NC_134898.1:21893511-21898511 GCF_041734735.1 Babylonia areolata
GTGAGAGAGAGGAGAGGGGAAGGGAGAGAGAAAGAGAGAGAGAGGAGAGGGGAAGTGAGAGAGAAAGAGAGAGAGAGAGAGGAGAGGGGAAGGGAGAGAGAAAGAGAGAGAGAGAGGAGAGGGGAAGTGAGAGAGAAAGAGAGAGAGATGAGAGGGGAAGAGAGAGAGAAAGAGAGAGAGATGAGAGGGGAAGGGAGAGACAGAGAGAGGAGAGGGGAAGGGAGAGAGAAAGAGAGAGAAAAGAGAGGAGAAGTGAGAGAGAGAGAGAGAGGAGAGGGGAAGTGAGAGAGAGAGAGAGGAGAGGGGAAGTGAGAGAGGAAGAGAGTAGAGTGGAAGGGAGAGAGAAAGAGAGAGAGAGGAGAGGGGAAGGGAGAGAGAAAGAGAGAGAGAGGAGAGTGGAAGTGAGAGAGAAAGAGAGAGAGAGGAGAGCGGAAGGGAGAGAAAGAGAGAGAGGAGAGGGGAAGTGAGAGAGAAAGAGAGAGAGAGAGGAGAGGGGAAGGGAGAGAGAAAGAGAGAGAGAGGAGAGGGGAAGTGAGAGAGAAAGAGAGAGAGAGAGGAGAGGGGAAGTGAGAGAGAAAGAGAGAGAGAGGAGAGGGGAAGGGAGAGAGAAAGAGAGAGAGATGAGAGGGGAAGGGAGAGACAGAGAGAGGAGAGCGGAAGGGAGAGAGAAAGAGAGAGAAAAGAGAGGAGAAGTGAGAGAGAAAGAGAGAGAGAGGAGAGGGGAAGTGAGAGAGAGAGAGAGGAGAGGGGAAGTGAGAGAGGAAGAGAGTAGAGTGGAAGGGAGAGAGAAAGAGAGAGGAGAGGGGAAGTGAGAGAGAAAGAGAGAGAGAGGAGAGCGGAAGTGAGAGAGAAAGAGAGAGAGAGGAGAGCGGAAGGGAGAGAAAGAGAGAGAGGAGAGGGGAAGGGAGAGAGAAAGAGAGAGAGGAGAGGGGAAGGGAGAAAAAAAGGGAAAGCGGAAGGGAGAGAGAAAGAGAGAGAGAGAAAAGCGGAAGGGAGAGAAAGAGAGAGAGTAGAGGGGAAGGGAGAGAGAGAGAGAGAGAGAGAGAGAAAGAGAGAGAAAAAAAAGCGATCGAGAGAGAGAGAGATATACATACAGAGGGAGAGAGTGATATGTAGACTCACAATGAATATGTAGGCAGATACACTCAGGCACTAATACGCACACACGCGCGCAATAAAGCACACACACACACACACACACACACACACACAACGTTTTGTTTGTTTGTTGTCTTTTTGTTGTTGTCTTTTTAATATCGACATAAAATTTAACAAACGAGTTCCCTAGAAGTTCTTCAAAGAGATAAATGCCATGTCAACGAGTACTGGCGCGGAGCTTCCGGCAATGAACTGTTTAATGAGTACAGTGATGATTATTAGACTGCTCTTTGAATTCAGACGAACACACACACACACACACACACACACACACACACACACACACACCCCCACACACACACACACACACACACACACACACACACACACACACACACACACACACACACACACACACACACACACACACACACACACACACATACACATATTTGCGCGCGCGCGCATGCACGCACGCAGACACGCAACATCAAAGCCAAAGCCGCTTCAGCTTGTGAGCAGGTAAAGAGAGAAGATCCATTGAGGATAGAAACGAAGTTATACGTTGTACCGAGCCTCTGAATGGATATCTTGATGTGTGTGTGTGTGTGTGTGTGTGTGTGTGTGTGTGTGTGTGTGTGTGTGTGTGTGTGTGTGTGTGTGTGTGTGTGTGTGTGTGTGTGTGTGTGGACAAAATTGATATAAGAGCAAAGCACGTGAAGAAAAAAAAATCCATAAATATATAAAAACGACTTTTTTCTAAGATATTCAAAGAGAGACGAGGAAGACATGACGGGTGAACGAAGACAGTTAACGAGTGCAATAACGATTTGCTCTTTTGAAATCGGCCAAACTCACACACACACACACACACACACACACACACACACACACACACACACACCATCAAAAAACAGCGTTAACTCACTCAGTACGGCCAGTCCTCTCTTCTCCTCTACACAGACCCCTCGGATGTCCAGTGGGTGTCTGAATGACCCAACCTTTAGCTTCCATCGTCAGAATTGTGGTATTCTTTGTCAACATTCACCTCTTTAGTGTAAGAGCCTTCCGCTTGTAGTATTTTGATGGTGGTAATTGGGGAGAAACGCTGTTAACGTCGTGTCTTTCGCCGTTCGTATGGAAAGAGTTAAAGCCACAGCTGTTAACCAAACATTCCCATAAATGGACTCACATGCTGTTCATTTATTCGTATTGGATTCTTGCAGTCCAGCCGACAAAGCAGTGCATTTATGTCTGTCTGTCTGTCAGCCTGTCTGTCTATCTCTCTGACTATCTGTCTGTTCTGTCTGCCTATGTCTGTCTGTCTGTCTATCACCCCCCCCACACACACACACACACACACACACACATCCTCTTTGTCTCCCTCCCCCCCCCCATCCTCTTCATACCCCCTCACCCAAACTCTTCGACTCCTTCCTCTCTTCCCCCTCCCCCCACCTCCACCCGCCCCCCACCCCCA
This sequence comes from Babylonia areolata, assembly GCF_041734735.1. NCBI lineage: Eukaryota > Metazoa > Mollusca > Gastropoda > Neogastropoda > Buccinidae > Babylonia > Babylonia areolata. Next base: position 21,896,090 of record NC_134898.1, read on the forward strand.
CCCCTTTCTCTCTTTCTTCCAGACGACTTCTCTTTTTTCTTCCACCACTATAGCCAGAAGAGAAGAGTGAAGGACGTAGAAGAGAAGGACGCCATTAATTGAAAGCGGGACGTTAGTGGGGATGACAGTGAATAAGTTAAGAGGAAGTGGGGGGAGGGGAGAGGAGGGGGGGAGGGCGAGGGGGTTAAGGGGGGCGGGTGGGGGGGGGGGAAGGGGGAGGATCAACGTCATCAGACTTCACTCAATAAGAGCTTCCTCTTCCCTCCCCAAGTCTCGAGAGAGAGAGAGAGAGAGAGAGAGACTTTGGACCACTTTTTCTGAAGGACTTCTGTTAAAGTGAAAACGTATATTCTTCGTTCAGGAAGAGGCAGCATATAAAAGAAGAAGAAGAAGAAGGAGGAGGAGGAGGGGAAAAAGAAAAGAGAACAGAAAAATGTTGATGGGGTAGATGTGCTTCTTGATCTTCTTCTGGTCGAGTGTGTGTGTGTGTGTGTGTGTGTGTGTGTGTGTGTGTGTGTGTGTGCGTGCGTGTGTGTGTGTGTGTGTGTGTGTGCGTGCGTGCGTGCGTGCGTGTGTGTGTGTGTGTGTGTGTGTGTGTGTGTGTGTGTGTGCGTGCGTGCGTGCGTGTGTGTGTGTGTTTCGGTGTGTGTGTGCGTGCGTGCGTGCGTGCGCGCGTGCATGTGGGGGGAGATGGGGCGTGGGTGCGTGCGTACGTGCGTGCACGGATGTGTCTATGTGTTTTCGCAAGGTGTACTTGATACATTCTTTTAAAACGCCATGAGCTCCATGCTTGGATGAATATGATGATGAATAGGATGATGATGATGATTATCAAACAGAAATATCCTGTAGAACAGAGTAGTGGGAATATGCTTACTTATCTTTATACTGGTTTTGTTGTTGTTGTTGTTGTTGTTGTTGTTTTGAGAGAGAGAACAAACAATGAACAAATGTTTTATTGAGGGTAAACTGGATAAGCTGGAAGCTTCTTTACACCATGCCCTCCCTCACACACAAACACACACACACCAACACACACGCACAAAAGATGAAAAAGGAAAAGAAAAATCGGTACGGACACTCGGTGTAGACAGTAACAACAACAACTACAACAACAAGAGTTAATTACGAAACATCAAAAATAGCATGGAATATAACTCAGTCACACACACACACACACACACACACACACACACACACACACGCGCGCGCGCGCGCACGCACGCACCAGCACGCATGCATACACGGGCTGATATACACTAATCTTCTGAGCTCCTTTCCCTGTTCACATTGTCAGAGAGCAACGAAAAAAATGTTATTGTGTAGAAGCTCTCTCAAGAAGCTCAAACAAAACACGGTATAGAAGAATTGTTTATAATTGTTTCATGAGATATTTTTGGTACTCTTTTTTTGAATGATACAAAGGTGGATTTATTTTTCAGATAGTCGGGAATTTCATTCCATAGTTTACCACCAGAATACATGAGAGATGTCATGAAAAAGTTAATTCTCGGACGAGGGATAGAAATGATATTTTTGCCACGAACACTTTTTTCAGGAAATTTCCTCTGAGAGAGAGAGAGAGAGAGAGAGAGAGAGAGAGATGGGAAGCTGTCATGTCCCGGATGGGAAAACGAAAACGAAAACGAAACGAAACGAAGCGATTTCGATCTCAAGAGGGTGGTGTAATAAGCATTATTGCTTCTTTATGCCCAGTCCTGAGGTGTAATTTTCATTAAAAAAATGATATGCAATAAATAAACTTAAAAATAAGCCAAGACAAATTCTTTATTGTCGAGGGTAATAGATAAGCACTGGCGCTTTTTTTTTTTTCATCCAGTCCCCGCACTGAAACAGGGTCTACACTACACAAAACTACATTGTGTATGTCATTGCACGCACTACATAATGCTGCTTAAAGTCATAGAATGCAAATTCTATACTACACAGAGAGAGAGAGAGAGAGAGAGAGAGAGAGAGAGAGAGAGAGAGAGATAGTGACACAGAGAAAGAGAGAGCGACAGAGAGAGAGGGAGGTGGAAAGAGAAGGGGAGGAGGAACAAGAAAGAGAGTGTGTTATCAGACTTAAAAAAAAAAAAAAAAAAACTATAAAAAAAACGCAGCGATTTTTCTTTAGCAAAGAACGAGACTTTGCATGTTATCGTGACTCCACGCATGCTCTGCCTGATCTCACCTGAAGTTGGAGGTGGGGTGAGGGGTAGGGGAGGGGGGGGGGTATTGCATACCTCTCTCGTTCTCTTTCTACTTCCAACCAACCCCCACACCCATCCCCGGCCTCACATGATTTCTCTCCTCTTTCAATCCCCACCATCTCCCTGTCTCTCCCTCTCCCCTTGCAATCAGTTGGGCAGTATAACACACACACACACACACACACACACACACACACACACACACACAC
>NC_134898.1:21901011-21906011 GCF_041734735.1 Babylonia areolata
ATTCTCCCAAATAATGTAGCTAAAGATATTTTATATATGATACAGAAGTCATAATCAGCGATTGCCATCACAGAAAGGACACAGTCATGAAAATCGAAACAAATGAGCCACTGTGCACTAAATGCAATTTGAATAATCATGGTGGTGATTTTCATTACAGGCTTATATTCCGATGCTCTTTTCTTCAGAAATGAAAAAAAAGACCATTGTACCATGTAGAGAGGACAGCAAAGGGGGGGGCGGGGGGGAAGGTGGAGTGGTGGCCTAGAGGTAACGCGTCCGCCTAGGAAGCGAGAGAGAATCTGAGCGCGCTGGTTCGAATCACGACTCAGCCGCCGATATTTTCTCCCCCTCCACTAGGCCTTGAGTGGTGGTCTGGACGCTAGTCATTCGGATGAGACGATAAACCGAGGTCCCGTGTGCAGCATGCACTTAGGGCACGTAAAAGAACCCACGGCAACAAAAGGGTTGTTCCTGGCAAAATTCTGTAGAAAAATCCACTTCGATAGGAAAAACAAATAAAACTGCACGCAGGAAAAAATGCAAAAAAATGGGTGGCGCTCTAGTATAGCGATGCGCTCTCCCTGGGGAGAGCAGCCCGAATTTCACGCAGAGAAATATGTTGTGATAAAAAGAAATACAAATACAAATACAAAAGCCGTGGTGTTGTCCGAATGCCCCCTCCATGACACAACGACAGAAAAGCTGTCATTACCCGCTGATACAGCTTGTGACGCTTGGTTTGTGACCAAGAATGTGTCAAAGTTGATTATACACAATTTTTTTGTTTATATATTGCTCTTTGTTCATTATTATCTTTATTTTATTTTATGTTTGTTTTTGTTTCTGTGGCTGGAAAATCGGTCAGTTTTTAATTGCTTTTAAATCCGGGATTTTCCTGAAGCTGGTTTATGTTTCTGAAATTTATCTCACGTGTTTCACTTGTTGTTGTCGTTGTTTCTGTTTTTGTTTTTTTGTTGTTGTTTTTTTTACTGATTTAGAGGGGGCTTGGGGGGTTCTGGATTTACTGTTGGTGCAGCTGTTTGTGTTTGGCCGTGTGCAGTTTCGGGGGGCTTTAGTGTTCTTTGCTTGCTATTTTTCTCTTTCCTCTTCGAGTGTAACCACTTTCTTTGATAATTCTCTCCTCCTCCTCCTGCTCCTCAATCTTCACCTATCGCATAACAAACGTTTGGGTTTGTTTTCTTTCTTACGACAGGTAGATACAGCGATGGCCCAGTAGCAATGTGCTCGACTAGGAGGCGAACATCCGCAGTTCGATTCTCCCGTTCTGCAGCATGCACTTTAGTGCACGCAAAAGAACCCATGGCACCAATAGGGCTATCCTCTAGAAATCATGAACAATTATTTTGCTTTGAAAGTGGAACAAATGTTCTTGCAGACAAAGAAAGAGTAAAAAAAAAAAAAAAAAATGAAGGGTGGTCACAACACTATTTTGACGCGCTCTCTGTGGGGAAATAAAACGTAAGGCAATACAATACAACGTAATGTAATGTAATACAATGCAATACTATTACAAAACAACAAAATACGATTTCACATATATATTAATTGGTTCATCGTATCCATCCCGTATAAAGACATATTTTGACATCAGTTTGACCACCGTTCTTTTTATTTATGTATTTTAGTGTGTGTGTGTGTGTGTGTGTGTGTGTGTGTGTGTGTGTGTGTGTGTGTGTGTGTGTGTGTGTGTGTGTGTGTGTGTGTGTGTGTGTGTGTGTGTGTGTGTGAAATAATGTGTAAGAGAGTTGGCATAAGCATTGTACTTTCCCTCCACATCCTTCAGTTCAGTTCCTTCAGATTCACACAATGAAAAGAAATAAGGGTACGGTTCCGTCTTTTGCCGTTCAACTAAATATATAACTTCCCGCACCCTAGAAATATAAATAAGTATATTGATATATTTCAAACTGATATAATAAGACTTTTTATCTGTCACTAAAATAAAAAGAAAAAAAAAACACACAAAAAGACAACGACAAAAAAAACAACCAAAAAAAAAAAAATAAATAAATAAGTAAAATAAATAAAAAATAAATAAAAACAACAAAAAACCACCCAACAATAACCGAGCTTAACTACGTGAACATGATTTGTAGAATGATGATGTCCTCCCCAGTAGCAATCCTTAGCCCAAGCTTCCACTGGTGGCGTGGTGGCATGCAGCGCATGTGGGACACTGAATGGGTCAGTCAGTATGTTTGGCTTGCAAACTTCTCGGAATGTATTTTTCTCTTAATCAAAAATAAACAAATACACCAATAACATACAATAAATAAACAATATATATATGTGTGTGTGTGTGTGTGTGTATTTCTCTTTTTATTACAATACTTTTCTCTGTGTGAAATTCGGCTGCTTATACACTGCAGCGCCACCCATTTTAAAAACAAAAAAATTCCTGTGTGCAGTTTTATTTGTTTCTTTCCTATCTAAATGGATTTTTCTACAGAGTTTTGCCAGGAACAACCCTTTTGTTGTCGTTAGTTCTTTTACATGTGCAAATTGCACGGGACCTTGGTTTATCGTCTCATCTGAATGACTAGCGTCCAGACCACCACTCAAGGTCTAGTGGAGGAGGAGAAAATATCGGCAGCTGAGCCGTGATTCGAACCAGCACGCTCAGATTCTTTCGCTTCCTAGGCGGACGCGTTACCTCTAGGCCACCACTCCACACTCCATATACATATATATTACATACAACAGGGTGGCGGCAGTACATGGGTGACATTGAATGGGTCCGTCAGTTTGTTTGGCTTGCAAACTTCTCGGAATGTTTTTTTTTCTCTCAATCCAAAAAAAAAAAATGTACATCAATAACATATGATTAATAAACCAAAAACATAAAACAGGAACAATAAAGAAGAACTGAGAACAATCCACTATCAAAAGCGACAAGTACAAAAACAACTGAACAATTCAACAAAGCACAAGCAGCCCACCCAAACAGGGTCAACCCTATGTAGCCCCAGGTCTATGGTCCTCCATTTTTTCCCCAGGTCTAAGTTCCATACAGGAATGGTCCCAGACGTGGGTGGAACTCAGACTTAGAGGAACACAGAGACACGTGCACCCCCACCACGATCTCCCATCAAACCTATACCCAGACCAATGCTTCATGCGTTGGGATACACAGCGACTCCGTCGTAAAAGTGCAAGCGCAGGTGCAGTATTGCCGAACATGGCCTCTACCAGCTACCCTTGGCACTCGTTTGAAGTGCTCCTCAATTTCTCACTTATTTCACTGCAATTACCGCCCCCAACAAAGGAACACCACTTCGCTTGAGGCGTAGAAAGAAGTGGAAAGAAGAAAGAGGCGTGATGAGTTAGGGGTTGTGGTGATGGAGGGATGTGTAGAAAGGTTTCGTTTGTATTTTTTTTTCTTTTGTTTTTAAGACGGAAGTGGTACATGGGAAATAATTAACAGAGGGGAGGGAATGAGGCAGCTGGGGCGGTACAGATGGGTAGAGAGCAGACGATTGGGGAAGAAGAGAGAAGGTGAGAGAAAGAAAGGGTGCTCTCTGTCATGATCACTGTCTGTCTGTCTGTTGGTCTGTGTGTCTGCTTGAGTTCACAATGCATTGTTTTATCAGTCTTAGCATAATAATAATAATAATAATGATAATAATAATAATAATAATAATGATAATAATTCTCAAGAATTCTTCTGCCACTCACAGGGCGAATAAACAAACAAATGTATAATCCAAGAAACAAACAAATGAAAGGCAAGCAGCTTTAGTCACTAAGTGCCCACCGCCAACCAACATAACCCTTACCCAGCCGAAATCTACATGCATTGTTGGGAGACAACAGGGGACTATGTCATTAAAGAGGAAGACAGTCCGTGCTTTGATATGCTCCCATTCACAACTGGTGCCAGCTCCAACGTTTAACCAAAACTCAGCTCAGTGCTACACGCATTTGTCTCCAAATGGACTGTGTCGTAAAAGAGGAAGCGCAGGTGCATTTGACCGAACATGGCCGCTGTTAGCTACCCCTGGCGCTCGTTTGAAGTGCTCCTCAATTTCTCACTTGTTTCACTGCAATTACCGCCCCCAACAAAGGAACACCACTTCGCTTGAGGCGTAGAAAGAAGTGGAAAGAAGAAAGAGGCGTGATGGGTTAGGGGTTGTGGTGATGGAGGGATGTGTAGAAAGGTTTCGTTTGTATTTTTTTTCTTTTGTTTTTAAGACGGAAGTGGTACATGGGAAATAATTAACAGAGGGAGGGAATGAGGCAGCTGGGGCGGTACAGATGGGCAGAGAGCAGACGACTGGGGAAGAAGAGAGAAGGTGAGAGAAAGAAAGGGTGCTCTCTGTCATGATCACTGTCTGTCTGTCTGTCTGTTGTCTGTGTGTCTGCTTGACTTCACAATGCATTGTTTTCTCAGTCCTAGCATAATAATAATAATAATAATAATAATTCTCAAGAAAAATAATAAACGCCATTCTTCTGCCACTCACAGGGCGAATAAACAAACAAATGTATAATCCAAGAAACAAACAAATGAAAGGCAAGCAGCTTTAGTCACTAAGTGCCCACCGCCAACCAACATAACCCATACCCAGCCGAAAACTGCATGCATTGTTGGGAGACAACATTGGACTATGTCTTTAAAGAGGAAGACAGTCCGTGCTCTGATATGCTCCCATTCACAACTGGTGCCATCTCCAACGTTTAACCAAACCTCAGCTCAGTGCCACACGCATTTGTCTCCAAATGGACTGTGTCGTAAAAGAGGAAGCGCAGGTGCATTTGACCGAACATGGCCGCTGTTAGCTACCCCTGGCGCTCGTTTGAAGTGCTCCCCAATTTCTCACTTGCTTCACTGCAATTACCGGCCCCCAACAAGGGACCATCACTTGGCTTGAGGATAGGAGAGGGGAGAAGAGGGGAGGGGGGGATGGAGACGGAGTTTAAAGTGGGGGTAAGGGTGAAGATGGGGGTGGGTCATCTGTGTGCAGCTTGTTTCAAGG
>NC_134898.1:21918511-21931011 GCF_041734735.1 Babylonia areolata
ACAACAACAACAACAAAAAACAACCCAGACTTTCGCTCCGATTCATCACAACAACATTATCAGCATATGGCATCACAACAACATTAATATCAGCATGCTAATACGGTTCTGATTAAATTCGCTCACTTTCAGCCACGTTAACATTTGATCGCGAGGACTCCCCAACAACATCTCAAACCTCTTTGATATCCATGAAGATGATAAGAACCCAGGGACGTGCAGCATCGCTCCCACAGACCACACTTCAAACAAATAAAACAACAATTTTTTCTCTCATTACTCCGTTGTCAGACATCAGCAAGCCTAGGCCCAACACCACATATTAGATGACGATTGCTTGATAGAGGCAAGGGGGGGGGGAGACAACTGAAAGGGATTTGGGTGATGGGGAGGGGGGGTGAGAAGAAAGAAAAAGAGAGAGAGAGGGGGAGGGAGGTAAGGGAGAGGGACGAGAGAGAGAGAGAGAGCGAGATAGGGACACAGAGAGAGAGAGATAGAAACTCAGAACTCAAAACCTTAAAAAAGGATTAATTCTTCCAATCTGTCCTTGAGAGAGCGAGAGATAGAGACTCAGAACTCAAAACCTTTTTTTTTTATTTCAAGGATTAAGATTTTAGGCATGTCATATTCTTCCAATTTGTCCTTGAGAGAGAGAGAGAGAGAGAGAGAGAGAGAGAGGGAGAAGAGAGAGAGAGAGAGAGTGAGGGAGGGAGAAGAGAGAGAGAGAGAGAGAGAGAGAGAGGGAGAGAGAGAGAAGAGAGCTCAAAACGATTTTTTTTTCATTAATTAAGATTTTAGGCATGACCTATTCTTCAAATCTGTCCTTGATTCTTCCAATCTGTCCTTGAGAGAGAAAGAGAGAGAGAGAGAGAGAGAGAGAGAGAGAAAGAGAGAGAGAGAGAGCTCAGAACTCAAAACGTTATCATCATCATCATCATCATTCAATAATTACGATTTTAGGCATGACCTATTCTTCCAATCTGTCCTTGATTCTTCCAATCTGTCCTTGAGATAGAAAGAGAGAGAGAGGGAGGGAGAGAGAGAGAGAGAGAGAGAGTCTGATGTGTGAATGGTTAAATGTTTAGGCTTTTCTGCCAGTGACAATAGGAGTGGGAAGGGGTGGGGATTCCCGTGTAAACGTCCATTAGAAGGACAACGCCAATATATGAGGATCAAACATTGGACAGGAAAGAAGCAAATGATGAAAGTAAGACAGAAAGAAAGAGAGAGAGGGGGTGGAGAAAGAGGGAAAGGGAGAGTTGAGGATGAAAAGAAAGAGACAAACAGACAGGGACAGAGAGACAGACAGAGAGAGCGAGGGGGGTGGGGGGGAAACATACGGACAGAAGGACAAATGAGAGTATAAACATGCTCCCGTGAATAACACTCGGGAGAGGAGAGAGAGAGAGAGAGAGAGAGAGAGGGAGAGAGGGAGAGAGAGAACGATTTTACGATCTTTTTTATTATTCAGTTTAAGGCCAAGGCCCCTTACTGAAGGGAGTAACATTAAAGAAAGATAAATTAGACTTGCCATGACACATTATGAATCTACAACACAAACCACCCAAAAATAGCTAACACAGATGTTCAACAACATTCACGACGTAACAGTTCTCAATCTCTTCAATGCCTCGTATATATAAATGGCCAAGTTACACAGAGAAGACTCATGTCTTGACGACATGAGCAAATTAGAGAGAGACAGAGACAGGCAGACAGACGGACAGACGGACAGACAGATGCGCCAGATACTTGGCAGGAAGGTACTTTTTTATGCTTATCCCTGAAGTGGATGACTCTCTCTGAGAGAAAGTGGTCCCAGTCGTTCCATAAATAGCACATTTGGTAGGAGAAGGTGAATGATAGCCGGATTTTAAAAAAAAAGGGAAAAAAGAAAGAAAGAAAAAACAAAACTTTAACGGGGTTCGAATCGGGGTTAAACCACTTCGATACAGTGGCTTGTCCCTGTAAAGAAAGGTGTGAATTTAGACCATTTCTTCTATCTTTGTCTGTCTGTCTGTCTCTCTTTCTTTCTGCCTTACCCACCTCACCCATCTCTCTCTCTCTCTGTGTCTCTGTCTCTGTTTCATTGGCGATTTAAAGTCTGCCCGCCTAATCTACCCACTGAAAGGGAATGGATTTTACACAAACTAGGTCTGATGGCCATCGACTAAAAACTGTAGACAACAGCTGAGGGTGGGGTGTGGGGGGTAAGGATCTCTTTTTCATCGGAAAAGGCGTCGCTTTTTGCTGGCAATAATCCTTACTTTGTCGGACATGCTCATTGATGGAGGAATAGGATATGGTGGGGAGGGGGGGAGGGGGAGGGGAGAGGGATAGGGCTAGGTTTGGGGTGTCTGGAAATACCATAAACGATGACTTGGTATGTGGAGGGGGGGGGGGGGGGGGGGGAACTAAAAGAATGAAAATTGAAAAGGGCTATCCGTTTTGAAACAGTATGAGTAATGCCAAAGACAGAGAGATGGTGATGAACAGGGATAGAGAGAAAAAAATATGGAAAAGATACATAGAGACAGACAGACAGAGACAAGGGAAGATACAGAGAGGCAGAGACAGAGAAATAGAGCCAGACAGACACACAGGTAGACAGAACTCAGAATGTTGGTTTTTATTTCTTGTATTATTTTGTGTGTTTGTGTGTTTGTTTGTTTGTTACTCAAGGACTAAGATTTTAGGCATGGTCTAATCTTCCAATCTCTCAGATTCACAGAGAGCGAAAGAAAGAAAGAGAGAGAAAGAGAGGGGAGGGGAGGGAGAGAGAGAGAGAGGAAGGAGGGAGAGAGAACGCAGACAGACAGACAGACAGTGTGAGAGAAAACAGACTGACAGAAACTGAACACAATACACAACACAGGGCCCAAAATCAGACCCCTAATAAGTTCGCGGACAGAAAATATCTTCTCTCCCGCTTAGGCATCAACACATAATGACACTTGCCCGCTCAGAACTGTTCCTGTAAAAGCTCCTTCTTTCATAGGAAATAAAAAAAAAGGAAAGAAAAGTCTGGAAAAAAGGATTTCCCAACCAGTAACAAAGGATATCAACAATGAATCAGCCGCTTCAGTGGTTAGCGTCGCGGACTGACGGCTGGGATGATTTGATTTGATTTGATTTTTTTTTTTTTTTTTTACCGGTTCAAGACTGTCGTTGAGTCAAGGGTTGAGTATGCTGCGGGCTCAAATGGGAAAGCACAGTCCAGAATCATCGACTATTGACAGGGTAAAGAAAGGAAAATGTGGAATGCGCAGACCTTGCGGTAACGGGCTTTATTCTTAAGTTTGAGAGCACTTTACATATGTATATATACATATACATATATATATATATATATATATATATATATATATATAAACGATGTAGAACACACACACACACACACACACACACACACATACACAAATATGTGGGGGGGGGGGGTTGGGGGGTGGGGGGGTGGAGGGGCAGGGGGTGTGTGTGTTTTTTTGTCTGTATTACTTTGTAGTTTTTTTTTATTGTTTTTTCTCCTTGCTCCGAAAAGTACACACACAGAGAGAGAGACAGAGACAGAAGCAGAGATAGAGACACACAGACAGAGAGACAGAGAGAGAGACAGAGACAGAGGGACCGACTCTGACAAAGAAGGAGAATGCAATCGGAGGAAACGAAAGAAATGCTATCACTATTTTGAAACAACAACAACAACAACAAAACAACGACAAAAACAAAACAACAACAACAACAACAAAACAAACAGGTACGATACAACTCAACATGAATAAACAATAATGGAAGGGGCAGTGGAAGGGGGTGAAGCATGGGTAGAAAAAGAAAGAAAAGAACACAACAAAAGAACAAAAGAGAGTGAATGAGATGGACGCATAGGGAGGGAAAGATGAAGAGGGATAATAATGGAGAGGTATAATAATGGAGAGAATTTTTTTTTTTTTAAATAATTTTAAAAATATATAAAATAACGGTTCGTAAACAATTACTCGATGAAAAAACAAACAAAATAACGGTTCGTAAACAACTAATCGATGAAAAAACAAACAAACAAACAAACTAAGCTCGCAAACAAGAACCAAACCAGCTTACCACTACCACCACCACCACCGCCACCGCCAACAATGATAATAATAATAAGAAGAAGAAGAAGAAAAAGAAGAAGACAAGTCCACTAACAACCACAAAAACAACAACAGCTTCCTACACAGGCACAGACTCGACCAGCCAACCAGCCAACTAATCATCTAAACCAACTAGCCAACCTCAACCCAATACCCAACTAAACAAGGCAATCATAACGTCCCCAGAAAACTCATAATACCAATCGATCCACCAAAATATTTGGCTAGAAACCTGACAATACCATTCAAAAAGTGAACGCCACTAGAGAGTAAACAAAACGTGGAGGTCCTCACTCCCACCCCATCCCCCCACCCCCCCCCCCCCCCCCCGCCCCCCACCCCCACCCCAAATTGATAATAAGCTGACATCACCAAAGAGACTCACAGGCTAGAAACCTGACAATACCATTCAAATAGAGAATGCCAATAGGGAACATACAAAACGTAGAGGCCCTCACCCCCACACCATTCCCCCCACCCCACCCCCAAACCCCAAAGTAATAATAAATAATGAGCTCACATCAGCAAAGGGACTCACAATGCCACAGATGACACTCGATTTTCAATGGCAGAAAATGAGAAACCTTTTGTGAAGGCCGCTACAGTCTTCGGATGAACAGCAGAGGGAAAAAAATATTTGATCTACCCCATCTCCCCACACACCATGAAAAAACAACAAACAAACAAAACTAAAAGAAACATTTTTTTTTTTTTTTAATCTGTCCAGAAGGTCCATAGAAGAAGAATACGTTTTGTAGAATGGGCAGGGGTGAAAGAATAGAGAAAGTGTACAAAGGAAGGGGGGGTCCGGGGGCGGGGGTGGATGGCGGGGGGAAGGGGGAGGGGGGGGCGGGCAGACAGACAGACAGACAGAGAGCCGGATATAGAGAAATAAACAGTAGGTTGTGGAACACCGACCCCCTTTTCCCACTGTCAGATTTCCTTGATTTTTGTTGTTTGTTTTATCCCTTTCTTTATTTTTTGTATTGCTTAAAGTGATGATTATTATTCCACGGTTGTAATGGGTAGGGGTGAAGGAATAGAGAAGGTGTACGAAGGAAGGGGAGGGGAGAGACAGACAGACAAACTGACAGACGAAAATGCCGGATATAGAGAAATAAATGGACAGCAGGTTGTGAAACAACAACCTCATTTTTCCACTGTCAAATTTCTTTGATTTTTTTTTTAATCCATTTCTGTTTTTTGTATTAGTTAAAGTGCGTATTACATGACAGTTGTAACGGTCCTGTGTTTTCTCGTTTATTTGAAGCAGTTGTCCAGTTTTGACTGAAAAAAAAATGGCCCAAATAGGCACAAAACCAACTAACCAACCAAACGTCTAGACAACTAGCCAAGCACCCCCAAATCAAGCCAAACAAGGCAATTATAACGTCCCCAGAAACCAAACAATCCACCAAAATAAATGGCAAGAAACCTGACAATGCCATTCAAAAAGTGAACGCCACTAGAGAGTTTACAAAACGTGGAGGTCCTCACCCCAACCCCATCCCCACTTCCCCCTCGCCCCCCTATCCCAAAGTAATAATAAGCTGACATCAGCAAAGAGACTCACGATGCCCAGATGACATCGATTTTCAATGGCAGAAAATGAGAAACCTTTGGTGAAGGCTGCTACTGTCTTCGGATGAACAGCAGCGGGGGACAAAAAGAAAATGATTTGATCTACCCCCTTCCCCCACTCCCCCCCCTCACCCCCCCTCCGCCACCCCAAACCCAACAACCACGAAAAACATAACAAACAAACAAAACTAAAGGAAACAAAACCAAAAAATCAGTCCAGACGGTCCAGAGAAGAAGAATACGTTTTGTGGAATGGGCAAGGATGAAGGAACAGAGAAGTTGTACCAAGGAAGGGGGTGGGGAGAGAGCAGGTTGTGAAACACCGACCTCATTTTTCCACTGTCAAATTTTTTTTTATTGTTTTTATCCCTTTTTTGTATTGGTTAAAGTGATTATTACACGACTGTTGTAACGGTCGTGTGTTTTCACGTCTATTTGAAGCAGTTGTCCAGTTTTGACTGAAATAAAAAAAGATGGCCCAAACAGGCAAAAAAACAACTAATCGTCTAGCCAACTAGCCAAGCAACTCCAAATCAAACCAAACAAGGCAATCATAACGTCCCCAGAAAACGCATTACGCCAATCGATCCACCAAAATATTTGGCCAGAAACCTGACAATACCATTCAAAAAGTGAACGCCACTAGAGAGTAAACAAAACGTGGAGGTCCTCACTCTCACCCCATCCCCCCTCACCCCCACCCCCACCCCCCACCCCCCAAATTGATAATAAGCTGACATCAGCAAAGAGACTCACAATGCCCAGATGACATCGGTTTTCAATGGCAGAAAATGAGAAATCTTTTGTGGAGGCCGCTGCAGTCTTCAGATGAACAGCAGAGAGGAAAAAATAAAGATTTGATCTACGCCCCCCGACACCCCCCACCCCCAACCACTCTCTCTCTCTACACACACACACCACGAAAAAACAAACAAAACTAAAGGAAACAAAACAAAAACGAATCAGTCCAGAGGGTCCACAGAAGAAGAATACGTTTTGTAGAATGGGCAGGGGTGAAGGAATTGAGGTGTACAAAGGAAGGGGAGAGGAGAGACAGACAGACAGACAAACAAACAGGCAGACAGAGAGCCTGGATAAAGAGAAATAAATAGTAGGTTGTGGAACACCGACCTCCTTTACCTACTGTCAAATTTCTTTGTTTCTTTTTTATCCCTTTCTTTTTCTTTTTTTTTTCTTTTTTGCATTGGTTAAAGTGATTATTACACAACAGTTGTAACGGTCGTGTGTTTTCTCGTTTATTTGAAGCAGTCGTCCAGTTTTGACTGAAAAAAAAACCAACCCATTGCCCAAACAGGCACAAAACCAAACAACCAACTAATCGTCTAGCCATCCAGCCAAGCAGCCCCAAATCAAACCAAACAAGGCAATCATAACGTCCCCAGAAAACGCATTATACCAATCAATACACCAAAACATTTGGCCAGAAATCTGACAATATCATTCAAAATGTGAACGCCACTAGAGAGTACGCAAAACGTGAGGTCCTTCCTCCCCCTCCCCACCCCCCACCCAAAATAATAATAAGCTGACATCAGCAATGAGACTCACAATGCCCAGATGATATTGATTTTCAATGGCATAAAATGAGAAACCTTTTGTGAAGGCCGCTACAGTCTTCGGATGAACAGCAGAGAGGGGGGGGGGGAGATTTGAGATCTATCCCCCCCCTCCCCCTCTGCACGACCTTCCCTCTCACCACGAAAAACCAAAAACAACAAACCAAAGTAAAGGAAACAAAACCAAAAAATCCGAACAGAGGGTCCAGAATAAGAAGAAGAAGAAGAATACGTTTTGTAGAATGGGCAGGGGTGAAGGAATTGAGGTGTACGAAGGAAGGGGAGGGGATAGACAGACAGACTACCAGACAGACAGACAGAGAGTCGGATATAGAGAAATAAATAGTAGGTTGTGGAACACCGACCTCCTTTACCTACTGTCAAATTTCTTTGTTTCTTTTTTATCCCTTTCTTTTTTTTTCTTTTTTGCATTGGTTAAAGTGATTATTACACAACAGTTGTAACGGTCGTGTGTTTTCTCGTTTATTTGAAGCAGTCGTCCAGTTTTGGCTAAAAAAAAAATCACTGCCCAAACAGGCACAAAACCAACTAACCAACTAATCGTCTAGCCAACCAGCCAAGCAACCCCAAATCAAACCAAACAAGGCAGTCATAACGTTCCCAGAAAACGCATTATACCAATCGAACCACCAAAATATTTGGCCAGAAACCTGACAATATCATTCAAAAAGTGAACGCCACTAGAGAGTACGCAAAACATGAGGTCCTCCCTTCCCCCACCCCATCCCTCCCCCTCCCCACCCCCCACACCCCACCCAAAATAATAATAAGCTGACATCAGCAATGAGACTCACAATGCCCAGATGATATTGATTTTCAATGGCATAAAATGAGAAACCTTTTGTGAAGGCCGCTACAGTCTTCGGATGAACAGCAGAGAGGGGGGGGGGGGGAAGATTTGAGATCTATCCCCCCCCCCCCCCCTCTGCACGACCTTCCCTCTCACCACGAAAAACCAAAAACAACAAACCAAAGTAAAGGAAACAAAACCAAAAAATCCGAACAGAGGGTCCAGAATAAGAAGAAGAAGAAGAATACGTTTTGTAGAATGGGCAGGGGTGAAGGAATTGAGGTGTACGAAGGAAGGGGAGGGGATAGACAGACAGACTACCAGACAGACAGACAGAGAGTCGGATATAGAGAAATAAATAGTAGGTTGTGGAACACCGACCTCCTTTTCCCACTGTCAAATTTCTTTGATTTTTTTTTATCCCTTTCAAATTTTTTTTTTCTTTTTTGTTTTGTTTTTTTGTTTTGTTTTTTTGTTGTTGTTTTTTGGTTAAAGTGATTATTGCATGACAGTTGTAACGGTCGTGTTTCCTTGTTTATTTGAAGCAGTCGTCCAGTTTTGACTAAAAACAAAATCACTGCCCAAACAGGCACAAAAACAACTAACCAACTAATCGTCTAGCCAACTAGCCAAGCAACCCCAAATCAAGCCAAACAAGGCAATCATAACGTTCCCAGAAAACGCATTATACCAATCGAACCACCAAAATATTTGGCCAGAAACCTGACAATATCATTCAAAAAGTGGACGCCACTAGAGAGTAAACAAAACGTGGAGGTCCTACCCCCACCCCATCCCCCTCCCCCCAACCCCATCCCCCTCCTCCCCGCCCCCCACCCTACCCAAAGTAATGATAGGCTGACATTAGCACAGGGACTCACAATGCCACAGATGACATCGATTTACAATGGCAAAAAATGAGAAACCTTTTGTGAAGGCTGCTTCAGTCTTCGGATGAACAGCAGAGGGGAAAAAAAGATTTAATCTCACCCCCCACCCCACCCCTCCACCCTTACACACACACACACACACACACACACACACACACACACACACACACACCACGAAAAAACAACAAATAAAGAAAACAAAAGGAAATAAAACCAAAAGAAATCAGTCCAAATGGTCCAGCGAAGAAGACTACGTTTTGTAGAATGGGCAGGGGTGAAGGAATTGAAGTGTACAAAGGAAGGGGAGGGGAGAGACAGACAGACAACCAGACAGACAGACAGACAGAGAGCCGGATATAAAGAAATAGATAGTAGGTTGTGGAACTCCGACCTCCTTTTCCCACTGTCAAATTTCTTCGATTTTTTTTTATCACTTTTTTTTAATTGTTTCAAGTGATTATTACACGACAGTTGTAATGGGTAGGGGTGAAGGAATAGAGAAGGTGCACCAAGGAAGGGGAGGGGAGAGGCAGACAGACACACTGACAGACACAAATGCTGGATATAGAGAAATAAATGGACAGCAGGTTGCGAAACACCGACCTCATTTTCCCCAAAGTTAAATTTGTTTGATCTTTTTTTTTTTTTCCTTTTGGTTTGCGTGATTATTACACGGCAGTCATAACGGTCGTGTGTTTCGTAGTTTGTTTTAAGCAGTCGTCCAGTTTTGACTCTTATCTTATTAATTTTTGCCTTTGCATCTCTTTCTTTCTCTATCCATCTATGTCTCATCTCTTTTTTTTTCCTTTCTTAACAGGCTTCCAGCTGTCTGCTCTCTCTGTCTCTGTCTGTCTGTCTATCTGTCTTTCGCTGTCTGTCTGTCTCTCAGTGTCTCCGTTCCCTCCCATGATGTCCGATTTTTGTAATCGTTTCAAATATTTAACTGCTTCCTCAATGGAGTCTTTTACTTCTTTCTACACCTCTCTGTCGTCTTACAGAGATCTCTTAGTCACAAGACCAGTGGTTAAATTTCTTCATCTGCTTCAGACCTCAACCCCTGGTCATAAACAACTTCGTTCTTCCTTCTCTGCCCGTTCTCACAGACGCGTAATGGTTAATTAATGCCAAGCAATGTGTTCATCCCGAAACTGTAAGTATGGGGGAACGGTAGTCGGAACAACCTAAGTACTGGCGAAATTGAGAAAGGGCAATGATGGGTTTGTCTGTAAGTCTGCAATCTCTGTGTCAGTCCTTTTCGTGCATGTCCCGCCTCGTATCTCAGTATATCTTTGTCTGCTCTCACTATCTCTCTCTCCGTCTCTCTGTCTCTTCTCTGTCTCTCTGTCTCTCTCCTCTCTCTCTCTCTCTCTCTCTATATATATATATATATATATATATATATATATATATACCTCACTCTCTCTCTTCGCCCTATCTCTGTCTCTCTCTCACCCTGTCTGTGTCCCTCCCCCTCCACCTTCCCCCCAATCTCTCTCTGTTTCTGTTACTACCTGTAATCCTCTCTTTCTCCCACCTTCATTCATTCTCTTTTCTTTCTCAATCTCTCTCTCCGTTTGCCTTTAATCTCCCCAAACCAACCACGACTGACCACGTTTATTCTATCCTTCTTTACTCCCTTGCAACCATTGTGTACAATTGTTCAACTGCCCCCTCAGACTGGTCTATAACTTATACCCCCCCCCTAACCCTTCTCCCTCCCCTCCCCCAACTCCCTCCCGACTTCCAGTGATCTGTCAGTCACGAGACCTGTGGTCTATTTCTCTGTCTGCTCCAGACCTGAAGCCCTGGTCATAAACAACGATCTTCTTCCTTCTCTGTCTATTCTCACAGACACATAAGGGGTTAATGTTGAGCACTGTTCATCCCGAAGCTGCGTGTATGGGGGAACGGTAGTCGGGACAACCTGAGTAGTGGCGAAATGGAGAAAGGGCAATGATGGCTTTGTCTGTACGTCTGAAAACTCAGTCCTCTGTTGTTCGCACTGCCTGCTGCTTCAGTATTTCGTTGTCTGCCCCCCCCCCCCCCCCCCCCTCTGTGTGTGTGTGTGTGTGTGTGAGTGTGTGTGTGTGTGTGTGTGCGTGCGTGCGCCCCTTTCTACCTGTAATCCTCTCTTTCCCCCACCTTCATACTCTTTCTTTATCCCTGTATTTGCCTTTATTAATCTTCCCTCCCAAACAAACCGTCCCTGACCCCGTTTATTATCAACCTTCTTTTCCCCTATCCCTGAGTTGCAATCATTGTGTTCAGTTGTTCAACTGCCTTCTCAGACCAGTCTGTAACTTATACCCCCGCTCCGCTCCCCCCCCCCCCCAACCCCCCCATCCACTCCTCTCAAAACGTGTGGTTTATTCCTCTGCCCTAAACCTGAACTCCTGGTCGTAAATAACGCACTTCTTCCTTCTCTGACCATCATCACAGACGCAGATGGATTGACGCAAAACACTGGTCATTCGGAGGCTTTTAGAATGGGGATAAAAATAGTAGTCGGACAATGGGAGTACTGGCGAATTGGAGAAAGGATAATGATGGATTTGCTTACAAGTCTGCAATCTTTTTCTCGGCCCTTCTAGCGCCTACATGTATACTTCCTGCTGTCTCAATGTTTTGTTGCTGGTTTTTTTTTGTTTTTGTTTTTCCAAGTATCCCTTTGTCCCCCTCCCCCGTCTCTCTCCCTCTCTCCTCTCTCTCTCTCTAAATCTCCCTGTGTCTCTCTGGGTAGGGGGGGGGGGGGGGGGGGGGGCGGGCTGTGTGGTGGGGTTCTTTGTTGCTTGGGTCACTCATGTTGGGTTCTTTGCCATTCATGGTATGTTCTTGGTTTTGTTGTTTTTTTTTTTGTTGTTTGTTTTTTGTTGTTTTGTTGTTGTTGTTTTTTGGGGGGAGTTGTTGTTTTTTAATACATTTATTTGCTTATTTATCAACATTGTTGTCTTTTCTATTTATTTATTTATTTTATTTTCATTATTATTTTATTTTTATTTTTTAATTATATTATTATTATTCTTTAGTAATTTATTTATTTCGTAATTTATTTATTTATTTATTTTATTTTATTTTATTTTTCTCAAGGCCTGACAAAGCGCGTTGGGTTACGCTGCTGGTCAGGCATCTGCTTGGCAGATGTGGTGTATCGTATATGGATTTGTCCGAACGCAGTGACGCCTCCTTGAGCTATTGAAACTGAAACTGAATCTCCCCACTCTCTCGCTCTGTTACCATATGCAACCTCTCTTTCCCCCACCTTCACTCTCTTTCTCTCTCTCTCTATCAGCTTTGAATGTCCCCTAGCCCTTCGTCATATCACATGGGCACGTTTATCTTCCCTTCCCCATGCCTGAATTTAAATCAGTGTGTTCTATTGTTCAGCTACCTCCTCATGCTAGTCTATTCTCACAGACGCAGATTGCATGTTTAAGCATTGTTGAAGCTGCAAAATTGAGGGGAAGTCAGACAACAGGATTACTGGCGAAATGGCGAAGGGGCAAGGCTGGGTTTA
>NC_134898.1:21933511-21938511 GCF_041734735.1 Babylonia areolata
TCTAAAACGACAAGTATTCTTTTATGAACCATCTGAGCGAATTCTCTTTGAATTGTTTTAATTTTTTTTTAATTTCATTTTATATTTGACTGGGCAAACCGTTCCCCTTCTGCTGTTCATTTTCAAACTGTAGTGGCCTTCACAACACAAAAGAATCTCATTTTCATCCATTGAAAATCGATATCAGCTGGGCATTGTGAATCTCCATGTGATGCTAGTTTATCACTGGTCGAGAAAGAAAGAAAAAAAAAAAAGAAAAAGAAAAAGAGTCACCCGCATTCAAAATAACCCCTCTTCGTGCTCTCCTTTTGCTGGTATTGTATATACTTTATACGAAATGTATTCTATGTACTATTCTGTAGTACATAGACTATATTTCTTATATAGCACCTTCGTGTGTCCAATTACGTGGGTTTGTTTCCGTCGTCTTTGTGAGTGTTTTTTTCCCCCTGGATTATTGGTTGGTTGCTGGTTCAATAGCTGGTAGACTGGTTGGTTTACTGATAGGTTGACTGGCTGGATGGTTGACTGTTTTGGGTTTTTTATTTTATTTTTTTTTATAATGTGGTTGACTGGCTGGTTGTTTCACGGTTTGTTGGCATAGTCCTGTATTCCCCATTGTTGATTGGTTGGCTTGTGGGTTGCTTGGTTGTTTCATTACTTCCGGTTCTCTCTCTCTGTGTCTCTCTCTGTCTCTCTCTATGTCTCTGTCTCTGTCTCTGTCTCTGTCTCTCTCTCTCTCTCTCTCTCTCTCTCTCTCTCTCTCTCTCGGCGAGTGTAAGTATGCGTGTGTATCTCTGTGTACTTGTGTGTTCGAGATTATGTGTATGATGCCTGTGTGTGCACACACGTGTGTGTGTGTTTGAAGAATTTCATGTGGCAAAGTTTTGTATGATTTTCATGTTTCCGTAATTGTAGTCTTTGATTCATCCATTTATGTGACAATTATCATCTATTTGGTTTTTTCTATGTCATTTATTATTCATACTTATTTCATTTATTACAATGTGTGTGTATGCGTGTATGAGGGCATGGTGTAAAGAAGCTTCCAGCTTATCCACTTTACCCTCAATAAAACATTTGTCACTGTCTGTCTGTCTGTCTGTCTGTCTGTCTGTCTGTCTCTCTCTCTCTCTCTCTCTCTCTCTCTCTCTCTCTCTCTCTCTCTCTCTCTCTCTCTCTCTCTCTTTATCCTTCGATGACTGGGTTTCAGCGTTTGATGCAAGATGATCATTGCCTCCATGACCTTGGTAGATGCATTTATTATACAAACTGATGCCATTGATGCTCTTTTTTTTCCCCTTTTCTTGACTTTTTCTTTTCCCTTTTCTTGACTTTTTCTTTTGAAGACTTATTTGAAACTGTTGATTATGTTCATAGTATACTATAACAATGGTTTACTCTAACATTGTCAGCACGATCAGTTGTAACGGGTCACATACGGTAAAAGTCTTGCGTTCTCTCTCTCTCTCTCTCTCTCTCTCTCTCTCAATCTTTGAAAAGGTTTGAATACTATAACGTCGTAGTTGTTTGGGTTTTGTTGTTGTTGCTGTGTTGTTGTTGTTGTTTTTGTTTTTTTTAATCAGTGTATTCTATGACATGTGTGGCATATTGCTGTTGTATCAGTTTGACTTTGATCTTGTGTAATTTATGGTATACAAAGTATGTTGCTGTGGTATTTAGTATGACAGTTATGATTCCTATATTTCAATGTACATGTGTCACACCCCTTCAGTAAGGGGCTATGGCTTTTGACTAAAACGTTTCGTTTCGTTTTCTCTCTCTCTCTCTCTCTCTCTCTCTCTCTCTCTCTCTCTCTCTCTCTCTCTCTCTCTCTCTCTCTCTCTTTACACTGGCTGGCCCTAGGTTTTCTTTCTTTTTTTCCTTTCTTTCTTCCTTTATATCCGCCTTCTTCTATCACTCTATCCCTGCAGTCAAGGCTTGACTAAGTGTGTTGGGTTACGCTGCTGGTTCGGCAATCATTCTGCCTTAGCAGATGTGGTGTAGCGCATATGGATTTTTTTTTTTTTACCGAAAGCAGAGACGTGTACTTGAGAAACTGAAACTGAAACTATCACTCTTTCGTTCCCTGTCTACCTCTCTCTACTCCCGCTTCTGTCGTGATCATCCATTTCTGTTTCTTTCTGTCTCTCTCTCCGTTGGTTAGTTAATTGTATTCTTTCTTTCTTTCTTTTCCTTTCTTTCTTTCTTTCTTTTCTCTTTCTTTCTTTTATTAAATTTTCATCTGTTTCTGTCTATCACTCTGTCCCTCTCTTTCTCCCTCCCCGCCTCCTCCTCCACTTTCTCCTTCCCAGTATCTGTCCAGATTACTTCACACACACACACACACACACACACGCAACACACACACACACACACACACACACACACACACACACACACACACATCTATTGCCTTCTATATCCTTTGATTTATGACTGTGCACTCTTGAACTTTTTTACGGTTGACTGGATTTTAATCAAGCCGATTGCTTGTTTTCGACCTTTTATTTTATTTTTATTTTATTTTTTTTCCTAATTTTTGTTTTTTTGCTCGGTTCGGTTGTGATTTTTTATTTGTATATTTGTTCTTTTCTTTTTTTCCCAATTTTTTTTTCTCAAATTTCTTACATCTTATTTTGAATCCTCCCCCCGTCCCCCGCTCTCTCTGCCTCTGTTTATTTTTCTCTCATTTACTTTGAAATAAATCATAGCCATAACTGTGTCTGTATACAATCATTTTAGTCTGCATATTGTATGTGTATGCCTGTATGTATATGTATGTATGTATATAGATCACGCATGTGCGCATATTCGTGTGCAATTTAGACAACTATATTTTCTTTATCCGTCTGCCTATCTGTCTCTCCCTCTCTGTCTGTCTGTCTGTCTGTCTATCTCTCCCTCTCTGTCTGTCTGTCTCTCTATATCTCTGCCTCCCTCTCTCTGTTTTCCTCTTCTCTATCATTGTGTCTGTTTATTCATACGCCTCTTAGTTGATTAATTTTCGTGGGTGTGCTTATGTCTACCTTTTACTGTTATGCATATATCTGCATAAAGTATGTACGTGTGCATGTATGTATGTATCTATGCGTGCATGAATGTTTGTATATCAGCCCTCAAATGGCCATTTGTGGTCGTCTAGACTGGACTATACACAACATGATTTATGACGTATAGCACTTAAGACATATGCATGATGCATGTATGCAGGTACATGTGTGTGTGTATCAGTGCACGTTTTCACTTATTCATTGCGCGTGCACCGGTGTGACCGTATTAGCGTAAACAACTTTCGCTTACGTTACCGTTCATTATCTTCCTCTGTGTGTGTGTGTGTGTGTGTGTGTGTGTGTCAGTTACTCTGTTGGTGTAATCGCCCCCCCCCCCCCAATCCCCCCCTCACCACCCCACACCTCCGCCATTTCTCTTGTCTCGAAAATCAACGTTCCCTTCTACAAAGCTCTATCCTCCACCCCCCCACCCACCCACCCCCTAAGTTTCATATACATGTACCAAACCTGCCCCATGCCTCCACTGGTCTGTCAGTCACATGTTTATTTCTCCATCTGCACCAGACATTTTTTTAGGACACTGACCAGTCCCCCTGTGGGGACGATTCAAGACACTGACAAGTCTCCTTGGGGACGATTCAGGACACTGACAAATCCCCCGTAGGGACGATGTAGGACACTGACAAGTCCCCCAAGGCGGACGATTTAGGACACTGACAAGTCTCCCGGCAGACGATTCAGGACACTGACAAGTCCCCCAAGGCGGACGATTTAGGACACTGACAAGTCCCCTGGGGATGATTTAGGACACTGACAAGTCCCCTGGGGATGATTTAGGACACTGAGAAGTCCGCACAGGCGGACGATTTGGGACACTGACAAGTCCCTTGTTGGACGATTCAGGACACTGACAAGTCCCCCCAGGCGGACGATTTGGGACACTGACAAGTCCCCTGGGGATGATTTAGGACACTGACAAGTCCCCTGGGGATGATTTAGGACACTGACAAGTCCCCCCAGGCGGACGATTCAGGACACTGACAAGTCCCTCATGGGACAATATGGGACACTGACAATTCCCCTGGAGGACTATTTGGGACACGGACAAGTCTGCCGGGGGGACGATTCAGGACACTGGCAAGTCCCCTGGGCGACGATTTGGTACACGGACAAGTCCCCCGGTGGACGAATTAGTACACTGACAAGTCCCCCAGGGGACGAATTGGTACACTGACAAGTCCCCTGGGCGACGAATTGGTACACTGACAATTCCCCTGGAGGACTATTTGGGACACGGACAAGTCCCCCGGGGGACGAATTGGTACACTGACAAGTCCCCTGGAGAACTATTTGGGACACGGACAAGTCCCCCGGGGGACGAATTGGTACACTGACAAGTCCCCTGGGCGACGATTTGGTACACGGACAAGTCCCCCGGAGGACGAATTGGTACACTGACAAGTCCCCTGGAGGACGAATTGGTACACTGACAAGTCCCCCGGGGGACGAATTGGTACACTGACAAGTCCCCTGGAGGACGATAAGGGACACTGACAAGTCTGCCAGGGTCGATTCAGGATGCGGACAATTCTCCCACCCCACCCCTACCCCCTCCATCACTTTGTACCTCTCTCTCTCTCCTTTACTCATCTCCCTTTTGGCTGTCTGACTGCCTGCTAACTCTCCCATGCTTCGTCTCTCTCTCTCTCTCTCTCACTCTCTCTCTCTCTCTCTCTCTGGTTCTCTCATGGTTTATGACAATTCACTCGGGAACCCAGCTTTTCGCCTGACTAGATTTTAATCAAGGTGATTACGTGTCTTCTGTTGTCATTCTGTTGGGGTTCTTTTTCATTGTTCAAAATGCTTAATGTCTATTGTTTTGTTCATATCTGTTTTCGGGTTTTGTTTCTAAATCCTTTGATTTTTATTTTGCTTTTTATTTTGTTTTGTTTTGTTTTAGCTTCTTTTTTTTAAATTTCTTTCTCT
>NC_134898.1:21941011-21946011 GCF_041734735.1 Babylonia areolata
TTACCCAACAACTCCTTGAGCCCAACCTACCATTTCAAACAAGAAGAAAGAACAATGAAAAAAAAGAAGAAAAAAAAGAAAGAAAAAGATCCAAACTTTGGGAATCAAAGAAGACTGTGATTCAGAGAAGACCAGACAAAATGGGAGGGTAAAAAAAAAAAAAAAAAATCACCTTCCTTTCTCTTTCTCCTCGATCCATTAGGAATATAAGCAGCACGTGGTATCCCCAAAAGGCTTGAAGCGGATTCTGATGTTGAAGCCCACGTCCCCCCCCCCCCCCCCCCCCCCCCCCACACACACACGCCCCCCCTCCTCCCGTCCCCACCACTCCTCCCCTCACACCACCACCACCACCCGCCACCACCCGCCACCCACACACACACACACACCAGGCTACGTGGCTTTATAAGGGACAGTACAGGCAGAACATTTGGAGTGGTTAGAATATAAGAAAAGTAAGGGAAGAAGATGGAATGGCGGAGTTTTTTCTGACCAGCTTCAAGTTGTGAAGCGGCTAAGGCTTACTTAAGCTGGGTGACTGACTTAGAGAGAGAGAACAAATGAACGAACAAAATTAGTTGTTGTTTTTTTCAGGGTATTGAAATAAACACCATAACAGGGACGTTTTTTTATTATATTTTTTTTTTCAAATCTTACCCAGTCCTGGGGTACAGCATTAAGAAAGGAAAACACAAGAAAAAAATGCAAAGAGAGAAAATTGAAATAAGAAGGTTAACTGCACTAAGAAGCAAACAAGAGAGAGAAAGAAAGAGAGAGAGACAAAGAGACAGAGACAGACAGACGGACGAACGGACAGACAGAGTGAGAGAAATAAGAGAGTACTGATATAAGTGTGTAGGATACGTATGTGTGTGTGTATGCGCGAGCGCGAGTATGTGTGTGTGTTGTGAGTGCATGTCTCTGCGTGTCTGTGTTTTGTAACTGTGTGTGTGTCAGCTACAGATAGATGGATAAATGGAATGAAAGACTGGCTCTTGACTTCCCCCCCCCCACACACGCCCACCCCCACCCCCCATTACATAACAACTGACAGAACTAGACAAAACTGACAGGCACACATGCACATCTTGACAGGCAGACAACCAGACAGATGGTGACTCTACGTACACCTAGTTGTCTCTGTCACTAGTCAGTCAGAGAGACAGACACACGTACACCTAGTTGTCTTGTCTCTGTCACTAGTCAGTCAGAGAGACAGACACACGTACACCTAGTTGTCTCTGTCACTAGTCAGTCAGAGAGACAGACACACGTACACCTAGTTGTCTCTGTCACTAGTCAGTCAGAGAGACAGACACACGTACACCTAGTTGTCTCTGTCACTAGTCAGTCAGAGAGACAGACACACGTACACCTAGTTGTCTCTGTCACTGGTCAGTCAGAGAGACAGACACACGTACACCTAGTTGTCTCTGTCACTAGTCAGTCAGAGAGACAGACACACGTACACCTAGTTGTCTCTGTCACTAGTCAGTCAGACAGACAGACACACAAAGAGACGATCAACCAAAACGTATAGATATGAACGGACACCAAGAAATGGAAACTGAAATATCCCAAAGACATATAGACATTTTTTTTTCACCCCCACCCGTCCCCAAAATATGCATGCACACACACACGTCCACGCGAAAAAAAACAAATAAACCAAAAAAAAACCAAAAAAAAACCCATCAATTGTATCATACAAAAACAGGAACGCCTAGTGATAAAGCAAGAGTGCAAGAGTAAAAGAAAAAACAACAACAACAACAACACAACAACAACCAAAAACAAACAACAACAAAATGTAAGATTAACCCTTTTACTATCTCGTCAATTCCAACCGATTTACCATAGCCCTGCTTATCGCCCCCTCCCCCCCCCCCCCCCCCCCCCCCCCTCACCCCCCGTCCCCTTCCAAACGGTGAAGTGCATTCTGATGTCAACCACCCACCACTGATAGCTGAGCGAGTTGAGTTGTATCTTAGAAGGCACATACATAGACCCCCCTCACCCGCCCGCACCCCACCCCCCACCCCGCCACACACACACACGCACCCCCCCACCCCACCCCCCAAAGAAAAAGACATAGCATCATGTTGTTTATTGCCCAGCCGACCGCGAAGCAAAGATTTCAGGGAGCAATACCTGTTAAAAGAAAGAAAAAGAAAGAAGAAAAAAAGAAAGGAAGAGAGAAAAAAAAATGAAGGGATGAATAAATGAAGGAAACAGAAAGAAAGAAAGAAACGAAGGATGAAAGGAAGAAGGAACGAAAGACAGGAAAGAAGAACAAGCGGACCAATTAACGAGAAGCAGAGACAGAGAGAGAGAGAGAGAGAGGGAGGGAGAGGGAAACAGAGACAGACAGAGAGAGCGACAGAGACTGAGGCAGAGAGAGAGAGACAGAGACAAAGAGAGTGGCGGAACCCCTTCACAAAAAAGTATCCAAAAAAAAGAGAGAAAATGATAATGATATTAACAATTGATAAAAGTTGTAACAATAATAAAATAAAGTAAAATAAATAAAATGCAGAAAAAAAGAAAAAAAGAAAGAAGGAAGGAAAAGAAACACAAACACTTTAATTTCAGATTACCCCCCCCCCGCCTCCCCCCCCCGCGCCCCCCCCCCCCCCCCCCCCCCCCCCCCCCCCCCCCCGCCCCCAGCCCCCCCGTTCCCTGTCCAATACATCGCTAACCAAGCAGGCAGAGCGCGGTTTATACCTTGCAAACCGTTAAGTGGCTTCTGCTGTTAATCCCATCACCACTGAGTGGCTTTAGATGACCGGCACAATCTGCAGCAGTTTATACTCGTGATTTTCAAAGGCTTCCAAAGATGTTCGGATGGAGGTGAGATTAGAAAAAAAAAAAGAAGAAATGAAATGAAAAAGAAGAAGAGGAAAATCCAGAAAGAGAAAACGAGAAAGAAATGCAGAAAATGAGGCAAGGACACAAACATACAAGACACACACACACTCTCTCTCTCTCTCTCTCTCTCTCTCTCTCTCTCTCTCACACACACACACACACACACACACACACACACAGCCCAGTAGCAGGAGGAGGGAGGGAGTGTGGAGTGTGGAAAGGGAAGAACGCTTGTATGTATGTATGTTGTATGTATGATTGTATGTACGTTAGTGCTACAGCCTTGGGGGGTTATTTTTGCCTCTAGTAACCATCCCAACGCCGACTGTTCTAAACCCCACTTGTCCAAACTAGTTGGGATGTCATTTGGGCAAGAAAACTCCGCTGAACAGCAGTTGTCGCATTTGCTGTCTAGTTAGCAAGTCTATCAAACACTGTATGTATGTATGTATGTATGTATGTATGTATGTATGTACACTTGCATACATGCATGTATGCATAAAATACACACATCACAACAGAGAGACATCACATCACTCAAATTTCACACAGCCACCGACAGCAGCCCAACTGGGAGAGCGCTGAGATGCATTATTCCGCCAAAGAGACAAGAACAGCAGACATGACGAAGTCAAAACGCCCTGTAGAGACAGGAGACAAAACAGAGGAGGTTAGTGGACAATGTTGAGGGTTGAGAATACAAGGTTCACTTCACATCCGCCTATCCCTTAACGTCCTCCTGATGTCGTTGGCGGCACCAGTAAATGACGACAATCGCCACTACTCTTCCACTTGCTTTATTTGTCATTATTTGTATTTCTTTTTATCACGACAGATTTCTCTGTGTGAAATTCGGGCTGCTCTCCCCAGAGAGAGCGCGTCGCTACACTACAGTGCCACCATTTTTGGGGGATATTTTTTTTCCTGCGTGCAGTTTTTATTTGTTTTTTCCTATCGAAGTGGATTTTTCTGCAGAATTTTGCCATAAACAACCCTTTTGTTGCCATGGTTTCTTTTACGTGCGCTAAGTGCATGCTGCACATGGGACCCCGGTTTATCGTCACATCCGAATGACTAGCGTCCAGAGCACCACTCAAGGTCTAGTGGAGGGGGAGAAAATATCGGCGGCTGTGCCGTTAGGCCATCACTCCACACTTGGACCTGTCTCTTACATCCAGCACAATCTTGAAGGGCCATATTCAAGAGACCATCATGCCTGCCAATCAAGGTGTACCTGCAGGTGAATCTCCATGAGGCAAGGCAAACTGCCTGAGTGTAAGCAGTATCCAGTGTTCAGGAACAATCGAGTCTACCCGTGGGTTTTTGAACTCAAACGCGATTTTGCCGTCACTACCTGCCAAGGGTGACTGCCCACGTGAGCAGAGGTAAACATAGTGGAACATTTTGTTGCGTTGTTTTTGTCGAAACTGGCGTGCTTTGCGGACAGCCCGTGTTTTGCTAACTCTCTCGAACAATGCTACGAACTGTGGTGCAGTGAGAAGTAAAAGAACATGCGCAGAAGGGAATCTCCGGGAGTTTTATTTATAGACCACGGGTTAGCTGCATGAGTGCACTTTGTGTGTGTCTTGAATACGAAGATAACTTAGCCTTCAAGGTAAACTGTAACCTGGGGGTCTCTGCCCTGTCAAGGGTAAATTGCCTTCAGGCAAAATGATTTCTGTCTCAACACGGTCACTGAGTGCACCCCACGTGACTTGAATACGCAGA
Organism: Babylonia areolata; assembly: GCF_041734735.1. Classification (NCBI taxonomy): domain Eukaryota; kingdom Metazoa; phylum Mollusca; class Gastropoda; order Neogastropoda; family Buccinidae; genus Babylonia; species Babylonia areolata. The sequence goes on from NC_134898.1 coordinate 21,945,608, forward strand.
TAACTTAACCTTTAACGTAAATTAGTGGAGTGATAGCCAAGCGGTAACGCGTCCACCAAGGAAGCGAGAGAATATGAGCGCGCTGGTTCGAATCACGGCTCAGCCACCGATATTTTCTGCCCATCCACTGGACCTTGAGTGGTGTTCTGGATGCTAGTCATTCAGATGAGATGATAAACCGAGGTCCCATGTGCAGCATGCACTTAGCGCACGTAAAAGAACCCACGGCAACAAAAGGGTTGTTCCTGGCAAAATTATGTAGAAAATCCATTTGGTTAGAAAAACAAATAAAACTACACGCAGGAAAAAATACAAAAAAAAGGGTGGCGCTGTAGTGTACCGACGAGCTCTCCCTGAGGAGAGCAGCCCGAATTTCACACAGAGAAATCTGTTGTGATAAAAAG
>NC_134898.1:21951011-21961011 GCF_041734735.1 Babylonia areolata
TTCCAGTATAGATATATATATATAGATATATAGATATATAGATTTGTTTGTTTGTTTTTGTTTTTTGTTTTTTTGTTGACAGTCAGTAAGAAAAGCCGCCCGTATCTCTATCATTAAAACCAAGAGCAGCCTCTATTGCTTTTGACATGTGTCGGGTGTGGGCATGAAAACTAAAGGAAACTGAAAAACAAAAGAAAAGAAAAGAAAAGAAAGAAAGAAGTAATGAGAGACAGACAGAAAGAACGTAAAAGAAAGCAGACAGCGAATAATAAATGAGCGAACTAACGAACCCCTGCAAAAAAAAAAGGACGAACGTGAAAGTAATGGTGAAAAAAATAAAGAAAGAGAGAGAAAGACCGAACGAACGAACAAATGAAAGAAAGAAAGAAAAAAAAGAATGAATGAAAGAAAATAAGGAAGAAGTTAGGCAAACACACAAATGCGCAGAAGAGAACACGACGACGAAATACAACATCATAAACAACCAACCTCATCAACACCAGCAACAACAATGAAATAAGATGAAAGTCACAGTCGTTGCAGACAGGCATAAAAAAACAACAACAACAAAACAAAAAACTAAACACAAACAACAACACCACCACTAACAACAACAGCAACAACAAAAACAACAAAAAGCAACAACGAAATATCAGACAGAAAGGAAGGCTGACAAGAGGAAAATGAAGGAAAGAGTAAAGCAACAAAATCGATGACAGGGAGGAGGAAAGAAGGAACACCGTAAGAAAGAAAGAAAGAAAGAAAGAAAGAAAAATGTTGAACTGCCTCCCGAAACGAGTCTTTTTTTTTTTTTTTTCCAGTTCTCCCTTGACTATATGACAGCTCTGAGACAGGGGTGGTGGTGGTGGTGGTAGGGGTAAAGGAGAGAAAACAAAAAGAAAGAGAGGAGAGACAGAGACAAACAGAGAGACAGACAGACACACACACACACACACACACACACACACAGATGATGATGATGATGATGATGATGATGAGACAGAGCTAGGAATAATGTTTGACAATGAACTATCCTTTGATACACATATAGATAACATTATTTTTTTTAAAAGCCAATCAAATAATAATAATAATATTTATATAGCGCTGAATCTTGTACAGAGACAAATCTAAGCGCTTTCACACTTGTCATTCACACGCATGCATAACTCTAAAACTGAAGAAACTTAAGACAAGGAAGAGGCAAGGGAGGGAGGCTATCTTGTGAAGAGGTGGGTTTTTAAGGCCAGACTTGAAAGAGCTGAGTGCGGAGACCTGACGAAGCGAAAGAGGAAGTTCATTCCAAATGCACGGTCCAGAGACAGAGAAAGAACGGTGTCCAACAGTGGAGTGTTTGAATCTGGGTATGCGTAAACAGAGGGGATCCGAAGCCGATCGTAGAGAGCGAGATGGAGTGTAGAGGTGAAGGCAGCCACAAAGATAGGAAGGGGCAGATTTGTGAATACATTTATAACATAGAGTGCTGATCTTATACTTTATTCTGTGTGAGACAGGGAGCCAATGGAGATGTTGCAAATTAGGACGAGTCGGGCAGCAGAGTTTTGTATGCGCTGAAGGGACTGAATGGATGAAGCAGGCAAACCAGACAATAGGGAGTTACAGTAGTCAAGGCGAGAGAGAATGAGAGAAACAAGTCTATATGTTAATGATTGATCTGTCTATGTCTCTACTACTACTACTACTACTACTTGAAAGGCAGAGAGAAACAGAGAGACAGTCAGGAGTGAGAGAAACAGAGACAGATAGACAAAAAGACAGACAGACAGACAGACAGAGAGACGAGATTAAGGGTTGTGATGAATGACATAAGTCAAACATTAATGATTCTCATATTTCAATATAACTGACTCATAAATGCTTGGTAAGCTTTTTTTTTTAATCCACATTCCATCCCTTCCACTCCTCTGAGTGACTGGCAGAGTGAAAGTCCACGCCTTGTGTTGAACACTAGTGACTCATTCCGTCTTGTAGGGGAAAATTGCAGATATTGCCAAAGAATCAACCAAAGGAAGCAAAATAAAGTTTTCTATTTGTATTTGTATTTCTTTTTATCACATCAGATTTCTCTGTGTGAAATTCGGGCGGCTCTCCCCAGGGACAGCGCGTCGCTACACTACAACGCCACCCTTTTTTTTCCTGCGTGTAGTTTTATTTGTTTTTCATATCGAAGTGGATTTTTCTACATAATTTTACCAGGAACAACACTTTTTTTGCTGTGGGTTCTTTTACGTGCGGTAAATGCACACGGGACCTCGGTTTATCGTCTCATCCGAATGACTAGCGTCCAGACCACCACTCAAGGTCTTGTGGAGGGGGAAAAAATATCGGTGGCTGAGCCGTGATTCGCACCACGCGCTCAGATTTTCTCGCTTCCAAGGCGGACGCGTTACCTTTAGGCCATCACTCCACACGTTAACAGAAGAAAATACAAGGGACAACACTTCAGCTCCCCCCCATGCCCCCAAGCATACACACACACACACACACACACACTCAAATCCACTTCTGAGTAAGTGTTCCCCCCCTTCTCTCTCTGTGGTGTGAGTGTGTGTGTGTGTGTGTGTGTGTATGTATGTGTGTGTGTGTGTGTGTGTGTGTGACTCGCACATTGCACATTCTTCTGATAACACGAATCACAAACGATTTTCGACGCAAACGTCGTCACAAAGTACTGTTCAGTCCCATGCAAAGACACCCGGGAGACCAGCACATGAATAACAACCATTCGTCAAAATCGTCACTCCCTTATTCTAACTGTGGATCACGATATCGTCACTGTCACATATTTGGGTCGGAGACTAAGAGATAACAGAAGAAGATCACTGGAATTCAGGGCAATATCCACAACTTCCTCACTTAAGTCGGAACGAGTCGTACAGATTAGTTAAGGGGAGGAAATGTGGATAATGTTAAACTCGTCTCCAAATATGAATGTGTGTATCGGTTTTTTTTGTTTGTTGTTGTTGGTTGTTTTTTTTTGCGGGGGGAGGGAGGAGAGGGGGTTGGTTGGTTGGTTGGTTGGTTGAAAGCAAAAACAAAACGGAAGAAATGATGTTTTGTGAAGAATAACGTGTCAGACCAGTCAGCTTTCTGGCAGGTAAAGCAACTACCAGTGCTGCGTTCATGCACGTGATGTACGAAAAGTGCATGTTTTTCGTGCCACCAGTCGATTTTTTTTTGGGGGGGGGAGGGGGGGGAGGGAAGCGGAGTGGGGGGGGGGGGGGGGGGTGCCGGTGTTTACTGCGCTGCAGTGAGAGAAACCACGATATCTGTGACCTTTGTCTGGAGTACAAGAACGTGGCTTTTGAAAGATCAGGCTACTGACGTGCGTTTCATGACAACGAGATGGGGAAGCGATTCAGGCGGTAGCTTATTGCTTCGTTGTGATACATTCCTTGAGTGCGTTCCTTCATTTCTTCCTTTCCTCCCCCCCCCCCACCCCCCGTCTCTCTCTCTCTCTCTCTCTGCGTCAGTGCGTGCGTGTGTGTGTTAATGTGTGTGTGTGTGTGTGTGTGTGTGTGCGCGCGCGCGCGCGTGCCTCCGTGCGTAAGAGAAAGAGACATAATACAACCAGAGACATAATGACAAATAAATTGGCGCAATAGCCCGTCATGCCATATGTCCGTTATGCCATAGGTTCGTTATGACACGAGTCCGAATTACCACAGATCCGTTATGCCACAGTTCTATGTGAAAACACACGTGCAGTGGCGGATAAAGTGTTTGCCTATTAGGCGGGTGTCACAGTTTGATCAATTTTAGTGGATAGTGATTGTTCAGATGAACTAGTTGCCTGTGGTGAACGTGCCCGTTTATGCTAAAGGCCCGCAACGCCACATGTCCGAAATGCAAAGTGCCAGTTATCTAGACGCGCGCGCGTGTATGTGTGTGTGGTGTGTGTGTGTGTGTGTGTGTGTGTGTGTGTGTGCGTGCGCGCGAGTATATACATGCGTTGGTGCAGAGCGGAGATCTCACTCAGGTAAGATAAGACAGAGCTTGCATGTCATGTCAGCCACCTTTCTTAATTTGGACTTCCCTCTGAGAATTGTACTATTGCTTTTGTTCAGTAAAATCTATTCTGCAAATAAAGGTTCACGTAAAAAAAAAGAAAAAAAGAAAATTCGTCCCAAACTGATTTCGCCTGTAAAAGGGTACAAACGTTGTTTTTTGTCGATAGTAAAAGGTTAAACAAGTTGTTTGTGTCCGCAATAAAAGAATTAAAACATTGTTTTGTCGACCTTTCAAACCCCGAATGCTTTCATTGTACACCGACAGCATCCGGAACTGAATTGGATCAATTTCGTTTTGTCACAGATCTCTAAGTCTGGAGCTTTGTTTGTGTGTCTGATTCTTTCTTTCTTTCTTTCTTCTTCTTCTTTTTCTTCTTCTTCTTCTTCTTCTTCTTCTTCTTCTTCTTCTTCTTCTTTCTTTAAACATCCACCAACATCATTTTGATGGTTCTGATGTGTATAGAACTGGGGGATGGGGAGGGGGGGGGACGGAATGGGTGTGGGGGGTGTGGGGGTGGGGTTCCACTAACTGGGTTGTTGTTTAGTAGAACTGTCAGTTAGGGACTTGTGGGGTGGTGTGGTGGTGGTAGAGGATGGGGGGAGGGGGGGGGGGGGGGGGGGTGGGGGGAGGCGCTGGTCAGTCAGATACGGGACTTGACTCTCCACCTTGTTGAGGAGATAACCTCGGGAGGCAGGCTGTTCCAGTCCCTGACAGTCTTCTATATTCCATCCACTTGTCTGTTCACGTAATTTCATACCCTTTCAAAACTAATTTCCCTCTTCACATTTGTATAACTGACACACACATTCTCTCTCTCTCTCGTTGTCACGTTGTCCATGTTCGAATGTCTGCAAACAAGGGTAAGAAAGTTACACAGACATAGACAACAGACATGGACAGGAAGACAAACAGACAAAACAGGCAGACAGACAGAGAGACAGATAGACTGACAAACAGGCAGACCGAGACGAAGACGGACAAAAAAGAGCCAGGGAATCCAGGAAAGAAAGGACACAGGCAGACGATGTAGACAAATCGACAGGAAGACGACAACGAAAGAAGACGATCGTGGGGTGAGTGAGTGCGAACACTCACATAAACAATGGCTCTGAAGAAGAACGGGGGATACTGGGTAGAGCCATTCGGGACAACACGCTGTTCCATCCTGATTACACACCATCTCTACTCATTTCTCCAGAGACAAGCAGCTAAGACAGACAGACAGACAGTCAGACAGAGAGAGAGGGGAGGTAGAGGGAGATAGGGGAGAGAAGAAACGTCTGAAAGAGAGAGGAAAGAGAGAGAGGATAGAGAGAAGGGGAGTGAGAGGGAGTGAGAGGGGGGGGAAGGAGAGAGGGGAGTAAGAGCGTCTGACAGAAAGAGAAAGAGAGATGGGGGAGGGGGGGGGAGAGAGGAGAAAAAGATAGGAAGGGGAGGAAGATGGGGGAGAGAAAAAGCGTCTGAAAGAAAGAGAGAGGGAGGGAAGGAGGGAAAGAGGAGAGAGAGGGGGGAGAGAGAGGGAGTGAGAGAGGGAGGAAGGGTGAGAAAGAAGGAGCGTCTGACAGAGAGAGAGAGAGAGAGAAGGAGAGAGCGGGAAAGAGAGAGAGAGAGAGTGGGAGGGAGGGAGAGAGGGGAGGAGGAGCGTCTGACAGAAAGAGAATGAATGAATGAATGAATGAATGAATGAATGTTTTATTGCATTCAGGCCATAGGCATCATTGCATTGGGATGCTGGGAAGGGGGACGTGCTGACAATAGCATTCCGTTGACATTCCTATGAATATTAGAAATTATCCAATACTCTGAAGTTGCATGTAACAACAACGATTTTGTACAGGATTGGTATAAATAGTCATCATTTTACTGAAATGGATTTTCATACGACATTTTCTATCACACACGTATCTATAAATGTTCTTCTTCATTGATTAGTTATCGCTTCTTGTCTGCGTTTAATTGAATGAAAAATATATTTTGCTACAGAACGAGATCGATGTTTATCTACACCGTCCAGCAGAATGTTAATCTGGACATTGACATACAAACCAAGAAACTTTTTTCTAAGATCAGCATACAAAGGGCATGCATATATAAAATGATATTCATCCTCATTCACACCTTTACAAAATGGGCAAAACCTTGCAACCGGATTTTCAGAGTATCTCTCATAGTTCTTATTTAGCGGCAAGACTCCAAGTCTTATTTGTGTCAAAGCGACTCTGAGGCAATAAATATCCAAATGTACAAAATAAAGTCCAGTTCTGAAACCATCTTGCATGGATGAATATAAAGCGTATCTTTCCTTATCTCTGACAGATGCCGACCATTCTTGCACATACATATCAATCAGTCTCTGTTTGAACTGTAATATAAACATCTGCATATTATCAACTCCTTGATTCAACCACACATAATTGAATCCAGTTTTACACAAAATTTCTCTAATTCCTGTTACCCAACACCTTTTACCGTTCCCATCTAAGTTTACTAGCATAAGATACGCCTGTTTAGGTAATCTATCTAAATTCATTTCTAATAATCTGAACCAATATTTTACGGCTGACAGAAAGAGAGAGAGAAGGAGAGAGCGGGAAAGAGAGAGTGGGAGGGAGGGAGGGTGAGAGGGGAGGAGGTGCGTCTGACACAGAGACAAAGAGAAAGAGAGAGAACTCAGAACTCAAAACGTTTTTATTCAAGGATTAAGATTTTAGGCACAGCCTATTCTTCCAATCTGTCCTTGCTAATCTACATCTATTACAAATAACACACACACATAAATGAAGGGAAAAGGTTTAATGCGTGCGTGCGTGCGTGCGTGTGTGTGTGTTGTGCGTACGTGCGAGCGTGTATGCACGCGTATCTAAGCGTGCGCTTTTTTTTTTTTTTCACAGCGTGAGTGAAAAGCTTTTTAGATTGACAGTGCAACAACAGGTCAAGAAAAGAGAATAAGACTTTAACTACAGCTGGAGTAAGAGTAATAGTAAGAGAAGCACGAGAAACACAAGTGGGCAGACACATCCATTTCGATTAAGAGAGTATTCTCTGCGGGCAGACCCCATACAAAGGGAATCAGGGAGGAGAAAAAAAAAAACAAAAACAAAAACAAAAAAACGCCGACACACACAGATCATTCCAAGTTTACAACGCTTTTAGAGTTCCACCACCAAACAGAAGATATAAATCTCTTTAAAAAACTGGTTCCGCCCAATCGAAATTCTAGGAGGCGTCGCCCACCCCACCCCCTCCCACAACTCCCTTTCCCCTTAACAGGGCCTCACTCATTCCTTTCATCATCCAGCCACCAACCCTTTACGCGCACACGATTTTGTTACACACACGCACGCATTTGGACATGAATACATATATAAGTATAGGGAAAGAAACATGAACGTACACATACACGCAAGCGTACGTATGGATAAACATACACACAAAAAACACGCGCGCGCGCACGCATACACATACACACACAGACACACACACACGCACACAAACACACACACACACGCACACACACGCACACACGCGCGCGCTTGTGTGTATGTAAGCGCAAACTAGTCATGAAGTCACCACACACACACACACACACACACACACACACACACACACACACAGAAACACAAACATGTACACACACACACACACACACACACACACACACACACACACACACACACACGCACGCACGCACGCACACACACACACAGAATGACATATATTAAAAGGCAAAGTGAGCCAGGTCGAGAAAGAGGGAATGGGGAGAGTTTAAACGAGATACAGCGAAAGCACACATTTTCACACACACACACACACACACACACACACACACACACACACACACACACACACACACAACACACAAACAAAACAAAAAAAAACACACACACACAAACGCACACACACACACACACACACAAGCACAAACAAACACACACACACACACACACACACACACACACACACACACACACACACACTACTTAAGGGGGTCACCATATTTACAACAACAACAAAAAAGGAAGAAAAAATCGTAGACATGAGTAAAACAGTCAACAAAACGAAACCTGACAGACTGTATATTAAGCAATATACTTCATGGCAAAATTAGAATGGTGTGTTTTGGAGGGGTGGGATTGGGGGGTGGGGGTGGGCATTTGTCAGGAAAGACTTATGAATCGTGACTGAAGAAAAACAACGTTTCCTTAGGAACTAGAAGTCATCACGAAACAAAAGAACAAAGGGTAGAGAGGGCGGACCAGTGGACGTTTTAGGAAAACTCTTATTATATCTTTTTAAAAGAGGTCGATGGTTTTGAAAGTGCCAGATACTCTCAGACAGATTGTATGTGGTAGGGCTTTGTGACAATAGATCGTTTTTCTTTTCTTCTATAATAATTTCTTGTTCATTTATCCGGAAGTGCTTCTCTGGTTATTTCTATTTGCTTTTCTTTCTTTCTTTCTTTCTTTCTTCCTTGCTGGGTTACACTACTTATTTGATCACTTATCTATATATCCAGTGGTGGTTTTTTTGTGTGTTTTTTTCGGAGCAGCGCTTAGTCTGACTGTCTTTTTCTTTTCCCTTTGACCCCAAACAGGAAGCGAATAACACATTATTCGGGTCAAAGGATACATCCATAACAATTACCAAGACATCCTCCTTGCGTATATATGTGTGTGTACACGCGTGTTATGTGTGTGTGTGTGTGTGTGTGTGTGTGTGTGTGTGTGTGAATCTGGCCCACTGGCTCGTATTTCAAGACATAATTCAAAATCCATTTTGCCTTCAGACAAGTTTACCTTTGACACGGTATGAACCCGCGGGTACGGTTTAATTAACGTGAAGGTCAAGTTATCTTGGTATTGAAGACACGCGCAGTGCGTTCGGACAGCTAGCTAACCCAACGTCTAAAGTGAAAATTAATCAGTTTTTACTTTTCACCGCACCACAGTTCAGAACAGTGTCGAAAGAGTTCGCAAAACACGTGCTATCCGTAAAGCACGCCTGTTTTCCCGAAAAAAAACAACCCCGATACTTCTGGGATGAAGGGGGGGGGGGGGGGGGGGGGGGGGGGGGGTTGTTTCATGTCCCGTCTACATACTAGTAGGTGAATGTTGACTTGTTTTTTTTAGTACATTAGTTCACATTTGTATGCTATGAGAGGTGAGGATAGGGGATTGAATAGGGAGTTGGGGGAAAGATAGATACATCTTGATCCATGTTTGATTTTAAGGGGGCGGGGGCTGGGGGGGGGTTATAAAAGAGTGCTCCTAGCAGCAGTGCTTAAGATAACTATGTTAAGAAATTTCCTAACTTTGTGGGGAGGAAAAATGCACACCAAAGAAATCTCTACACGCTAAGCAAACTTCAACGCTAATAAGGTCGCTCGTGGATCGCAAAGTGCGATTGGGACGCGTTAGTGAACGATCTTAGCAAGTGTGCTAATGTTGTGGAGCCGTTAATTAAGAATTAACACAAATCTATGGGATGTTTAACACAGTGCAAACTCAGCGCTGCTAATACCTCTTATGCGAGCAGCCCCATCTCTGAACACTTCTTCTTCTTCTTCTCCTTCTTCTCTCTCTCTCTCTCTCTCTCTCCGCATCAACTCCGAAAAATCCCATTCCCCCACTTACACAATCCCCCCCACACCCTGTGTGTGTGTGTGTGTGTGTGTGTGTGTGTGTGTGTGTGTGTGTGTTGTTGTTGTTGTTGTTGTTTATGTCCCTATCTCTCTTTATCTCTGTCTATCTCACTTTACTGTTGGCATTTTGACTGACTGGTCGTTCCGTTGTTGCTTGGGTTTCTTTCTGTCCATTCTATTGTTGTTTGCGCTCTCAGTTTGTATGAGTTTTTTCGCTTTTTTTTTTTTCTTTTTTTTTCTTTTCTTTGTCTTGCTTTCGTATTTGTTTTCTTTCCTTATTTCATTTTTTTCTTCTTCTTTAATTCAGTCTACTTTCTGTCGTTCTGT
>NC_134898.1:21963511-21966011 GCF_041734735.1 Babylonia areolata
GTAGTCGGGGAGAGAGAGAGAGAGAGAGGGAGAGAGACGGAGATGGAGAGGGAAGACAGAAAAGTAAAAATACATAAAGAAAGGAAATTAGAGACAGACAGAGCGAGAGAGAGAGAGAGAGAGAGAGAGAGAGAGAGAGAGAACATTATAATGACCAGGCAATTTTGCCCGTGTCAAGAAGGCGGTGGTCGGTGGAGTTGGAGGTAGGGAGGACAGGGAAGGAAGGAAATTTGTTTAATGTCCCGTCACACATATCGGTGATTGAAGACATTTTGTTAAAGTATTTATGAATACATCTGAGTATTATCGGTTAGAAGGGGTGGGAGATGTGGATGAATGGAGGGTTGGGAGAAACTGGGCGAATGAGGGTAATAATGTGGGTGAAATTTGGAAGAAAAAAAAACACCTCTAAATACAGTTACAGGAAATTACTTAAAGGACTTCGTAAAAGAGAAGTCGTTAAACTGACAAGCGAAACAACTGATAATGAATGCAAAAAGTCAAAAACATCAACGTTCTCAGTCACTTGTGAAGACACACTTTCGTGTACATAAGGCTTCATCAAGCTACAGTGAAAAATTATATGCTCAATTGTCAGGTTACTAAAGCATATGCACTTGACATTAGAACAATACTTGGTCCGTAATGAATTGGAGGACAGGGACAATTGTACAGACAGTATGAAACACAAGTCATCGCCTTGAAACATGCATGTTTGCTTGAACACCCAAAAGAGAGGTTGAGCAATTCATGGAACGCACTGATCAATTCATTCACATTAGAATCAGCAACATACGTTGGAACGCGTACGCGCGCGCCTACACACACACACACACACACACACACACACACACACACACACACACACACACACACACCGCATGCATATCTACACCACATCATTTGTCTTATACAACAATATACCTTTTAACAAATATCACGCCAAACACACACACACACACACACACACACACACACACACACACACACACACACACACACACACAATTGCATGTGTATAGATAAAAATGTAAAAAAATTAAAAAAATATTCACGTGTGTTCAAATATTTTGTGTCAATTGCTTTCTGAGAGCAAACGTTTTGGACAGAAATAAAGCAGGTGGCAAACTTAATCTTGAATCGGAAAGAAGCAAAGTTAATTGGAACGCGTTTAGACGGACATAGTATTTTTTCTGGAATGTACAAAAAATATGGGTTTATACTGGGCACACATCAAGATAAAATGTAATTCAGATTCTTCTGTTCCAGGACAAAATGGACAATTAACATTTTCTCTATTCTGTGAGTATTTCAAATGACGTGGTTTCATCTGGGACACACCAGGACTTATTCGTCTTAAACGTTTCCTTAAAACAAGGTTTCTGACTGTATTTTGATATTTTGGAACGCCATGCTGTTGTCTAGACGAGGAATATAACTGAAATGTTTATTTTTACAAAAGTGTGGAATCAAAGTCTTGCAAATGACAAACAATCAATCTTTGCTTAAAGATAGGTACAAAGGCTTTTACATCTTCCACGCCTTCATTTTCCCAAACGAAACCAAAACCATATCGACACAACGTATAGCATATATTCGTTACCCTATTCTTTCTACCCTCACAGCAAAGGAGAGAGAGAGAGAGAGAGAGAGAGAGAGAGAGAGAGAGAGAGAGAGAGAGAGAATGACTGTTTAAACATTGGCACACATTCAAACGAACACTCACAGACACACACACACACACACACACACACGGCCACACACAGACATACACACATGAATGCTAACACACATATGGTCACACACATGCACGCATATATGAACACAGACACACACACACACACACACACCCCACACACACACACAGACACACACACACACACACACACACACACACACACATACACACACACGCGTGTATTCACTAACATCCAACTTCATAAACTGACCCCCCCCCCTCGTCCCTCCCCCAACGCCCCCCCCCCCTCCCCGCACCCTCCTCCCCCCCAGTGCTCAGATCATGTTTAAACATCCTCCCGCCCATCCCCCTCCTCCACCACCCTCCCCCCCCTCTCCCCTTCGAGTTAGTACTGGGAAAGGAGACAGATTCAGAAGAAAAAAAAATCCACAGAAAATCGAGTGAACTTGTAAGAGTGAGGACTACCAGAGTAGGGAAAAGAAAAAAAATAAGGAGATAAAAAGTTCCAGCCACGACTGAAGAAATGCCCGCTCTCCCACAGGATGCACGGGATGATGATTCTTCCAGAGCTCCCTGTAGAAAGTTTTTTTTTTTCTTCTTCGCTCAAGTTAGCAGTGAGAAGGAGATAATTTCACAAAGAAACACTGAGAATGGAAGGCAGATGTGACAGACAGTGCAGGACAGCCAGACAGTGATGGGGAAGGAAGGAAGGAAGGAAGGAGGGAAGGAAAGAAAGAAGAGATAGAATAAACGTATCAACCTTGATCGGAGAAACCCTGCATTCCCCCACAGGACGTGAGA
>NC_134898.1:21971011-21976011 GCF_041734735.1 Babylonia areolata
ATGGGGTGGGAATGTGACAGTGTTGCACGTACACTGTAGGGTGAAGGGAGGAAGAGGGAGAGAGAGAGAGAGGGAAGAAACACATCAAACGTGATTGGAAAAAAAAGAAAAAAAAAAAAAAAGAAGCAGAAATCCCGAACCTCCCACAGGACGTGAGATGATTGGAGTGTGGAGTCAAGGCAAAGGGCATCGTGTCATCACGAGGTTAATTTAGTGCAGGGGTTGCCGACTCCCCACTGTCCGTTTGAATGAAGTTGTGTGTGTGTGTGTGTGTGTGTGTGTGTGTGTGTGTGTGTGTGTGTGTGTGTGTGTGTGTGTGTGTGTGTGTGTGTGTGTGTGTGTGTGTGTGTGTGTGTGTGTGTGTGTGTGTGTGTGTGTGTGCGTGTGTGTGTGTGTGTGTTCGTTCTTTAGTTTAACGTGTTGTAACGTCTTTTCACTTGAAGTGTAAGTTTGTGTGTGTGTGTGTGTGTGTATGTGTGTGTGTGTGTGTGTGTGTGTGTGTGTGTGTGTGTGTGTGTGTGTGTGTGTGTGTGTGTGTGTGTGTGTGTGTGTGTGTTCGTTCTTTAGTTTAACGTCTTTTCACTTGAAGTGTGTGTGTGTGTGTGTGTGTGTGTGTGTGTGTGTGTGTGTGTGTGTGTGTTCGTTCTTTAGTTTAACGTCTTTTAACGTCTTCTCACTTCAAGTGTGTGTGTGTGTGTGTGTGTGTGTGTGTGTGTGTGTGTGTGTGTGTGTGTGTGTGTGTGTGTGTGTGTGCGTTTGTTCCTTAGTTTAACGTCTTTTCACTGTAAGTGTGTGTGTGTGTGTGTGTGTGTGTGTGTGTGTGTGTGTGTGTGTGTGTGTGTGTGTGTGTGTGTGTGTGTGTGTGTGTGTGTGTGTGTGTGTGTTGATTCTGCAGACAGGGGGGAAAGCTACGGAAACGAAGAACACCATTCTCTCTTTATATCTAGACATGTGTTACTTATCTCTTGGAATTCATTCTTGCTTTTTATCCATTTATTGCTGGGGTTTTTTCTGGCTTTCTTGACTTCTCAAGTCTCTTTGGTTTGGTTGGTTGGTTGGTTGGTTGGTTGGTTTTCCCAGGTAGAATTCGATAGACGACTGGCTGGTATTTCGCTTAATTGTCAGTTAATCATCTGCTGAGTCAGGTGGAACAACAGAGAGCAACGCAAAGGAGAACAGAAAAAAAAAAACAGGCATTAGTCAGAGGCAGTGGTGTCAATAGGATGGTGAGATATGAGGTAGAGAAGATTGATTGATTGACTGAATCTTTATTGGGTAAAGAATTAGGCGCAGTAAATGCCTTTCTTTTTCTTTTTTTAATATAAATCTGCCCATTTAACGACACAAAACATGAAAATACAGAAATAAAATGAAAATAAGATAAGATAATAGGGGAATAGTCCATTAAAAATAACAAAGCAATGAAAAGAACATTTGTTACATTATCACCTACGTACGCACGCACGCGCGCATGCACACACACACACACACACACACACACACACACACACACACACACACACACACACACACATAATGAAACAAGCAAACAAAGATATACGTACACATTCATGCCCACGCACTCAAACGCACACACACTCGCACTTACTGTTGAATTGCTAGCACGATCACACGTACATTCAACTTTTCATTCATCATGGCATGGCAGCTAGTGGACTGAGTACACGCTAGTACTGGGGTATTTGTAAAAGACAAAGTTGGTTGATCAAAAGTATCGAATAGAAATATCTTTATGTTAGACTTAAATGTAGATATGGTTGGAATTTGACGACATGTTTTTGGAAGCATGTTCCATTCTATGCTTCCATTAAATGAGAGACTCATCTTAAATCAGTTTTAGGCTTTGGGACAATAGCTCTGTCTGATGTTCGTTGGGACTGGAAACAAGATAATGATTTTATATATTGTGGGCATGCGTTATGAACAATCTTATGCATAAGAATCAATGTGTTACATCTAATAAGTAGATAAACCGGTAATATTTGAAGTTTTTTTTTACATATTGTGCACAGATCCGCCTGGGGTATTTACGTGGCTAATCATCTTAGACGAAGAAGATGATGATGACTATGTATTGTGTTATATTGTATTGTATTTTACTGTATTATATTGGATTGAATTGAACTGGACTATATTACTGTTTCGTCACAACAATTTCCTGAACAACATTTGGACTGTTCTCATTTCTACTTAAGGAGAGTGTGTTACTGAAGTCTAATACCATGCCACCTCCAATTTTCGTTCTTTCTGCATAATGAAAACACTATTGATACTACTACTACTGCTGCTGCTGCTGCTGCTGCTGTTGCTGTTGCTGCTGCTGCTGCTGTCTACTACTACTACTACTACTACTACTACTACTACTACTACTACGAGTGATGGCCTAGAGGTAGTGCGTCCCCCTAGGAAGCAAGAGAATCTGAGCGCGCTGGTTCGAATCACGACTCAGCCGCCGATATTTTCTCCCCCCCCTTCACTAGACCTTGAGTGGTGGTCTGGACGCTAGTCATTCGGATGAGACGATAAACCGAAGTCCTTTGAGCAGCATGCACTTAGCGCACGTAAAAGAACCCGCTGCAACAAAAGGGTTGTTCCTGGCAACATTCAGCAGAAAAATCCACTTCGACAGTAAAAAAACAAATAAAACTGCAAGCAGGAAAAAAATACAAAAAAAAAAAAAATGGGTGGCGTTGTAGTGTAGCGACGCGCTCTCCCTGTGGAGAGCAGCCCGAATTTCACACAGAGAAATCTGTTGTGATAAATAGAAATACAAATACAAAACAAATACAAATACTACTACTACTGTTGCTGCTGCTGCTTCTCTCTCTGCTCCTCCTTCTCCTCCTCCGACTTCTACTACCTCTGATACTACTACTTCGACGACGACGACGAGGACGACGACAACGTTTATATGTCATTTTCAAATATCTCAACGTCAGATATGAAAGAAAACAACACCAACAAAAACAACAACCACAACCAATAACAATAGGGCCTTTCGTGATTCTGTGTGGCTCATCCCTGAGAGACGTGACAGAGAGGGAGTCCTGAGACACAGCCAATCTGCAGATTGAAGAACTGCATTGAGCGGGTCTTGAATGAACTGTAATTCTCCCCATTGTATTCACAGACAACACACACACACACACACACACACACACACACACACACACACACACACACACACACACGCACACACACACACACATACACACACACACACACACACACACACACACACGGTGTGTGAAGAGCAATCACACACAGAGAGAGAAAGAGAGAGAGAGAGAGAGAGAGAGAGAGAGAGAGAGAGAGAGAGCTGGAGGAGGGTGGAGGGGCAGGAGATGGAGAAACGAAAAGAAACGGAACGAAATGAAATGTTATCTTCCCTTGGTAATGGAAGACGCGATTGTACAATCGTTCTGCCACATAGCTCTGGTGTGTGTGTGTATGTGTGTGTGTGTGTGTGTGTGTGTGTGTGTGTGTGTGTGTGTGTGTGTGTGTGTGTGTGTGTGTGTGTGTGTGTGTGTGTGTGTGTGTGTACCATTCAAACATGCACGCCTGCGGTAAAACACAGTATGATCAGTGTTTTCAAAAATTTAATAAACGTTTCTCAAACTGGTAAGAGTATAACCGGAAAGACACCAGTTCGACACGTAGAATAATGGACATGACATTGTTGCAAGCCTTTCTGTTCAGTTAAGTTCTCAGTTTCATTTTCAGTTTATCGAGGGGGGGGGGGGGGGGGGGGGGGTATGCGTTAAGAATAACTTTATTATCTCTAGCTGGAGAAATTTGGTCAGGTGCATTATCACAACATAGACAAGTAAACAACATGGGGAACACAAATGTAAAAGTCAACAACAGCTTTTACGAATATTACGAAGACACAAATGTAAAAAAAATATGACAAATCCAACTATGCCACACCGCATCTCGTAGGCAGAGAGATGCCTGACATCAGCTCAGACCTTGAGTTGCATGCATTTATATTTGTGTACCCATAAGAGTGGATTTTATCTTCAGAATTTTGCCAGAGGACAGACTCAATTTAAGTATCACCTCGGCGCACCAAAGTGTTTGCTTGCACACGGGACTTCGGCCTATCGCTCCATCCGAACCACTGAATGGACGTCCCAGAAGATGGACAAAAAAAAAAACAACCAAAAAAACAAACAAAAAAACAACAACACCTAACAAACAAATAGATAAATAAATAGATAGATAAATAGGTAAATAGATAGATAGATAAATAAATAAAATGAACAAAAAAAAAACAGATAAATAAAGATATAAATAAACAGAATCATTGATAAATAAATAAATGAATAAATAAATAAATAAATAAATAAATAAGATAAGATAAGTGAGTGAATAATTAGATAAATGAATAAAATTAATAAAGAAATGAATAAGTAGATAAACCCCTGGATGAGCTATGACCGGAATAGACCTCAGCTGGATTACAAAAGCGACAAAAGCTGCGTTGAGTTCAGTTGACGCAGAGAATGTTCCTTCACCAAGTCCCCAAAGATAAAAACAAACAACATTGAAAAACGGGGTTGAAAAAGAAAAAGAAAAAAAGAAAACACACACACACACACACACACACACAAACACACACAAACAGAACAATAGATAAACAAACAGACAGTAAAAAAAAGGGTGTAGCCTAGGGGAGGAGAGGCGAAGGAGGAGGAGTGTGTGTGTGTAGGGGGAGGGATGGGGGGCGGGGGGGGGGGGAGGGGAGAAGGGAGATCAGGGGATGAAACACTGCAAAGTTGACCAAGCACAGAAGTCGATAGCTCTCATTGAAGGTCACAATACACCGCCAACGCTTCCATTCACGGACAAGATAAACAACGATCGCATGGCGAGTATATTTTTTCGTTTGATAACTTTCGATTACATTTCGTGGTTGTTTTTTTTTTTTTTTTGCTTTTGTTTTTTTTGTTTTACTTTCTTTCTTTCTTTCTTTC
>NC_134898.1:21978511-21983511 GCF_041734735.1 Babylonia areolata
TAGTGATGGGGAAGTTGGTGTGAAGAGGTGGGATGGATGTAGGGGTGGGGGCAGGTTTAGGGAATGGGGTGATGTGGATGAGATGACATGGAGAGGGTGGTGAATGGAAATCGTCAGCCATGTTCAGGTTCAGGTTCCTCTGTCTGTTTGTTGGCTGTGGTGTGTGTGTGTGTGTGTGTGTGTGTGTGTGTGTGTGTGTGTGTGTGTGCGTGTGTGTGTGTGTGTGTGTGTGTGTCTGTGTGTGTGTGTGTGTGTGTGTGTGTGTGTGTGTGTCTGTGTGTGTATCTGTCTGTCTGTCTGTCTCTGTGTGTGTCTGTGTGTCTGTGTGTGTGTGTGTGTGGCAGTGAAGTGAATACAGCGGGCAAGCGTTCAATAAAGGAGGTGCAGGAAACACGCACACTCATACACACGCATACGCACACACACATAATATAGTCACACGTGCACACGCACGCATGTACACACGCGCGCGCGCACACGCACCCCAACACACACACACACACACACACGCACACACACACACACACACACACACACACACACACACACACACACACACACACACACACACTAATGCTTCAAAAGGGGCTGGGGAAAAAGACTCGGCTTTAGTGAAACAGACACCAACGATAGACTCTCCAAATGACATCACACACTATGACTGTGGTGATGGCTGCTATGCTGGTTCTAGAGATTAAGCTGGTGGTAGTGGTAACTGCAGTTTTTGCGCTGATAATGATGCTGACCATGATAATACTGGAAGAGGTGGAAGAGTAGATGTAAGAAAAGAGTAGGAGAAGGAAAAAGAAGACATAGAAGAAGGAAACATTAGAAGAACAAGAACACTTCATACATTACAGAAGAAAACTACAAAAACAGCAGCAGCAGTAGTAGTAGCAGCAGCAGCAGCAGCAATAGTAGTAGTAGTAGTAGTAGTAGTTACAGCAATTGTCATCTTTAGAATCGTCATCATCCATGCAATCATGAAGATTTTTGGACACGTCCATTTTTCGTGGCGATGATTTTGAGAATTATATTGGGTTCAACTGGAGATACAACTCAGTCATTCGTTTTATTGTGATCATGGTTATAGCTGCCATTTTTTTCTGTCGCTCCAACTCTTATAATTGTCTAATATTCCAGAGCCATAATAATCACCGAGATAATAAAGCGTAATACCAGACCGCATACCCAATTCCCATCCTTTGCATCTGCTTTATGAAAGAATCAAAGGGATCATTATTCCAAACGATAATGTCCAGATGCATGAACACGTGTTTGTTAATGATATTTGGTAATAATAATAATAATAATAATAATAAGAAGAAGAAGAAGAAGAAGAAGAATATCAAGAGAGAGCGAGAGAGAGAGAGCGAGAGACAGAGAGAGTTGAGAGACATATAAGGAAACAAACGGGAGAACAGACAGAGACAAAAATAGCGAGAGAGAGAGAGAGAGAGAGAGAGAGAGAGAGAGAGAGAGAGACGGGAGTGGGGGGGGGGGGGGGGGCAGGGGTGCAGAGAGACTCACACATAGAGAGGCAAAGAGAGAGAGAAAGACATAGAGAAATAGACAGACAGACATACTCTGTGTGTGTGTCACAGAGGTAGATAGATAGATAGATAGATAGATAGATAGATAGAGAGAGAGAGAGAGAGAGAGAGAGAGAGAGAGATGTAAACAGAGACAGGGCCGAATATAGAGACATAGGCAGAGACAGAGATAAAGACAAAGACAAAGAATCAGAGTGACACCCACATAGGTGCAGAGACAGATACATACATGACCAAGACGAGATAGACAGACAAGAGAGCCAGAGACAGAGACAGAGAGACAGAATAGTAGAAAGGTGGATGGGGTATTAGCCTACATTTTGGGGGACGTACACTTACTTTTGCTGTTGCTTCTTTTTTTTTTTTCTTCTTCTTCCCCATCACGCAGTGGCCGCTGTGTTTATGTACTTCCCAGTCAACGCACGCGTGTGGTTTTCCTAGATTACCTCAGTGGACGAGGGTATGTCCGCGCTCTTTGCAATCTTTATAAGCTAAAGTTCCAAGCGTCCCCCCCCCCCAGCCATGGCACTGTCAAGTGGAAGACCGATTGGGAAAGATGCCATGGAGTTACCGTGACTTTCCTTTGCCTAGTAAAATTGACAAAATGTGCGCAACAAACAAGAAAAGTTTCTTGTTGCTTTTTTTTATGTGATTACCTCACGATGTCCTGATTTATCAAGCTGGAAAAAAAAACAACCAACCGGTCCCTCATTCTAAAGCATCCCTGGGAGTGAAATAAGAAAGCACATCGATAAACAGGCAGTCTAATTTCAAAGAATCACATAATGCCAACATATCATTTGATACTTATTCTGGTATACATCAATTTTGTCTTTTATCACAGTTGTTACTCACTCTCCATCTGTCTCTGTCTCTGTTTCAGCCTCTCTCTTTCTCTCTTAACCCCCGTCTCTGTCTCAGCCTCTCTCTCTCTCTCTCTCTCTCTCTCTCCCTCTCACCACACACACACACACACACACACACACACACTAGGAGCGCACTGTTCAGTCAACACACACACACACACACACACACACACACACACACACACACACACACACGCGACCCTTACTTGATTATGTGAGAATTGCGCGTGTGCGCATTCGGATCTCTGTGCTATTTCTCCTGGCTTTTTTTATAAGGGGGTGGGGTGGGGTGGGGGTGGGGGAGTCTGGGGGGGGGGGGGGCGTGGGAGGGGGAGGGACCATTTCGCTGGCAAAGCTTGGTAAAAGGAAGAGCAAAGGAGAGATTTCTTAGGCCTGATCTTCCTTGCCTATCTAAACGATATGCAAAAAAAAATCGGGCATTTTGTTTTTATTGCATTTTCATTTCTGTATGCTTGGTCCCTTTCCTTTCTCTCCCTCTCTCTCTGTACACCGTTTCTCAGTCCCTCCATTTCTTTATGTGCATGTTTTGTCTGTCAGGTCGTTTGTCTCTGCCTTTCTATCTGTCTGCTTGTATGTCATTTATCCATTCATTCTATCAGGTAGTCAGTCAGTCAGTCTGCCAGTTTGTCTTTCTCACTATCTTATGGAGAATCATTGTCTGAGAGTAACGTCACACACACACACACACACACACACACACACACACACACACACAGAGAGAGAGAGAGAGAGAGAGAGAGAGAGAGAGAGGAGGAGGAATTTTGTTTAATGTCCCGTCACACATATCGGTGATTGAAGACATTTTGTTAAAGTATTTATGAATACATCTAAGTATTATCGGTTAGAAGGGGTGGGAGTTATGTGGATGAATGGAGGGTTGGGAGAAACTGGGCAAATGAGGGTAAAAATGCGGGTGAAATTTGGAAGGAAAAAAACAACAACAAAAAAACACCTCTAAATACAGTTACAGGAAATTACTTAAAGGACCGTAAAAGAGAAGTCGTTAAACTGACACAAATGTTTGACAAATGTTTTGACAAATGTTTTATTGAGGGTAAAATGGATAAGCTGGAAGCTTCTTTACACCATGCCCTCACACACGCATACACACACATACACACATTGTAATAAATGAAATAAGTATGAATAATAAATGACACAGAACAAACCAAATAGATAATAATAGTTACATAAATGGATGAATCAAAGACTACAATTACGGAAACATGAAAATCATACAAAACATTACCACATGGAAATCTTCAAACACACACGTGTGTGCACACACAGGCATCATACACATAATCTCGAACACACACGTACAGAGAGAGAGAGAGAGAGAGAGAGAGAGAGAGAGAGAGAGAGAGAGAGAGAGAGAGAGCTATGTGGCAGAACGAGTGTACAATCGCGTCTACCATTACCAAGGGAAGATAACATTTCATTTCGTTCCGTTTCGTTTCGTTTCTCCATCATCCCACCCCTACCCCTACCCCCACTCCTGCTCTCTCTCTCTCTCTCTGTCGCCCAGCACTAAAACATGTACGTCAAATATTTATAAAACCTAAGTACTACAAGCATCCCTCTCTGTTCAAGTTGAATTTGTTAATGTCGTCAAGCAATACCAATGACGTACATAATTTTTCGGTATTCTTATATATAAGGCATTCAAATTAAGAGAAATTGTTACTTCGTAAAACAGTTATAATGTATTTTTTGTTGTCTATATATTTACACGGATACAATGCACGGTTTGTTGTCTATATTAATGCTTATTTTGCTTATGTGTTTTCATTGAGTTGTATTATGTTTACGTATACCCCCTTCACTAGGGGCTGTGGCCTGATTGTGAATAAACCATTCCAGATTCTCTCTCTGTGTGTCTCTCTCCCTCTGTCTCACTTTTTTTGCAAGTGATGCAGATGTATTTAGATACTACTGTTACCCATACCACCGGTTCCAAGGTTGTTGTCATAGCCAGGTCCGGTAGTGGGAATATGGTCTGAACTACCTCCCTAGGGCATGCATTTCAGATAGCGCTACTCTGACAGCTTAAAAAGCAAAACCACCTCTAAGCCTGGGGAAGCCCTTTTTGACTCACTTGTGTAAACAGAGTGAGTATGTTTTAACCCGATGTTCGGTTGTCTGTGTGTGTGTGTGTGTGTGTGTGTGTGTGTGTGTGTGTGTGTGTGTGAGTGTGTGTGTGTGTCTGTGTGTCTGTGTGTCCGTGGTATACTTTAACATTGACATTTTCTCTGCAAATACTTTGTCAGTTGACACCAAATTAGGTATAAGAATAGGAAAAATTCAGTTCTTTCCAGTCATCTTGTTTAAAACAATATTGCGCCTCTGGGATGGGCACAAAAAAAATTAAAAAAAGAAGCCTAATTATATGCAAACTGCATTTACTGTTTTATCTATATTTTTTGTATTCTCTAAACTTGGCACTTTGATCTGATATTCTGACTCAACAACAAGAGCAGTCATTATTATCATTTTTTGTTCAAACAGGAACTTCTTTTGCTAAGCATGGAAGTTTTATTTATTTTGCAAACGTTTTGGT
>NC_134898.1:21986011-22008511 GCF_041734735.1 Babylonia areolata
ACACACACACACACACACACACACCTAGTCATTTTTTGTCAGGCAAAGCACGCTGCCCTGCCCTTATTACGTGAGAATAGCGCGTGAGCGAATTCAGGGCTTTGCGGTATCTTTATTGGCTGTTTTTTAACATTCGGCCCCGCGAGCCTGGCAAATGGAAAAGCGATAGGGAGATTTCCTCCATTTGGTCTGATCTTACTGTCCCCATTAAACTGACATGCAAATAACAAAGCTTTTTAATTCTTTTTTTTATTAAAACATTTTTTTTTTACTACATTGTCATTTCCAAGCTCGCCTCGTTTTTTTTTGAAGGCGTCTCGCTCTATATCTCCATCACAATCTGTCCGTTTGTCAGTCAGTCAGTCTTGTCTGTCTGTCTGTTCTTTTTTTTCTGTCTGTGACTTTCTTGCAGACCTTGCCTGCAGCATTAAGTCATACCCTCTTTACTTTGAATTGTTATTACTATCCATATATGGTTCCACAAACTTGAATATCCCTCTATTCAAGTCGAAACTAGGATGTAGCAAGTCTTCCCATATGCTTTGATAAAGCAAGTCTTCCCGTATGCTTTGATAAAGCAAGACTTCCCGATTGTTTTGATACAGGAAGTCTTACCGTATGCTTTGATAAAGCAAGTCTTCCCGTATGCTTTGATAAAGCAAGACTTCCCGATTGTTTTGATACAGGAAGTCTTACCGTATGCTTTGATAAAGCAAGTCTTCCCGTATCTTATGTCTTTTTGATGTATGCGTTTCATTTTTGCTAATTTAAACACACACACACACACACACACACACACACACACACACACACACACACAAAATCTCTCTCTCTCTCTCTCTCTCTCTCTCTCTCTCTCTCTCTCTCTCTCTCTCTCTCTCTCTCTCTCTCTCTCTCTCTCTCTCTCTCTCACAGCGTTTTCTTAACAATAGTGTTAAAAAAAACAATGATTCTGAAAGTTGTTTTAACTATGGTTGATGTTGATGCTGAATTGTTCTTAGAGGACAGTAGAAACTACTAGGAATAATGTGTGAATGGATGGTCGAATCTCGAAGTATTTTATGTATGTTGTTATTATTTATTGTTGTTTCTTGTTTGTTTGTTTGTTTGGTTCATCTCTATGTTGACATCATACTATGTTGTTATAATGCTGCAAATCTTTGTTTATCTTCGGTGTTTATAATTTGTTTGATCATTGTAGTAAATAATTATGATCAGCTGGCATCGAAAAAAGAAAATGTAAATCCCCCACGCATCCGTTGTCAAAAGACCTTTTTGTAGGTAATGATAGTTTAAAAAAAAAAAAAAAAAAAAATAAAAAAAAATCAAGTTTCAAGTTTCAAGTTTTACTCTGACTCTCTCTGTCTCTCTCTCTCTCCGTGTCTCTCTGTGTCTCTGTCTCTGGCTCTCTCCCTAAACCCATCTCATTCTTTATCCCTCTCACTTTCTTTTTTACCATCTGTATTTTCTCTTTCTTCCCCCTCCCTCTCCACCAATCAAACAATCTCTGTCTGTCTCTCTATATCTCTATCTATCTATCTCCCTAAACCCATCTCATTCTTTACCCATCTCACTTTCTTTTTTACCATCTGTATTTCCTCTTTCTCCCCCCCCCCTCTCCACCTATCAAACAAACTCTCTCTCTCTCTCTCTCTCTCTCTCTCTCTCTTCTCTCTCTCTCTCTTCTCTCTCTGTCTCTCCCTCTGTATGTCTCTCCTGTCTGTCTGTCTGTCTCTCTCCATTTAAGTGCATGATTATTCTTCGCCCATCAACAAAAAAAAAAAGATAAAAAGGACCTCTTGTCAACGTCACTGAAGGATCAACACAGAAGTCGTTCACTGGATCAGCAAGTGAAATTCAGTTCCAGCCTTAGGCCTTCCAGATTTTATGACTCCACATGCCGCAGAGGTCTTTTTCCCACCGCAAGTGATCACTGGATTGCAGCATCCAGCTTGCTTTGTTGTAATTTAGCCCTGGTTTATATTTTGATCTTTGACACTGCGAAAGAGATGATCGGAAGCCTGAAAATGATGAGTGTCATCGTTCTTCTCTCTCTCGAGAGAGAGAGAGGAGCATGGGCAATTAAAAATAAAGGATACCAGCCGGTGTTTTTCTTCAAGAAAGGTTTTTTCTCAGCTCCGAGTCAAATCATACTTGTGAACAGATGAACTATCTGATATTCGCGTCCGCGACGGACAGGAAATTGGATTCACAAATGCTAATTCAATGTAATTAACGAGCACACGCACACACACGCACACACACACACACACACACACACACACACACACACACACACACACACACACGTACACGCACACACAAAACAAAAAAACAACAAAAAAACAAAAACATACACACACACACACACACTCTCTCTCTCTCTCTCTCTCTCTCTCTCTCTCTCTCTCTCTCTCTCTCTCTCTCTATCTCTCTCTCTCTCTTTCCCTATTTGTCTATGTCTGTCTGCAATCCTCCATCCAGCCACCCATTCCTCTCTCCCTCCCTCCCTCCCTCTATCTCTTTCTTTCTCTCTCTCTGTCTCTCTTTCTCCTTCCCGCTCTGTCTGTGTGAAAGGCAGCACATTTATTCAGTCAACGCACGCATGTGGCCCAACCCACATTACGTGAGAACAGCGCGGGTGCGCATTTGGGGGGTAATGTGTCATCTTTATTGGCTGTTTTTAACACCTGGTCCACAACTCTGGTAATCGGGGGGAGTGATGGGAGGATTTCCTTGAGCTTCTGTTTATTTCCTTTCTTTTCCATTCAAATGACATGCAGATACCACGTTTGATATATTCTTTTCCTCTCTCTCTCTCTCTCTCTCTCTCTCTCTCTCTCTCTGTGTGTGTGTGTGTGTGTGTGTGTGTGTGTGTGTGTGTGTGTGTGTGTGTGTGTGTGTGTGTGTGTGTCCGTCTGTCTCTGTCTCTATGTCTCTGTCTGTCTGTCTGTCTGTCTCTCTGTCCGTTTCTGTCTGTTTATGATTTTATACCTTTCTCTCTCGCTGTCGGTCTACAAAATATTTCTGTAATTTGTTTTTAATTAGTCCATTGTGTAAAGAATCCAAGGAAGATGAATCGCATTTTGTTTTATGTTGTTCAGCTCTTCATGATAACAGACGAAAGTTTTCATTCCTTCAAAATATTACCAAAAATCAACGTGCTTTATAAATTCAGTTTGTTGGTATCGTCCATAAGAGAGAGTGATGTTCAGAATTTTTCTTTTTTTCTTTTTTTTTTTTTTGTGTGTGTACAATCTAAATAAGATGTATTTTACTGTCTTGATGATATGATGTAAACATCAATTTCGTTTGATATAACCGTTGATATGTGTGTATGACATTTTGCTATGGCTGTGATGTGCTTGTATGTATACCCTTTCATGAGGGGCTATGGCCTATAATCAATAAAGTATTCGCATTCGCATTCTCTCTCTCTCTCTCTCTCTCTCTCTCTCTCTCTCTCTCTCTCTCTCTCTCTCTCTCTCTCTCTCTCTCTCACCTAATATTGAATAAGTGCGTACTTATGCATAAAATTATATTCGGTAAATGTTCTACTTATTTACACCAAACCATTGTCTGCTATGAAATTCGCAACCCTAACTCCCGAAATGCGACACTTACTCTACCCAAACCAAGAACAGAGTTTGGCATACTCCGGCACGCACTGTTGGAACAATCTCCCCAAACGCCTCAAAGAACCCCTTTTCACCACAACATTCAAAGAGAAACTTGGACAGTACATGCGTGTCGAAAGCCAGACCGAAAAATCTGGTATAATATTGTCACTGACAATCCTTACAAACTATGTCGAAATGCGTCAATTAGTTGATAACGCCATAGAACATTGTTTTCAGACATCTGAATGTGTACTCCTTACAGTGGACATAAACTAACGAAATCAAACTCTAGTCTGGTCATGTCTACGATTCTGTATACTTACATGTATTACAAATTGTGAACCATCCTCACCCAACTCTTCTTTTTTTTTCTCGCATTGATATCTTTACATCTCTCTCTCTCTCTCTCTCTCTCTCTCTCTCTCTCTCTCTCTGTCTGTCTGTCTTTCTCATAATGTGTCCATCTGTCCACATCCCTATTTCCCATCGCCTTATTTGCTGTCTTTTATGTCTCTTACATCCGTGTTTTAATTTTATCATTACTTTTCTGTGTTAATTTCACTTGAATCATTCATGTGTAGCATTCATGCTAGGGTTTTGTTTTTGTTTTTCCCTTGGTGTGTGTGTGTTAGTGTTAGTGTTTGTGTGTTTGTTTGTGTGTGTGTGTGTGTGTGTGTTAGTGTGTGTGTGTGTGTGTGTTAGTGTTAGTGTGTGTGTGTGTGTGTGTGTGTGTGTACGTGTGTGTGTGTATGTGTGTGTGTGTGTGTGTGTGTGTGTACGTGTGTGTGTGTGTGTGTATTACTCGCTTCCGTTTCGTACAGATGTGAGTGATGTTGTGTCTCTCAGTTTGACGCTGTGCTATACTTGTCCATTATACATGCATTAAGTATGGCAATATTTACATGCCTGTGTGTTTGTGTATCTCTTAGATCAACGGCAGATGTGTAAGTCGGCCAAAGTGCTAATGTCTTCACCGTTGGAAAATAAAGATTCATTCATTCATTAATTCATTCATTCTCTCTCTCTCTCTCTCTCTCTCTCTCTCTCTCTCTCTCTCTCTCTCACCCTCATTCTTTCGGTATGTTTGTCTGTCTGTCCAATAGCCCCTCTCGCTGTTAGTCTGTCGATAGCTCACTCTGTAACCATTTATCAGTTTATCTATCTACCTATCTGTCTGTCTGTCTGTCTGCCTGTCTACCTATCTGTGTCTGCCTCTTGGTCTGTCTGCTCCCTACTTTCTCTCTCTCTTTTTCTCTGTCTCTCGCTCTGTCTGTCTGTCTGTCTCTCTCACTCTCTGTCTCTCGCACTGTCTGTCTGTCTGTCTCTGTCTCTCTCGCTCTCTGTCTCTGGCACTGTCTGTCTGTCTCTGTCTCTCGCACTGTCTGTCTATCTCTCTCTCCATCTATAATTCGCACCATCTATACAAAATTACGCAAGTAGAGCTAAAACACAGTCATGAAATGATTAGCAGATCCCTAAAACAAAATAGTGCGTTATTCAATCAGTTCGAAAAAGGAAAAAAAAGCAATCTTTACCGAAGACACATCACGAGGAACTATTCACAACTCCAGCAGACCTGACTAGGGGGAAAGGTGGAGATAATGACGTAGATTAAGCATATCACCTGAAGACAGGTTGCGTTGTGTGTGTGTGTGTGTGTGTGTGTGTGTGTGTGTGTGTGTGTGTGTGTGTGTGCGTGCGCGCGCGCGCGTGTGTGTGTGTGTGTGTGTGTGTGTGTGTGTGTGTGTGTGTGTGCGTGCGTGTGTGTGTGTGTGTGTGTGTGCGTGCGCGTGTGCGTGCGCGCGCGTGTGTGTGTGTGTGTGTGTGTGTGTGTGTGTGTGTGTGTTTGTGTGTTTGTGCGTGCGTGTGTGTGTGTGTGTGTGTGCGTGCGCGCGCGCGCGCGCGTGTGTGTGTGTGTGTGTGTGTGTGTGTTTGTGCGTGTGTGCGTGTGTGTCTGAGACAGTACAGTAGAGAAAGCTCGTGCCTTAATTTAATGGAAACAGGCATTAGTCACTCCTGTCAGGCACTCACTCCAACACCGTCTGAGCAGACGAGCAAATAGGCTGTTAACGTGATTCGCGCACAGCGAGTCAATACATTCCCACCACTTCTAAATTGTCTTAACTACACACACACACCCCTTCCTCTAGTCTGGCTCTCCACTTCTAAAGCTGACTCTCTTTGTCTCCGACTTTTTTGTCTATGTCTTTGTGTCTGTATGTATTTTGGTTGTTTGTTTGTTTGTCTGTCTGTCTTTTGCTCCCCGAATAAGGAGAAGAAGAATACATAAGTTGGAGGAGGTGAACAAGAAGAAGAAGAAGAAGAAGAAGAAGAAGAAGGAAGAGGAGGAGGAGGAGGAGGAGGAAAGAAAAGAAGGAATAACAAGAAGAAGAACAATTTTCTCTACTTCTCATGTCTGTCTCTCCCTCACTTTGAGTTCACCCCAACACCCCCACCCCTGAACCTCCCCTTCGCTCTCCCCCTTTCCCTAATGCTGTTCATATTTGCTGTCCTGTCATTTATTCATGTTAAAAGGATTATTCGCAGATGGATCAAATACTATCGTGTCATTTATTTTGAGTCCAGTTAATCCTAATCCACCGTCGCTTGAAATAAAGTACACAACGTACTCACCCGCTTCGTATCCAGCATCTTATTAATTAATGAACGTCTTTGATAGTCCAAGTTCAGACTGCCCGGTGTGAACACTAGCAGCCACAAATCCGTTGTCTTACGAGACAGGTGGAAGATACCATCTTATTCTACCACTACTTCGTAGGACTTCTAAAACCATCGTGAGTTTGTCTCAACTACGAGTGTTTACGGGTACTGGATCCTGATTTATATGCCACCTGATGTCGTCTGAGAATAACAGAGTGCCAAAGCGAAAGCTGACAAGTGATACTTCTCTTCTCTTAATTTCCACTTAAGCGTTGGAATGGACATAGCAGCGCTTGTAAGTTGAGGTAGGGGTTTGTTGTCGTTGTTCTTTTTCTATTTATTTATTTATTTATCTATATATCTATTTATCTATCTATTCATTTATTTACTCTATTTGTTTGTTTGTTTGTTTATTTGTATGATTATATATACGTTCATTTATGGTTTTATTCATTTATCCTATATATCTCTTTTGTTTTGTTTTTTGTCGTTGTTCTGTTTTTATTTATTTATTTATTTATCTATCTATATATTTATCTATCTATTCATTTTTTTTTCATTCTATTTGTTTGTTTGTCTGTTTATTTATTTATTTGTTTA
The DNA here is from genome assembly GCF_041734735.1 of Babylonia areolata. Taxonomy (NCBI): domain Eukaryota; kingdom Metazoa; phylum Mollusca; class Gastropoda; order Neogastropoda; family Buccinidae; genus Babylonia; species Babylonia areolata. Next base: position 21,992,893 of record NC_134898.1, read on the forward strand.
TTTATTCGTTTATTCATTGTTTTATTCATTAATTCTATAGGGTTTTTTTTATGTTTTTTGTCCTGAAGACAGCATAAAAAAAATATATACAATGTATGCCAGTGCCGTGACTCTCGCAATGTGGATGATGTGTACCTTAAAAGCCACACGGTAATGTAGTGTAATCACTTTTCTTTTTCTTGTAGATAATAGAAAGGCGGCTCATCGAAAGGATAACACTACCCAACAACAACAACAACAACAACAGAAGACAAAACAGCAAAAGCAACAACAAAAACAACAACAACAAACAAACAAAACGAAAGCAGCGGCCGTCAACAACACAGTTATTTCCATGGTTTCCTTTTGTGAGGTTTTTTTTTTATTTTGTATTTCTTTATATCACAACAGATTTCTCTGTGTGAAATTCGGCGCTGTTCTCCCCAGGGAGAGCGCTTCGCTACACTACAGCGCCGCGCTTTTTTTTTTTTTTTTTTTTCCTGTGTGCAGTTTTATTTGTTTTTCCTATCGAAGTGGATTTTTCTACAGAATTTTGCCAGGAACAACCCTTTTGTTGCCGTGGGTTCTTTTACGTGCGCTAAGTGCATGCTGCACGCGGGACCTCGGTTTATCGTCTCATCCGAATGACTAGCGTCCAGACCACCACTCAAGGTCTAGTGGAGGGGCAGAAAATATCGGCGGCTGAGTCGTGATTCGAACCAGCACGCTCAGATTCTCTCGCTTCCTAGGCGGACGCGTTACCTCGAGGCCATCACTCCACAAACTTTTCTGAATGGGTGGGTAATATCTATTCCTGGCTGATCGTACGTTTGTCTCTGTTTTATCCTTGCTTATCTTACTTATTTTATGTATCGATACATCTTGCCATAGCGCATATTCCTGAAGCTCTATGCCGTTTTTTTTCCCCCGTGAGTGTGGAGTGATGGCCTAGAGGTAATGCGTCCGCCTACTAGGAAGCGAGAGAATCTGAATATTATAAAGCTTCAGGTTAAAAAGAAAAAAAGAAAAAAAAAGTCCTGAAGGCAGATTCGAACCCCGCGTGTTCGAGTGAGAAGAAACTGTCTTACCCAATACACTATCGTGGCTCCTTAACTGACGTTCAAAAATGTAACATTTAAACATGCTTTTTTTTAAGGGCAATAAATCGATTGCGATATTCGCAGTGAGAACGCTGTTTAAATCATATTATTCTGGTGTATCTTAGGCATTCAAAAAATATTTAAGGGTAATTAAACATTCTTTTTAAGTCCGCGGTAAAGGAGACGTGTGTTTTGCGCGCCCGTAAATTTCTGCGTTCGTACGTGCATGCTCGTGTGGGCATGTGACTGTTCATGCGCACGCAACTGTGTTCCTGCTTGCTTGTCTGCCCAGTCGGCACGCTGCCAGTGTGTCAGTGTCAGGTGGGGTGGGGGGGTTCTGCAGCCCACACAGGCATGAGCTACTTTATGAACATGACTGTAAATCACACCAGTGCAAAGTTAGTCTTGTGTCTGATGCTATCTTTGTGTGCGTGTATGCGTGTACTTCTGAGCCCGCCACACAACTGGCGAAGACGTGAATTATGCGAAGATTTCGTCAGCTGATAGGAATTTCTGTTTGTTAGCCATCAACCTGATATCATCGTGACTAGTGTAGCACGTAAAACGTCCCTACCAAGTTGCTACGTACGTGCGTTTAATTTCTGGCTCTCTTCTTCCTTCTCTTTCTACTTTTTCATCATCGTCATCGTTATCATCATCATCATCATCACCGTCATCATCATCGTCATCGCCATCGTCATCGTCGTCATCATCATCATTATCATCATCATTATCATCATCGTTTTCATCGTCAGCATCATCATCGTCATCATCATCATCTTCTGGCTTCTCCTTCTTCTTCTCTCCATTGCTATGGAAACTAACACGTGAAGTACATAAACTGTCATCGAAAGTAAATCGAACCCAGACAATCTACAATGGGTAGACATGTAAAGAACGTAAATGTGACAGGTGTTTCCGAGGAGAAAAAAATCCTCGTTGACAAAAAAACAAAACAAAAAAAAAAAACAACCCAAAAACAAAAAACTTTCCCCTCTCCTTCCACCACCACTAAGTCTGTTATTGATCAGATTCGTTGGCCAGTGGAAGCCAGTCACTGATGGTATTATTGTGCCTGTCTAATGCTGTTGTTGTTGATGGTGGTGGTGGTGGTTGTGGTGGTAATAGTGCCTCACTATGTTTGTCTGTCTGTCTGTCTGTCTGTCCTTTTCTCTCTGTCTCTCTCACTCAGTCTCCGTGAGAAAAAACAATCTGGCTGCACGACAAAGCTATCATTGCATCACCACCACCATCAACACCACCACCACCACTACTACTATCATTACCACCACCACCACCACCACCACCACCACCACCACTATTACTATCATTACCAGCACAGCCGCCATCACCACCACCACCACTACGATCATTGCCATCATATCTACCATCACCACCATCACCACCAACACCACCACTACTATTATCATTACCATCACAGCCACCATTACCACCACCATCAACACCACCACCGCTATTATCATTACCATCACAGCCATTACCACCACCACTACCACCACCACTACTATCATTGCCATCACAGCCACCACCATCACCACCACCACCACCACTACTATCACTGCCATCACAGCCACCATCACCACCACCACCAACACCACCAACACAACTATCATTGCCATCACAGCGACTATCACCACCACCACCACTACTATCATTGCCATCACAGCCACCACCATCACCACCACCACCACCACTACTATCATTACCATCACGGCCACCATCACCACCACCACCATCACCACCAACACTACTATCATTGCCATCACAGCCACCATCACCACCACCACCACCAAAACCACCAACAACTAGAAACAGGCACCAACATGTCAACAGTGACTGACTTCCACAGGCCACCGGCTTTGATCAATAGCAGACGTGTTTGTGTAGGAAGGGGAACAGGTGATGTTTTTCTACGAGGATTTCTTTTTCCACGGGGCCACCTGCCACATTTGCGTTCTTTACATGCCTACCATTGTGGTTTGTCTTGGTTCGATTTTGTTTATTCCACACTGGGTGAAATGATCATTAGATTCGTCAATTTCGATGTAAGGTAATGTTCTTCACAAGCGGGCTTCCATATCAATCGAGATAAAAAGAAGATGAAGTTGAAGATGAAGAAGATTGTTTGTTGACTGAATCTTTAAATGGGTAAAGAATTAGGCACAATAAAAGTCATTTTACAAAATTCAGCCCAGTTGACGAAACAAAACATGAAGACGACCAAAAAACCTCAAATAAATGAACAAATAAACAGAAGAAGAAGAAGAAGACGAGAAGAAGGAAGAAGAAGAAGAAGTAGAGAGGGGCGAGGAGGACGAGGAGGAGAAGGACACGAAGAAGAGGAGAAGGAGGAGGAGGAGGAGGAGAAGGAGATTCTCTCAGTCTCTCAGTCTATGTATGTCTGTCTGCCTCTCTCTCTATCTCTCTTCATAACAATTATTACTGTATTATTATTCATTGACAATGCGATGCTTAAGTATTTGAATAAACTGTTACACGCGGGAATTTACTAGCAAACGACATTAAAACAAATCTCCGGAATATTCAAATAAAACGTCGTCTTAGAATCACAAACAAAATCCAAACAACAAAAGTAATCATTACCAACGCAAACTGGTAACCAAGTTGAAGACAGCATGGAACACATTCTGGAGATCCACGCTTAAATTCAGAATTCATTATTTCAGTATTCAGCAGCATTCAAGAAACAAGTAAAATGATATACGAGGCAATGCAGCAGAATCGATTAGGCTAACACTGTGTTCACCATTAAGTAGGGTTCGAGGGCCCGTTTCCGTAATGCTTTGTATCCATGGAAAAGACACGTTTTTAATAACCCATGTGAGAATGAGTGCCAGACATCGGCTGGGGGAAGGTTAACACGGCGGTTGGAGAAGAATAGACCCCGCGCCATCCTGCGCCGAGCCATACAAAGAGTGAATAGCAATTCACAGTTCCGAGGGCCGTAAAAGGCTACGAAGTCGTTAACAACAGCCTTTTGAACACACCATATATCTTCCTCGCTAAATGAATCCGTCAGATCTAGTCTATAGATTACACCATATATCTTCCTCGCTAAATGAATCCGCCAGATCTAGTCTATAGATTACACCATATATCTTTCTCGCTAAACGAATCCGTCAGATCTAGTCTATAGATTACACCATATATCTTCCTCGCTAAATGAATCCGTCAGATCTAGTCTATAGATTACACCATATATCTTCCTCGCTAAATGAATCCGCCAGATCTAGTCCATTGTACACACCATACATCTTTCTCGCTAAACGAATCCGTCAGATCTAGTTCTTTGTACTCACCATACATCTTTCTCGATAAATGAATCTGTCAGATCTAGTCCATTAAACACACTATACATCTTTCTCACTAAACGAATCCGTCAGATCTAGTCCATTGTACACACCATACATCTTTCTAGATAAATGGATCCGTCAGATCTAGTCCATTGTACTCACCATACATCTTTCTCGATAAATGGATCTTTCAGATCTAGTCCATAGAATACACCATACATCTTTCTCGCTAAACGAATCCGTCAGATCTAGTCCATAGATGACACCATACATCTTTCTCGCTAAACGAATCCGTCAGATCTAGTCCATAGAATACACCATACATCTTTCTCGCTAAACGAATCCGTCAGATCTAGTCCATAGATGACACCATACATCTTTCTCGCTAAACGAATCCATCAGATCCAGTCCATTGAACACACCATACATCTTCCTCGATAAATGAATCTATTACATCTAGTCCATTGAATATATACCATACATCTTGCTCACAAAATGACTCCGTCAGATCTAGTCCATTGTACACACCATACATCTTTCTCGCTAAACGAATCCGTCAGATCTAGTTCTTTGTACTCACCATACATCTTTCTCGATAAATGAATCTGTCAGATCTAGTCCATTAAACACACTATACATCTTTCTTGATAAATGGATCATTCAGATCTAGTCCATTGAACACACCATACATCTTTCTTGATAAATGAATCATTCAGATCTAGTCCATTGAATACACCATACATCTTCCTCGTTAAATGAATCCGTCAGATCTAGTCCATTGAATACACCATACATCTTCCTCGCTAAATGAATCCGTCAGATCTAGTCCATTGAATACACCATACATCTTCCTCGCTAAATGAATCCGTCAGATCTAGTCCATAGAATATACCATACATCTTCCTCGCTAAATGAATCCGTCAGATCTAGTCCATTGAATACACCATACATCTTCCTCGCTAAATGAAACTGTCAGATCTAGTCCATAGAATACACCATACATCTTCCTCGCTAAATGAATCCGTCAGATCTAGTCCATTGAATACACCATACATCTTCCTCGCTAAATGAATCCGTCAGATCTAGTCCATTGAATATATACCATACATCTTCCTCGCAAAATGATTCCGTCAGATCTAGTCCACAGAATATACCATACATCTTCCTCGCTAGATGAATACGTCAGATCCAGTGCATCATCAGGATACTTATATCGCCTACAACAATCAGGGACGACTACTACACGTTGCCTTGAAGGAGAAACACAGTGTGCTGGTGAGATTTCGCACATGTCACAACAGACTAAACAGTCACGTGTACAGAAAATTGAAGCCAGTGCCATCTCCCCCCACCTGCCCCTGTGGGCAGGAAGACGAGACAATGAAGCACATTCTCCAAAGCTGCCCCCCTGTTAAAACAAGCAGGAGGAGATGTGTAGCCTGTAGCCTGACATTCCACTCACGACCAAACTTCATTTTCTTTTCTTTCTTTCTTTAGTTTAATGTCTTTTCGCTGTGAAGTGATATTAGACGGAGGTGAGGGTGTGGTGTGGCGGGGGAGTAGTGTGTGAAGAACTCAGAACTCATTTAATTGTCGTAAAACCAACATAGGAATTATAGACACTATAAACTAAACGCAACAAGCAAACAAAAAGTAAAAGCAATAAGTTGTGAGCACATGCAGGATATTCCATAAGACATAGTTATGGACTGCGAACTTCATATATATGTATTTTGCCAGTTCTGGTTGGAAATAATTTTGTGGCAACAGAGAACTCGGCCTTTGGATAATTGTGTTGCCAGTGTCATCTGGCCAATGATTCGAAGACTGAGAATTAACTGTCACAAGTAGGCGAGATCTCAAGTCAGAGTACACTCTACACTTGTCCAGTGTGTGTGTGTGTGTGTGTGTGTGTGTGTGTGCGTGGAGGCTGGAGGGGCTATGGGAAGAGGTGGTGGGATGACTGAGACAGGAAAAGAGGCACGAAACGTGGCAGGGGTTAAAAGGAAGAACTACGAAACATTAAACTAAGAGCAAAGTATAACTATCTCAAACATTCCTGGAACGAGATTAAAAGCATGCTTAACTTCATGGCAGCCACAAAGAGCTAGAGAAGACTACGTCATTCATCGCCAAAACTGAACTGATGGTACAGCTGTGATTGCCAAGAAGGTTTTTTAAACGACCAAGTACTACTAATACTGCTGCTGCTGCTACAACTACTGCTACTACTATTGCTGCTGTCACTTCGAAAACTTCTCCATTGCTACGGATCAATGGTAGAGGTAAAACGTGGCGAAGTACCGTCGATAATTAAGAAGTCCGGGGGAAGGAAAAGTCAGCAGATGTTGACAGGTCTATCGGCTTCAGACGGTCTGGGTTCGATTTTTAGCTCGTCGTAAAGTCGTTCAGATAAGTTGAGTTTTCCATTAAACGTACATCACATCTACGTGCGAAAACGATTTCGCTTGCGATTTCGTTTGCTCATTGAGATGGTGTTTTTTTTTTTTCAGTCTTCGTTTTCTTCTTTTCCTTTTTCTTCTATCTTTCCATCTTCTTTCTTTATCTATTTCTTCCTTGTTTCCTTCTACTTCTTCAAGCGCGTTTTTTTTTCTGTCTTCTATACATTCTGTCCGCCACTTTCTTTCTTTTTTTGTACTAATTTTGTTTCTGTTATCTGCAATCAAATATTATTGTTAATTGAAATTGTAATTGAAACGATAGATTTACTTTTTTGTGTATGTATCCCCTTCTTTTCTTTCAAATCGCGTAAATGTGTACACACACACACACACACACACACACACACACACACACACACACACACACACACACACACACACACACACACACATCAACGCATGTACTCGTTAATGGCATTGCCGAACTAAGAGGGCTCATTTTGGGTCATCTATCTATCTATCTATCTATTTTCTGTTGTATGTATGATAGTCAGTCGTGTCCAACTATGACCATGAAGACAAGTTGATCAGGCAGCTGCTGTCCCAACTATCTGGGCCAGAATTTAATCATAGTGGAGAATGGATTGCCCGAGTTACACCCCGACTCTCTCGGCTAAGAGGGTTTTAGGACAGTCGGCGGTTGAGCTCTCTCTCTCTTCCTATATATATATATATATTGACTGATTAATTGATTGCTTGATTGATTGATTTACCCCCACTGATGAGACAACGAAAACTTAAGAGGCACACACACCCACTTCCAACGATGATCTCCGCTTTTTTTGTAGGCCACGTTTGTATCATTCACTGACCTAAAAATAGGTGGATAGCACATGCCTTCTTTGAGCCCCTTTGCTGACTGAAGCCAGTGGAAGTGTTCAATCAGCCATTTTGCTGCCCGTGTCAGTACAGCGCGAAGCGGTAACGTCATATATGTAGCCGCGCGCTCAGCTGGAGACGATGACTTGCTCGCGGCGTGAGTTAAGCTGACATTCCTGCGTGTGCCTCCAAAGCAAGTGTGCCCTGTTTTCCCATAATAACTCTGGTAAATAAACCATTGGCAGATATCAATCAAGACACAACATTTGGCATGTCGTGGGGGCAAACACAACACGATTTCATCGAAGATACACGGTTACAGTTCAGAAACTACCACCAGTTAGCAGACGACTTTCTCAACGGACTGACAGCCGGGTACGAGTGTCAATATGGCGACCAGTTGGCTTCAGCTTTGCTGGGGGGCCAATGAGCTATCCATCTATTTTTAGATTAGTGGAATCCGTTCCACCCATAACGAATTCCATAGCTGGCAACCCACCCACACAAGTCACTCCATCACTGTCAGTTTGATCAGTCTGACCTGACGATGGCTCGGTGTAGCAGATTAAGGGGCCATCCACACGGTTCGACAGTTTCATTCAGGGCACTCGTCACTTGACCAGGAACAGGATTTCAGCAGCAACACAAGAGTGCTTTGCTATCATTCTGCAGTTTAGTACAGATCAGTCAGCGACTAGGCCCGTGCAACTTGGGGGTAGAGGGTTAAAAATGTGGGGGTGGGGTGGGTAGGAGGGAGAAGGTGATGGGGGCAGATCTCGCTAAAAGTACTTTTAAGAGCCAGTTGCATTGCTCGGACGGAAGAGTCTAGTATGGTCGTAACCCGCTTCTAACTGTGTGTAGTATGGAACTGTCCAATGGCGTAGTTCGGTCAACGTGAGGCATTTAGTCACGTGTAACTGTCAAACAGTTAGAACCAAGCAATGCAACTGGCACAAGCTTATCACTAGATCACGGCCTGTCTTAGTCTGGTGCCTTTAATCTTTATTATTTATTTATTTTTATTTATTTATCTATTTTTTATCAGAGTCAGCGTTTGTTTTCTAAGGATTTTTTTTAAACCTTGTAAACTCTGTGTTCATCATCATCAACAACAACAACAACAACAACAATACTACCATCATCGAGGTCGTCGTTGTCGTCTTCGTCGACATCATCATCGTCATCATCATCATCATCATCATCATCGCATCGTCGGAGTCGTAGTAGCCATCGTCATTATGTCGTTATTGCTGCTGAAGTTGGCAACACATTTAATGACGCCTTATGTCCAGTAGCATCACTCTGTACTAGAGTCAATTATAGTTAGGGGAAAAAAAAACACACACACAAAAAAAAAACAACAACAAAAAACCGACTGAGCGGGAGGCTTGATAATCACATCATTATCCAGCAAGTCAGTCGCTTCAAAGCTGTCTGTTTTCGATTTTCTGTCCGTCTGTGAAGTGAGTGATCGTAATGTTCATTACCTAACAAAAAAAAAGGGAGGTCCCCAAGATGTATCCAAGCATTTGATCTCTGCGTGTTGATTGTATTGTTGTTGTTGTTGTTATGATTATTATTATCGTTATTGTTGTTGCTGTGTGTGTGTGTGTGTGTGTGTGTGTGTGTGTGTGTGTGTGTGTGTGTGATTGGAACAGCGACCGTTAATTAAACGGGGTACAATAGTGATCAATGAATGAAAATGTTCTTTATGCCTGTCTGCCGGCATCTGTCTATTTGTTTGACTGTCTGTTCGTCTTTCTTGTTGTTGTTGTTGTTGTTGGTGGTGGTGGTGGTGTTTTTGTTATTGTTATTGTTGTTGTTAGCATCATCATCATCATCATCATCATCGTCATTATCATCATTGCATTTGTTTTTAAATAATATGCACAACTTCCGCTCGTTTCATGATGTGTATTCCAATCAGAACTTAGTGTTTTGGCAATCGTGCATGTTTCAGGAGACAACATGAGTTTCTCTCTGGTCTGTATGTGTGTCTCCCACTTCAGTTCTCTCTCTCTCTACATCTAAATATATCTGTATATCTGTTAGCATATCTGTCAAGCTATTTAACTATTTATCAGTCTCTTTTATGTAAATAAGACAAAACGTTGTTGTTTTTTTTCAGTAACCCTTCCACCGCCTCTCTCTTTCTCTCTCTTTAATCCAATTCCTATACTCTCTCTCTCTCTCTAACACACCCCCTAATATATCTCTGTCTCTTTCTCTCTCTCTCTTTCTAACCGATTCTCTGTCTCTGTCTGTCTGTGTGCCTGTCTCTCTCTTCTCTTCTCTCTAATCCACTCTTTAATCTCTTTCTCTCTCTGACTCATTCCTTACACTCTGTCTCTCTCCCTCTCTCTCTCTCTTTCTAAACCACTCCCTAATCTCTCTGTCTCTGTCTGTCTGTCTGTCTGTCTCTGTGTGACCACAACTGCATCGCAATCTCGCTGTGATCCATCAAGTCAACGCACGCAAACTAGCACTTGTTGCACACACACACACGCCTTTCTGAACGAAGGCTATAGCGTTCCAGGAGCGTGGCAGTCAAAGCCACAACGCCTTTGCTTGATTTTCCACTCACGTTCAACGCGTTCTTTGATCCCTTCTGCGGAAAGACACATACTGACAGCAATGGTGATGGGCGATTGTGATGGCGATGGAGATTTATCGGCTCATGGGGTTCTATCGGTCCTTTTATTTTATTTTGTTTTAAACTTATTTATTTATTCATTTATTTTGTTTGGGTTCTTGTTTGTTTGCTTCCCATCGTCAAGTATGTGAAGTGCTTTCAAGTCTTTCTTTCTTTCGTGGTTTACTTCTTTCTCTTATATCTTAATTTCATTTTACTCACTTCGTTTGTGCGTGAATTAAGTACAGGAAGACAGTGCATGAGATTTCAGAGTACCTTACTCTCCCTCTTTACGTCTTGTTTGTTTGTTTGTTTCTTCTTTCCTTTTCTTTCTTTCGTTCTTTCTTTTTCTCTCTTTCGTTCTTTCTTTCCTTCCTTATCTCTGTCGCTCTGACTTTCTTTCTGTGTTCTGTTAACGTGAATTATGTACATCAGGCGTTGCGTGTTGCGTGATATTTCGAATTATCCTCCCCTTCGATGACTCAGAAATAAAGCTAGCAAACCAACTATGATGATATGACATGAGCATTTTAGCATGGCCACGTGAACATGACACACACACACACACACACACACACACACACACACACACAGAGAAAAAAAAGAAAGAAAGAAAACAAAAACAACTCGTCAAATGCAACTAGCACTGGTTGGCTTCCTGTCAAATATTTCTGTCTTTTTGATCTCTTATCATTATGACATCATCTTCCCCCCCCCCCCCCCCCCCCCCCCCCCCTCACCCCCCACCCCCTCATTTTTTCCCGTCTTGTCGGCATCTTTTTTTTCTGTCTTTCTGTCTTTTTTTTTTCTCCCCGTTCAAAGTACAGTTTGCCCTTTGTCTGCACTCTCCACCCTAATCCATCATCAACGCGGGAATGGGACGATCCAGGTTCTATGATCTGTTACACACACACACACACACACACACACACACACACACACACAAACAAAAAAAAAACCAACAAAAACACACACACACAAACACACACGCATATACGGAATAAATGAATGAATGAATGAATAAATGAATAATAAAACTAAATTAATGAACAAACACAATCCTAAATAAATGAATAAATAAGTAAATAAATATATCAAATAATGATTGAATAAATGAATAAACATATAAATAAATAAATGAATAGATAAGTAAATGAATATATTAAATAATGAATGAATAAATAAATAAACATATAAATAAATAAATGAATAAGTAAATAAATAAACAAACAAATGAATAAATAAATAAACAGATTAATGAATGAATGAATAATAAATAAATTAATAGATATTTAAATAAATAAAGGAATGAATAAATAATCAAATAAATAAATACATATGAAATGAATCAGAAAATAGATAATGCATGAGCGTTCTCCTTTAATACCCTCGATGATAAGTAATAACATATCTTGTTTGTTTAATCTTATGAATCGTCTATCTGAAATTTCTACGCGGTTTATTTATTTATTTTTTTATGTTATTCTATTCTGTTGTTTTTATTTTATTTTGTTGTTGTTGCTGCCATTGGTTTTGCAAATCGATGTGTATGTGTATGAATCCATTTCTTTCCTCTTTCTTCTTTTGTTTTGTTTTTCTGTATTCCCTTGAATAATGATGTATACATTTTTGTAATGAGGGTAGGGTGAAAACAGGTCAATACGTGTCTATTCCTTTTCGATTTTAATCTCTCTCTCTCTCTCTCTCTCTCTCTCTCTCTCTCTCTCTCTCACCCAATCCCTATACTCCCTCTCTCTCTTTCTCTCTCTCTAACCCAATCCCTATACTCTCTCTTTCTCTCTCTCTAACCCAATCCCCATTCACACACACTCTCTCTCTCTCTCTCTCTGACTACCTCCCTCTCTCTTTATCTCTCTCTAACCCAATCCTATACTCTCTCCCTCTCTTTCGCTCTCTCTCCCTCTCTAACACCCCCCCCCCCCCCTAATCTATCTCTGTCTTTCTCTCTCTCTATTTCTAACCGATTCCCCCCACCCTCTCTCTCTCCCTCTCCTTTCTCTCTCTCTCTCTCCCTCTCTCTCTAACACCCCCCCCCCACCTAATTTATCAATGTCTTTCTCTTTCTCTCTCTCTTTTTAAACGATCCCCCCCCCCCTCCACCCCCCCTCTCTCTCTCTATAACACCCCCCAAATCTATCTGTCTTTCTCTCTCTCTTTCGAACCGATTCCCCCCATCTCTCTCTCTCTCTCTCTCTCTCTCTCTCTCTCAATCTACTATTTCATACACCAAACAAGACGAGAATATCTCAAAAACAACCCCCTTTGTTTTCGTTTTTTTTTTTTTTACTCCATGAATATGTCCTAATGGACCCGTGAACATGCAAACTAGTCCATGTGTGTAAATGTACATTGGAACACTTGAGTGTCATTCATGCACACACACGATGGAGCTCTGGTGTTTGTTTTTCTGCCTGCCCATCTGTTTGTCTGCCTCTCTGTCTGTCTGTCTGTCTGTCTGTCTGTCTATCGCTTGCTCGCTCGCTCTGTCTTATTCTCTCCCCTTCTTTATATCTTTGTATTTCTTGTCCTTGCTCTCTCTCTCTCTCTCTCTCTCTCTCTCTCTCTCTATATATATATATATATATGTGTGTGTGTGTGTGTGTGTGTGTGTGTTTCACACACACACACACGCTCACACACACACATACACATTATTGAATTGTTACTGTTAAATATTATTGCATGTTAGATATACATTTTTTTGTAGTTTTCTACCTTTTCTGTTTTCCTCTTCCCTCTCCCCAGCCGCCCCCCCCCCCCCCCCCCCCCTATTTTTGATTTTGTCTTTGTTTTGTTTTGTTTTTAATCGTCTAATATCACTGATAGTGAAAAGACGCTAAATTAAAGAACGAACGAACACACACACACACACACACACACACACAGCTGAAAGATCTGTTGAGACCATACCTGATATCTTTAAATGCCCTGAAGCTATTTTTGTTTCAATTATTTTTTGCCCAGGTCTGTTTTATTAGATTAATTTAAAGTGGTCATTCTTTTCACTCCGTGTCCACCTCTCCCTCTTTCTTCTCATTTTAATCACTCTTTTGCTTGTTTTATTGCTGGTTTCTGTTCTTGTGTGCTAGCTGAATCGGAAGCGTAAGCAGCATTGGTTTGAAGTCATGTGCCTTGTGTGTGGAGAGAGTTACCACTCTTTACTATTTGTTAATTATTTGATCTCCTGGCCTCATTGTTTATTAATATCAAGTTGAAAAACCACCGATGTGTTTGTTCTGTATTGTCCGTATGTTCTGTGTGGATTCTTCAGGATTAAAGAGGCTATGTCAGTCTGGAATAAAAGCTAATTTGTGTTCGCACATTTCTTCTGTCATTGCTGCTGTGTGCACATGTCAAATGATCGGTATAAAAGCAAGCCCGGTGCTTCCATTTTTGGGGAAGTGTCTGGGTTTGTTCCAATGTACCTGAATAGGAAGCGTAAGCAGCACTGGTTTGAAGTTATCTACCTTGTGTGTAGAGAGAGTTACCACTCTTTACTATTTGTTAATTGTTCTTGTTCAGCTTTGTATGGGATAGGGGTATGCTTTCGTATATCGATCGACGCGGGGGTACGTTTTCACTCACCTTATTCTCTATGATTGACTTAAGTTTACATTCGGGCTAACATGAAAGTAAGTAACAGCTGTACGTTCAATGGTTTCTCCATAGCAATGCGAAGTAAGTCACTAACACCGCTTAGTCTATAGTTTTATCAGTGGTTTCTCCAATCAACGGGAGATCTTTTACAGCTTGGTCTTTTGTGTGAAGGACTATGATTCTCAAACTAGGAGGCAAAATTGCACTGGCTCTTAGTGCTGTGCTGCAACGCCGACTGTCCTAAAACCCTCTTGGCCGAGAGAGTGGGGATGTAACTTGGGCAAGACACTCTCCACTATAATCAAATTCTGGCCCAGATAGTCGGAACAGCAGTTGCCTCCTCTGCTGTTCTGATGGTCATGGTCGGACACGACTGACTCTCAAACCAGGAGGCAATACTGCAATGCCGACACACAAACAACTTAGTCTTTCGTGAAGGACTGACTACATGACTCAAACCAGGAGGCAAGACTCCACTGGCGGTGGCTTTGTTTTGGGGGTGGTGGGTGTGTGGGGGTGGGGGGGGGGCTTCTGTCCTAAACCCTCGTGGCCGACAGAGTAGGGATGGGAACTTGGGCAAGACACTAACCATTATATAATCAGATTTTGGCCCAGTAGTTGGGACAGCAGTTGCCTCATCTAATCTCCTGTTCTGTTGGTCTTGGTCGGAACATGACCGACGTTGCCTCATTCCCTGTGCAGATTACATGGACACTTCGCTCGGCTTTAATTTATTCGGGTGTGCTTTTGTATGACGCCGCTCTGTCTCTGCCTGCCTGTCTCTGTCTCTCTCTCTCTCCCTTTCTCGTTTGTCTCTGTCTGTCTTTCATTGTTTTTGTCTCTGTCAGTGTGTCTGTCTGTGTGGCTCCTTCTCCTATTCTCCTTCTCCCCATCCTCCCTTTCCTCCTCCTCCTAGATTGTCTTCTTCTTCCCCCTTCGCTTCTTCCTCCTACTTCTCCTATTCTCCTTCTCCCACCCTCCTACTCTTCCTCCCTTCCTCCTCCTAGATTGTCTCCTTATTTTTCCTCCTCCTTCTCCTATTCTCCTTCTCACCTCCTCCCTTTCCTCTCCTCCTCCTCCTAGATTGTCTCCTTCTTCTTCTTCCTCCTCCTTCTCCTATTCTCCTTCTCCCCTCCTCCTTTTCCTCCTTCTCCTCCTCCCCTCCTCCTAGATTGTCTCCTTCTTCTCCTTCTTCTTCCTCCTTTGCTTCTTCCTCCTCCTTCTATTCTCCTTCTCCCCTCCTCCCTTTCCTCCTCCTCTTCCTCCAAGATTGTCTTCTTCTCCCTCCTTCTCTCCCTCCTCCTCCTTCTCCTATTCTCCTTCCCCCCTCCCTTTCCTTCTCCTCCTCCTAGATTGTCTTCTTCTTCTTCTCCTTCTTCCTCCTTCGCTTCTTCCTCCTCCTTCTCCTATTCTCCTTCCCCCTCTTCCCTTTCCTCCTCCTACTCCCAGATTGTCTCCTTCTTCCTCCTCCTTTGCTTCCTCCTCTCCTTTCTCCTATTCTCCTCCCCTCCTCCTTTTCCTCTTCCTCCTCCTAGATTGTCTCCTCCTCCTTCTCCCATTTTTCCTTCTCCTCTCCTCCTTTTTCTCCTTCTCCTTCTCCTATTCTCCTTCTCCCCTCCTCCCTTATCTCCTCCTAGTGTCTCCTTCTTCTTCCTCCTTTGCTTCTTCCTCTCC
>NC_134898.1:22018511-22031011 GCF_041734735.1 Babylonia areolata
ACAGTTTCCTGGACAACATTTGGACTGTTCTTCTTTCTACCTGAGGAGAGTGTGTTACCGAAGTCTAATACCATGCCACCTCTAATGTTCGTTCTTTCTACATGAGTAGATATATTTGGTTTACTACAAAAACGGATATTTGGTCCATGATTTGCAACAGACAACCCTTTTTGTTGCTGTGGATTATGTGCTAACATTATCGTATTGTGCTGTATCATATTACATTATGTTGTGTCGTGTTGTAAGTTAAGCCTATTACTTTTTTGATACTACATTACTATCTTCAAATTCTTGTTGTTCTCCGTTACAATGCAGCTCCACCCTTTTTCTACTTGCTTGTGTATATGTTTTCCTATCAAAGTGGATTTTTTTTCTGCACGATTTTGCCAGACTCAAACCTTTTGTCACCGTCGGTTCATGTACGTGCACTAAGTGCATGCTACACACGAACGTCTCGGTTTATCGTCTCTTGCGAATGATTAGCGTCCAGACCACCACCACTAAATTTCTAGTGGAGTGGGTAGAAAATACTACCGAGTGTGGGATTCGAACCTGTGCGCTCAAGATTCTCTAGCTTCCTATGCGGTCGCGTTACCACAAGGCCCTTCATGATATAGCATCAACGCATCACCTGGTCGCAACGAAAGAGTTATGTGCGCAAGGCCCGCCCGAGCAGCATCGACTGCCGCGACAGCACCCGCTTACTTGTGTCCCACATGTGGGCGAACCTTCAGGATCCGGACTGGCCTCTCATCAGTCACCTCCGGACCCACAGACACTGATCTTTCATATGATAATTACTTGAAGCCATGGTCATCTTCGAATCTTAAGGAGGAACAGCATCGCCACAAGGCCCACATTACCACTGTGTGAACGCTGTCAATGTTCAGAGAAATCATGGGTCGAATTAATCTCATTGGCCGCAAAAAAACAACAACAACCCAAAACAAAAAAACAACAACCGAAAGTGATAGAATGTGCCCCCGCACCCCCCTCCCAAAACCTTCATATCTTGCTTATTCAGTGTGTTGCTGTTTTTTTTCTTTTTCTTTTTCTTTTTTCTGGTTTCAAATAAAGCATAGCAACCTCTCCATACAAAAGAACAGTAAGGATACATACCACCACTTGGTGATCGATGAGGTGATCATCCAAAATGAGGACAGCGGTTTATTCTTCCTCCCAACGGACGTGCCCCGACCTTTGAAGTTGATTGAAAAGAGGGCGTTCTCCTGTCCTGTCCTGTCCTATCATCACCATCTTCAGCCTGATGATAATAATGATAGCCAGAAGCCATCCATATGGAAACCCACTTCGCTGGCTCGGTTTATCTTCTCTTGCGAATGACTAGCGTCCAGACCACCATTCAAGGCCTAGTGGAGAAGGGATGTGTGTGTGGGGGGAGGTGTGTGTGTGTGTGTGTGTGTGTGTGTTGGAGGGGGGGGGGGGGGGCTGAGGGTACTACCTAGTGTGGGATTTGAACCAGTGCGCGCAAGATTCTCTCGCTTCTTCCTGTGTAGACGCGTTACTACTGGGCCACATTACTACAGTGAGATTGCTGTCAGGGTCCAGTGCAGTTTTCCGTTTCACTTTTAGTTTCTCTAGGAGGCGTCGCTACGTTCGGACAAATCCATATACGCTAAACCACCTCTGCTAGGCATATGCCTGACCAGCAGCATAACCCAACGAAACTGAAACCAGTGCAGTGCTGGGTCGAATCAATCTCAATGGCCAAAAAAAAGGGGAAATTTGACACAATGCCTCCCTCCCAAACCTACATATCTTGCTTATTTATCTATTCTTTTATTTTCTTTTTCTTTTTAGGCACACGACCTTCCCTCCCAGCAAAGAGGACAGCAAGGACGCATACCACCAACTTGATGATCGATGAGGACATCGTCCAAAATGAGGACAGCGGTCTGGCCCCTCCTCGTCCCAACGGACGTGCTCCGACCTTTCAAGTTGATTGAAAAGAGGGCGTTCTCCTGTCCTGTCCTATCATCACCATCTTCAGCCTGATGATAATAATGATAGCCAGAAGCCATCCATATGGAAACCCACTTCGTTGGCTCGGTTTATCTTCTGCTGCGAATGATTAGCGTCCAGACCACCATTTAAGGCCTAGTGGAGAAGGGATGTGTGTGTGTGTGGGGAGGTGGGGGTGTGTGTGTGTGGAGGGGGGTGGGGGGTACTACCTAATGTGGGATTTGAACCAGTGCAAGATTCTCTCGCTTCTTCCATATACGCTAAACCACCTCTGCTAGGCATATGCCTGACCAGCAGCATAACCCAACGAAACTGAAACCAGTGCAGTCCTGGGTCGAATCAATCGGACTGGCCGTAAAAAAAAGGGGAAAGTGACACAATGCGTCCCTTCATATCTTGCTTATTTATCTATTCTTTTCTTCTTTTTTTTTTCTTTTTAGATACACGACCTTCACTCCCAGCAAAGAGGACAGCAAGGACGCATACCACCAACTTGATGATCGATGAGGTGATCATCCAAAATGAGGACAGCGGTTTACTCTTCCTCCCAACGGACGTTCCGCGACCTTTGAAGTTGATTGAAAAGAGGGCGTTCTCCTGCCCTGTGCTGTCCTATCATCATCGTAGGCATTTTGATAGTGGCAGCCAGGAACCATTCATATGGAGACCTACTTCGCTGCTCATTCATCAAATATTGACATCTACCTCCACCACCACCACCCCCCCCTCTCTCTCTCTCTCTCTCTTTCTCTCGCTAGTGCCAACCATACAGAAGAATGGATTCTTCACATTATTGTCATTTGTGCACACACACAAAAAGAAAAGAGAGAGAGAGAGAGAGAGGGAGAGGTGGGAGAGAGAGAGACGGGGGAGGGGGAACTGAGATCGAGAGAGAGAAAGAATCAGAATCAGAATCAGAATTTTGTATTCAATAATGCGAAAGCCCCATTTGAAGGGCTTGTAAACTACGATAAGTGCACCGTATTTTGCAACAAGAAGATATCGAGAGAGAGAGAGAGAGAGAGAGAGAGAGAGAGACAGACAGAGACAGAGACAGATACAGAGAGACAGAAAGACAGAGAGACAGAGAAACAGAGAGACAGACAGACAGAGAGAGAGAGAGAGAGAGAGAGAGAGAGAGAGACAGAGAGAGACAGAGAGACAGAGAGAGAGAGAGAGAGAGAGAGAGAGAGAGAGAGAGAGAGAGAGAATAAGACATTAGGACAGAGAGAGACAGAGCGAGAAAGTTTTTCACACAAAAGTTAGGTTGGCACTGTCTCGGTCAATGATCTGATGTTGAAAGCGTTCCCTTGTCACGTACTTTGTGGACGCTGGAGGCTTCATAATGTTATGTGATTTATGGAACAGAGTTGTCAACATCCCGACATTGAGATGCAGATAGTTCTTTCAGTACAAATAGTATCTCCACCTTTTATTGGAAATTCCATGCTAAGAAATTCTTCTTTTTTCATCACTGTCTTTGTTTCTATTTCCTCTTTTTTATCACTCTTTATTTCAGGCTTATTCTTTTGTCTTCATCTTCTTTCATTCTCATTTTCGATCTTTATGGTCCTTGCATGAAATGCTTCTTGTCTTTTTTTTCTAGACTTCATATTCTTTGCACTCTTTTTCAAGTAGAATCCAGTTGTCCATAGACAAACTCGGGAGTTATGATTATTCATATTGTTAGATATTGTAGATATTGATGTATGTAATAAACATAATTAGGTTTTAAATTCAGTGCACTTTGCTTTAGCCCCCCCTGAAGAAACTTTGAACGATCGATGAAGGTGTATGTGCATGAAGGTGAGACTGTGCCTTATTTTGTTTCCCAATGCCTTTGTTTTCGGTATTTACAATTTTCTGGCCCCAATAACCATGACCCTTTGTGGTCAGACGAGCTGTTTGAAACAAAGATTATAATTAGGGAGGGTGTGCAGACCTGCTTTCGTGGTGGACTTTACATCGCTAGCAGAGCTAAAAGTAGGTCATATGACGACATGGGCAGCTCCCCCACTATAACCAGAAACAGAAATACATGTATACTGAAAAGAGGGGAATAAGAGAGAGAGAGAGAGAGAGAGAGAGAGAGAGAGAGAGAGAGAGAGAGAGAGAGAGAGAGAGAGAGAGAGAGAGAGAACAAGAACAAGAACAAAACTTTAATGTCCAGGCCTCCGGCCCCTAGAAAGAGGTCAAAAGTACACAATATGGTGATCACTCAGCCACAACAAAATGTAAAATACGTACTAACTTAACCTGTAGAACAAAAGTGCTTCTCGTGCATAGTAAATTAATTCTAACTTTCATCATTGTTGTCACAGAATTCCTGTCGTATCTTCAGGGCATTAAATATATAAATGCATACTTTACGAACACTGTAAACAGAACCATTCTTCATCAAGTGAACATACGACTGACCTTCAGAGTTCAGATGTTTTTGCCGCAGGTTATTGTAAAGGACTGTTTAAAACTGGTTTTCAGTGTGAGCAATATTTTGAATATGTGGATAAAAAGTGTTTTAGGGACTGTTTAGTAAAATTACGGCTTGGTTTGCTCCCAATTAATGAATCATTTTTTTAGAAGAACATTCAAATGTAATTCAAATTATGCATGTAAACGTTGTAATGTAATCGAAGATGAGAGAGAGAGAGAGAGAGAGAGAGAGAGAGAGAGAGAGAGAGAGAGAGAGAGAGAGAGAGAGAGAGAGAGAGAGAGTTTTAATTATCCTTTCACTTCTATTGGGGTTTGGAGGATCACTGCAAAAAAAAAAATCTTTTCATGCCCAGAACAAACATTTCCAAATACACAACAATGTCACATAACAGTTGAGAAAACACAAATGCCTTTTAACTCCAAAAGTGTAGCTAGGCAACATTTGCAAATCTAATCATCTTACTTGCAGCTAAATTGACTTTTTTTTGGTCTCCTTTGAGCATATTACAAAAAAAATAAAAACCGATTTTGGAGACAAATATTTTTTAGGAACATATCTATTCCGTAACTGATCATAATTGGGACATTCCATTATAAAATGAAACTCATCCCCAATCACAGACATGTTACAAACCTTACTAAGCCGTAATTCTCGTGGTATGCCTTTGTGTCTGCCTGTTTCTGTTTCCAGCTTTTGATCATTACTTCGAAATCTGAAGAAGCTGATAACGTAACTATCAGGCATTTGACATATATATTTTTCTCTACCAGATCCACTTTTGAAATTTCGATAAAACAAACATTTACTACTCGAGAGAGAGAGAGAGAGAGAGAGAGAGAGAGAGAGAGAGAGAGAGAGAGAGAGAGAGAGAGAGAGAGAGAGAGAGAGAGAGAGAGAGAGAGAGAGAAGCAGACCGATGGACAAAGAGCCGGACAGTCACAGTGTCCGTTTAAATTGGAACCGGCATTCGCAAGTCAATACGGAGACAATTTCCAGGCCCGTGACTGCTGTATCTGTCCAGCTGAAATAGATTTGGCTGCTTGCTTGTCAAAAAAAAAAACAAAACAAAAAAACCCAAACTATCCCACAACTGAATTCGGATGTCAGTTTCGTTCAGTTTGAAGCGGAACCACTTCATACAGTGTTACAGTTAATTCAATGGAACCGCAGCAGCACCGGAAGTGAACTGATTTTCCCTGTAATTACGGTCCCTGGATCCTAAACCAGAGTTGACGGATTGTAATCATCTTGTGGACCTTATTTCATTATTTGTCTATATCTTTCACCTGCTCTGTACGAACCCTCATGTGTTCTTCTTCTTTTCTTTCTTTCTTTCTTTCGTTCTCTCTTTCTTTCCTTTCTTTCTTCATGTGTTGCGATGTGTGTGTGTGTGTGTGTGTGTGTGTGTGTGTGTGTGTGTGTGTGTGTGTGTGTGTGTGGTAGAGAGGGAGAGAATGAGAGAGAGAGAGAGAGAGAGAGAGAGAGAGAGAGAGAGAGAGAGAGTGTGTGTGTGTGTGTGTGTGTGTGTGTGTGTGTGTGTGTGTGTGAGAGAGAGAGAGAGAGAGAGAGAGAGAGAGAGAGAAACACTTTGATACTTTGACACTTTATTGTCATTACCTGCAAGGGTCTATTGACAAGGGGTGGACGGGGTTTTTTGTTTAACACAATAATAGCAGAGAGAGAGAGAGAGAGAGAGAGAGAGAGAGAACAAGAACAAGAACAAGAACAAATGTTTTAATTGCGTATAGGCCTGTGACCCGTTGCAAACATAATATACATAAAGAAACGTACACAAGGCACACAAATAAGTAGATAAATAACAGACAGGTAAACAGATAAACAAATAAATGAATAAATAAATCTTTCGTCCCCACTGTATCAGCTAGAGACCATCCTTGTGAGAAGACACTTGAAAAAGGCAATGGCAAAACATAATTAATCATTTTCGTACCTTAACTAGTTGTTGGTAATGATTCATGATTCATTAAGTCTCTGCGTTTAAAAGCCAGAAAAAGAAACTTTGAAAGATTTAGTTTACTGTCGAGTCCACCATTCAAAATACTTGCACATTGCTGATCCCGTGTCAAGTATGAGTTGGAACTATTTATACAATATTTCAACCTGAGGTCACTGTAGTTTGAGCATTCAAACAGTACATGGAATTCATCTTCACAGTCAGCAGAACAAAGAGGGCAACCCATTTGACCAACAGGGGAAAAGCGGTGGATGTGGCTATTTATAGCCGAAACACCCATTCTGAAGCGTGTAAATATTGTTTTGAAATATCTATTATTAATGTGATCAAGGTACTTTTCACATTCAATGGCGCTTTTAAACGAGTGATAAAATTCAAAGCGCCTGCTTTCTGACACATGCGCATACCAACGCTGACAAAAGCAGTTCTGTAAGCGCTCTTTAAATATGCGTATGAAGAGTTTCTCATCCCCAACTGCTCCAAACATCCAAACATAACCGAAACCATTGGTACAGAGAAGGTTCTTTACGTAAGTAACCCAGTTTTGTGCATTGTTACTTCTGTTTTGTATGTCGTAAAGCATATCATAGGCTTTCCTAGAATATCTAGACAATGGCTGTTTATGTAGCCGAAACCAATATAGTATACATCTCGCGGCAGAGTTTATAAACAATGGGTATCTTCCAAGTTCGCCGTATACCATATCATTAGGAGTGAAAGGTGGGACGTTTAGCAGTAATTTGCAAGCTTGCAAATGGATCCTTTCTATGGATTCTCGTGGTTTGAAACCCCATAGCTCCGAGCCATACAAAAGCGAGGGAACGACCTGAGCATCAAAGAGCTTGAAAAACAGTTTAGGAGAATAGTATCCAAGTTTCCTTAAAGTTTTCAAAATTACGAAGGTAGCTTTCTTAGCACGAATAACATGTTCAAAGCCAGTAGCAACTTCAAAACTAAGTTTAGTTGAAAATAGGACACCTAAATATTTGTAAGAGTTAACTATTTCTAAGCAATCTTGACCATAAAACCAATGTTCTTTCTTTCCTAAGTATCCACCTTTACGAAAAACTATAACTTTACTTTTATCTAGGTTCACTTTCAAGCGTAATCTTTGTGCACACTCATGTAGAACATTCAGCTGATTTTGTAAACCTGAAATGGTGGAAGACATAAGAGCAATATCATCAGCAAATAGTAAAATAAAGATTTCAATATCATTTGGTTGGAACTGTATTCCATGCTTACCCCGCGTAAACATTTCATGTGCAAGCTCATTAATAAAGAACGAGAATAGAGTTGGGCTTAATGAGCATCCTTGTTTCAGACCTTGCAAACATTTAAAATATTTGGTGCATGAATTACCACATCTAACACAAGATTGTATCGTACTATACATACTCCTCAAAATATTGAACATTCTACCTTTAACACCATTTCTAAGCAGTACACCGAACAATAGGCTGTGTTGTACTCTGTCGAAGGCTTTACTGAAATCTATGAATGCTACATAAAATTTCTTATTTCTTGACAGATGCTTCTCGATGCAGGCATGCAGAGTGAAAATGTGGTCAGTGGTGGAATATGATTTTCTAAATCCCGCTTGTGCTTCTGAAATAATTGAGTTCGTTTCTGCCCAAGAAACGAGTCGATTATTCAAAATGCTTGTGAAAACTTTACTTAAGTTATTGATCAGAGAAATACCCCGATAGTTGTTAGTATCATTAGCATCCCCATTTTTAAATAGAGGGATTATGATAGATTTCGTCCATTCCTCTGGAAAAATACCATCTCTAAAAAGTTTGTTGAAGTATGTAACTAGGAAAGGGAGTATTGGGTCTATTGAAGCTTTCAAGATTTCACTTATAAGATCATCTGGTCCAGCAGCTTTGCCATTTTTAAGACCTTGGATGGCTTGCTTAATTTCTTCTGCTGTAATGTCTGAATCCAGGATACAATCGAATACCATATCCGAGACGTTAAGTGCAGGTTGGTGCTGATTCTCTTCATAGCCAGAATTCAGCAGATGGTCGAAGTGGACCAGCCACTCATCCTGAGAAATGTTGTTAGCTAAGTGGGTTCTACTGCGATATTTACTGATCTCTGACCAGAAAGCCTGAGAATCGTTTGCAACACTCATCAGAGAATCGATGCGCCCTTGATTAAAGTTACGCCTTTTCAGGTTCTTTAGATTGTTATATTTCCTTCTTAGCTGTAGATAGATGTTTTGCTCATTTACGTTCCCAGATCTTTTAAAAAGTGTCAGCGCTGATCTAACTATTCTTTTGTTTTCCTGGCATTCTTTATCAAACCATGTTTTTCTTTTGACAATGCTTCTAGCAGGGCGCTTTGAGCGTACACAGGCACTAGCATTCATTAGACAGCTCGTAAGTTCCTGAAGAGCTGTGTTGATATTTGTATCAATCAAAGAGGATGCATAATCTATGTTATGAAAGAACAAATCGCTATTAGATATTTTTGTAAATTCTGTCATCCTTTCCTTTCTCCAGACAATTCTTTCTGTTTCATAATGAAGCGAACATGGCACTGGTGATTCCCCTTTGATTTCAAACAAAACTGGCATATGTTCTGAATCAACTCTGCTGCAAACTGAAAAACTGGTAATATTG
Source organism: Babylonia areolata (assembly GCF_041734735.1). Classification (NCBI taxonomy): domain Eukaryota; kingdom Metazoa; phylum Mollusca; class Gastropoda; order Neogastropoda; family Buccinidae; genus Babylonia; species Babylonia areolata. The sequence continues at coordinate 22,027,531 of NC_134898.1, forward strand.
TCAATGAAATCGCTGGAAACAAGGCAGTAATCGATAACGCTACATCCATGTGCTGATATGAAGGTGTAGTCAGGACTAAAGTTACTATGGTTATAACCGTTCATGATACATAAATCAAAGCATGCACAGAAATTTAACATAGTTTCACCAAAAATATTCAATGTGTCATCTTTTGACAGCCTTGATTCTTTGAAGAAAGGAGTTAAGTGGAGGGGTCTGGAGGTCAGATCGGTGTGTGACCACGTTACTTGGAGATTGGCTGTCCTTGCATTAAAGTCTCCACTACATATCAAATGGGCCTGTGGGTAACGATTTATTAAGTCTAGAATACAATGATCAAGGGCATCTATATGGCAAGTAAAATTTGATGTTTTATAGTGTACTGAACCTGATGGTGGGATATAAACAAATACCATAAGCAGATCTTTGTCCCATTGTAGCATGCACTTAGAAATCTTGATGCAGACCACATGCTCGGTATTAACCACTATTGGTGTTATGAATTTGCTCAGGTTTTTATGGACAAGCAGCAGTAACCCCCCGCTTCTACGACCCATATATGAGTGTTTCACTGCTGCTGTTCTAAACATAGTATGATTTCTGAAAACACCCTCCAAATCAAACATACCATCTATAAAAGTTTCAATTAGGCACGCAATGTCAAACGTTTGTACAAAGATAAGAAAATCGGAGTCAGCAAGTTTGCTTGCAAGTCCATCAATATTCCACGCCATACAAGACAGGTTCTGAAGAGAACGCGCAGCGGGCCGGCCAAATCCCTATTTGTCTGAATTTGTGTGGGTGGTGCTGTTGTTGTCACTGGACTGGAATTTGTCAGTGAGTCGTGTTTGTTTGCTTCTGTCAACGTGTCTGCTTTGTTTGTTTCTAGTTTTGCTTTGTTTGCGTGTAACGGGTGCTCTTTGTGTGGTAAGCCTGGATGTTTCGTTTTCGTGGGTGATGCTGGTGGAAAGCAAGGGGTGGCCAGGAGCTTCTGTGTCTTCAGCCACAATGTTCATTTCCTTGTCACTCGTGGAAGAATGGTCACGCCCATAAGGAGACTGTACGACGGGGGCGTGGGGAAGTACCGCCAGGAAGAGGATCCAGCTGGGGACGTAGGTCTGTGTCGCCAGGTGGAGGGTCCGGCCGGGAATGGTCCGTCATCACAACAGGCAATGGGTAAACCTGGGTCACTGGGGACTGGCTTTCTATGTCGTAAGCCACGTCAGGGGAACGGTGAGCCTCATCTGCAGACGTTCTGTTCACATAAGGAGGAACAGGTGGACTGCAAACCTCATCTCTATGAACAGTGGCTGGGCAGGTGGCTGGCTGTCTGGAGGACTGTGGGGACACGGAGACATCAGAGGAGGAGAAGGGTTTGTCCACAACTAATAGGGAGGATGATCCAGGCAGGGTCACTGGGCTGTCTGCCATCCCGTCTTGAACAGTGTTGACCGCTCGTATTTTGTCGGAGTCAGCTTGCATGGATTTTTTCACAGCAGTCTCTGACACAGGAGAACCAGAGACTACTGGTCTGCCGTGGCAGAGAGGCGATGTCGAGCTCCTGTCGTGGTACATGTGATGAAGGAGATGATTTGGCTGGGCTCTAATTTGTTGAGCGGGAGTGGACAGTCTGACACTATGTGATGGCATGGGGGGATCTTGGTGTACATTTTGTCTTGTTGATTGCTTGCTGAGCGTGGGAAATTCCTTCATGTCAGAAGAGAAGGGAGGTTGAAGGAAGTCCTTGTCAATTTGCTCAAAACACTCAGTGCTGTCTTCATCATGGTTCAGGATTCTGTTTGTGGGACTATTCTGTCCATAATTTCGTGATCGATTCCTCGGGTTTCCTCTTTCTCTGAAACACAAGCGTCCCCTGAAGAAATAGGCGTTTCTTCCTTCTTCTCTGTGTTGCCGCAGCACATTGTACTGTCGACTGGTGAGATCTGTGGATACACGAATGCCAAGTTCGTCCGCCATGTCTTTTCTGTGTTCTTTATTTTGTAATACAACCATTTTATCTGGCCATCGGTGTAGACAGGCGATCAGTGGCGGGGGCGGCGGATTCCATCGCGCAGCGGGCCGACTCTGTGAGCTTCCTCCACATCATCACAGCTCCACTTTTTGGAGGGATAGAACCGGTTTAAAAGCTGGACAACTTTGCGTGTGCACGTTTGGGTATCCTCGTTTGGACCCTCATCCACGTTGAAAAACCTGACGTTTTTCCTTTTAGAGGACGTCTCAAGCCTGTCAACGTCGCGTTCCAGAGTGTCAACGGCGCTTGTTAGGTATTGTTGCTGGTCATAGATAGTATCACACACATCTTGCAGAGACTGGCACTGGTCTGTGAGAAGTGACACTTCCTTCCTCAGCGCGTCGTTTTCTGACTGCAGACTGTCACACCACGAATACACCGCACTCATGTCGGAGGCCAGCGCTGCATAATGTTGTTCTATCTGCAGTAGACGTGAAGCAACTTGGTCCATGGTGTTGTCTTGTGTTGCCGTTGGGCCAGCACCAGACATGGAGGTATCAATAGTGAGGGGGGGATGGATGGAAGTGAAAGGTCTGGTACTGCACCAAGAGCCTTGTTGCACAGTATACTTTCCTTGCCGATTTCTTCCTTTTTGCGTGTCATTGCTAACTGGTCCGGGATTGCTCTCAACGTCCATGCACATCAGGAGAAACTTTAAGAGAAACACTGCCGCAAAAGCTGTTCTGCCAAGTCCCAGTTGTCTTTGACCCGAGTAGGCCGTCTCAGCGTATGAGTAATGCATATATTTGAAAAACAGAGGTGGAAAGTCCGATCGAATGTATAAACATCGCTGTTTAACAAATTCACAGTGTAGAGGCACAAACTTGACACCACCGAACCGTCCAAATTTACATACCTCTTCTCTTCTGACCATGAAGGAAATATAAGTCCATTGAAATAAACCACATCTTGCTCTGAATGAGTCAAAACTTGCAGGCATCGCAGAAAGGGTGAGAACTGGCGATCTAGTATATCTGTGAAGTGTTCATAAAATGTGGTCCAAACAGTTTGCACAGGTAAAATCGTGCAAAGCTCAGAGCGTTGTCAAACACGTCCGCTCACCTTGACGGTCCTTGTACGACTCCCGAGAGAGAGAGAGAGAGAGAGAGAGAGAGAGACGAAAAGACGAAGTGAAATAGAGCGAGAGAAAGACTGACAGACTCTCACACACACACACACACACACACACACACACACACACACACACACACACACACACACACACACACAGACGAACAAACACACAGGCAGACAGGTAGACATAATCATAGACACAGAGGCACACAAGAAAACAGAGCTTTGAAACGAGAACTCGCACTCAGGAATCAGTGTATGAGACTTTTTCCTTTCTGCGTCTGTCAAGCTGTAATTGAATTCCCTGTCAGAATGGGAAAAGGTATGAATAACAATTTCGTCCAGCTAAAAGCAAAATGTCAATAATACAGGCGA
>NC_134898.1:22043511-22046011 GCF_041734735.1 Babylonia areolata
GATGATGATTGTGATGATAATGATGATGGTGAACGTGATTATCATGGTGAAAGTTTTTTTTTTTTTTGTTTTTTTTTTTTTTTTGTGTGTGTGTGTGTGTGTGTGTGTGTGTGTGTGTGATTATATAACCAAATACATCCGGTAAACTTTTGTTGTTGTTGCTGCTATCGTTGTTCCATTTCACACTTTGCACACTCTTCATTGTTCCATTACACACCATGCACAATATTAATTAATAACACACCTCGCGTGGTGAAAGTGACGAGTGTGAAGATTATGATGGTGGCGGTGACAATGCAACAATGCAACCATAGAAATAATTATTGTTGTCCTGCTCTCTGTCTTTCTCTCTTCATCTCTTTCTCTCTCGCCCTCTCTTCTTTCTCTCCCTCTCTCTGTCTACCCCCTCCCCCCCTCTCTCTCTGTGTGTCTCTCTCTGCCTCTGTCTCTCTGTGTGTCTCTCTCGGTCTCTCTCTCTATCTCTCATGAACCAAGGTATTTGTCTCCCAGAGGCCACTCCTCTCTTTCACCTCTTCCTGTTGATCTCTTCTCTTTTTCCCTTATGTTAAATTCGACCCAGTTTTTGTTTTGATTGATTGATATGGACACTTATATAGCGCCTATCCTCGGTCGGAGACCAAACTCTAAGCGCTTTACAAACACGGAGTCATTTACACAATAGCCTGCCTACCTGGGTAGAACCGACTGACGGCTGTCATTGGGCGCTCATCATTCGTTTCCTGTGTCAATCAATCAGATGTCAGGCACGCACACCTACACACTCAGACAAACATGTAACATTTAACATTTTACGTGTATAACCGTTTTGTTTATTTACCCCCGCCATGTAGGCAACCATACTCCGTTTTCGGGGGTGTGCATGCTGGGCATGTTCTTGTTTCCATAACCCACTGAACGCTGACATGGATTACGGGGTCCTTAACGTGCGTAAAAATCTCCACCCTTTACCCACCAGGCACCATCGAGATTCAAACCCAGGACCCTCAGATTGAAATTCCAACGCTTTAACCATTCGGCTATTGCGCCCGTCGAAATATATCTGAAAAAACAAAAACAAAAGAATACTGTTAAAAGTTAAATCCTTTGTTTCTTGTATACGTAGTTCTTTTAATTGAAATTGTGTCTATTTATATAGGAACATTATTATTTTTTTTGGTATGTTTGTATTATGAGTGAAATATTACTTGTTAGTGCGTTTATTGAGTGATTGAACGAATGATCCTGGTTCTTTCTTCTTCTTTTTTTTATTTTTTATTTTACATCATTCTTTTTATGTGCATGATATGTGTAAAGGATGAATGCATGTCATGTTTCAATGCCCCCAGGGAGCAGACGAAATAAACTTCTTGCATTGCCTCCCTTGCCTTGCCCCCTCCTCCTTTTTTTACCTCTTGTTGTTGTTGTTCTTCTTCTTCTTCTTCTTTGTGTGTGTGTGTGTGTGTGTGTGTGTGTGTGTGTGTGTGTGTGTGTGTGTGTGTGTGTGTGTGTGTGTGTGTGTAACTACGTACGTACATGATAATGTACCAATTGTTTCTTCTTTTTTTTTTTTTTCATTGGTTTGTTACTTTTAATTGACTATTCCTGTTACTATTCTTATTCGTTGTTCCTATTTTATTTCCATTTTATTTATTTATTTCTATGTTTTGTGTCGTTCTTCATTTAAAAAAAATGTTTTGTGTCGTTTATTGGGCAGAATTGTAAAAAAAAAAAGGCTTTTACTGCACCTAATTCTTTATCTATCAGAGATTCAATCAATCAATCAGTCTTGTTCTTCTTCTTGTTCTTGTTCTTCCTTTTCTTGTATTTCTTCTTCTCCACTACCTCCGCCTCCCTTTCCTCTTACTCCTCCATTCCCCCTCCTCTTCCTGTTCTTCTTGCCCTTTATTCGTCTTCTTCGCTTCTTCCCCCACTCGCCTCCTCCTTCCCTCCTCTTCTTGTTTTTCTGCACCTCTTCGATCCATCCATCCACCCACCCACCCCTACCTCCTTCTCCTCCCCTTCTTCCTTCCTCCTCCTCCGCCCTCCTACTCCTCCTCTTCATCATCATCATCCTACCTCCCACCTTCCTCCTACTCCTCCTCTTCATCATCATCATCATCATCCTACCTCCCACCTTCCTCCTACTCCTCCTCTTCATCATCATCATCATCATCATCATCATCCTACCTCCCACCTTCCTCCTACTCCTCCTCTTCATCATCATCATCATCATCATCATCATCCTACCTCCCACCTTCCTCCTACTCCTCCTCTTCATCATCATCATCATCATCATCCTACCTCCCACCTTCCTTCTCCTACCTCCTTCTTCTCCTCCTGTTCTCCTGAACCTTCCTCCACTTCTTGTTCCTTTTCTGCGCCTCTTCCGCCTCCTCCCCCCCCCTCCCCTCATTCCCCCTCCTCATCCTCTTCTTCCTTCTCCTCCTCCTCATTCTACCTCCCTATCCACTTCTCATCCTCCACCTCTTCCTCCTCCTCC
>NC_134898.1:22051011-22056011 GCF_041734735.1 Babylonia areolata
CGCTGACGAAGCTTTATCTGGCTCTCCGATTTCTTCTATATGGAGTGATGGCCCAGAGGTAACACGTCTGCCTAGGAAGCGAGATATACCCCCCACCGCACCCCCCCCCCTCCCCCTAAAAAAAGAAAAGAAAAAAAAGGGGTGGCGCTGTAGTATAGAGACGCGCTCTCCCTGGGGAGAGCAGCCCGGATTTCACAAAGAGAAATCTGTTGTGATAAAAAGAAATACAAATACAAGGTTTCCCCTGACCACACCATTCACACACACACACACACACACACACACACTCTCTCTCTCTCTCTCTCCTGAAAGCTGTCTCTCTCTGTTTCTCTCCCTACGTCCTACTACAACCTCCTACCATCCCCAGCCACCCCCTACACCCCGCACCCCACCCCCCAAAAAAAAAAATCAACCAACCAAACAAAACATCAAGATGAAAAACTCGCCCCCCCCCCCCCCCCCCCCCCCACTCCTCCACTTCCCGAAGAAAACTAAGGGAGACAAATCAACATATACATTTGTCCAGACTGATCTGTCGGCTATGCATCAGGGTTGATAGATGAGTGACTTATGTATATGAGATGTACACACTGGGGAGACATTTGGAAACTGAACTTTCATTTATTTATGTATGTGTGTTTGTGTGTGTGTATGTATGTATGTATGTATGTATGTATGTATGTATGTATGTATGTATGTATGTATGTATGTATGTATGTATGTATCTGTTTATTTATGTATCTATTTATTTATGTATCTATTTATTTATAGTATATTTCTTTCTTTCTTTGTCAGTAGTAGTAGTAGTAGTAGTAGTAGTAGTAGTAGCAGTTGTAATAGTATATCTTCATTAATATTATAAGTAGTAGTAGTAGTAGTAGTGGCATTATGACTATTATTATTATTATTATTATCATTATTATTATTATAATTATCAGTATTGTCATTAATGCTACATTATTATTATTATTATTATTATTATTATTATTATTATTATCTCTCCATCGCAAGAGCTTATAATGCAGACTCTTCCTTCAGAACCTAGTGGTGAAATTATTTCGGAGAAATTCGAGCCTATCTTTTTTTTTTCTTTTCTTCGATGGCTGACAAAGTGAGTATTCAAACGCTGTTCACTAAATGTTTATGTTACACCGACTGAGATTCATCTATGTATGCATATATGTATGTATGTATGTATGTATGTATATATGTATGTATGTATGTATGTATGTATGTATGTATGTATGTATGTCGGTCTATCTGTTTATCAATATATCTGTCTATCTGATTATATTTACTTATGATAGAGACAGACAGACAGTCAGACAGACAGACAGACAGAAGAATACACTAATGCTGTCGTATTGAATTGAACAACGAATTTAGACTGACATCACGCTTTGCCATCAAAACCACTTTCAACTTTTTTTTTTTTTTTTTTTTTTTTTCTTTTTTTTTTGCTTTGCTTTTTACAGTAGGCCTATAATTACCGACTGTCTCGAAACACTGGCAACCGGCCAGATCCCAAAATTCCACTTTGTCAAACTGGCCCAGACTAATTTGACAGCAAACTAATGGTATCGCCATAACGCTCGTAACAGAAAAATTGTAATACCGATAATGTATAACGCTTATGCTGTGGCTCTTGAGCAGTACGTTTAACCGTACAACAGGCCCACTACACCTCGATATGACTAAGACACAGAAGCACGAAACAAATATTAAAGTTTAAAAAAAAAAAAAAAATGTTGGCAAAAATCACCTTCACATTCCATCCCCTCTACCTCACCCTCCTCTATCACAATGGAATAATAATAATGATAATAATAATAATAATAATAATAATAATAATAATAATAATAATAATAATAATAATAATAATAATAATAATAATATAACATTATTCTTATTATTAGTCTTATCATTCATGTTTTTAAAAAATATCATCATCATCATCATCAATAATTTGAACGGTTGGCATTGAAGAACAAATTGTTCTATAAAAAGAAAATGAATGAAAGTTGCAGTTGAGAAAAAAAAGAAGAAGTAATATTCTTCTCACCCCCCCCCCCCCCCCCCCCCGCACCCCCCTCACCCCACCACCCTACCCTTTCGGATTTCTAAATAATAATGGACTATTTGAACGTTTGAACTATCTGAATGTCAGGACGGATATATGGTCGTAGAAAATAAAACCTTTTATATGCAGGTTTTAGAAGTGCTAAGGTGTAGAGAAATATCAATAAAAAAGTTGTAAAAAGAAAAGTCGAGTAGTCTCTACACCAACAAAAAATACAGTTTGTCACTGGAGTGAAGCAACACTTTGGCAATAAAAAAAAAAAAGAAAAAAAAAAAAGTGTGGTGTCTTTGTTGTCTGTTGGGACGTGTAAAGTACTTTTCCCCGTGTCCACAGTATTTAGTGCTTTGTGACCAGGTGCCAGATGCATTGCTTGGTTCTAACTTTTTGACAGTTACACGTGACTAAATGCCCTACGTTGACCGAACTACGCCATTGGTCAGTTCCATACAACACACAATTAGCAACGGGTTACGACCATACTAGGCTCTTCCGTCCGAGCAATGCAACTAGCACCAGAGGCGCAGAATCGGCGGACTTGTGATTCAGTGTTCACTAGTGATACAGGGTTTGATCGATCAGGCCCTTTCAGCATTAAAGGCGCTATACCCTGAATTTCCTCACGCTTGGCATATGTGGTGTAGCGTATATGGATTTGTCCGAACGCAGTGACGCCTCCTTGAGCTACTGAAACTGAAACTGAAACTGAAACTCCTCACTCTACCCAGGTGCCAACGGTTACTGACTTCGGATTGGGTGGAAAGGTTAAAATGGCGGAATAGAAAGAGGAGAGGTTTTTTGGGCCCCCGCCTTCCTGTGTCGAGTCTCAGACACACTGGATATGAATTCGCTTCCACCGACGGCCTTGAGTAAGTAGAAAGCTATGGGAACTTTCACCTCTGAAACATTTAATCCAGGAGAAATACCGAATATTTCTCTCGGTGATCTTAAGGCTATTTCAAGATTCCCCTGTACCTGCAGACACACCCAGAGTACAACCTATAACGGGCAGGAGAGTGAGTGAGGGTGAGGATGGAGGGAGGTAAGCCAACCAATGGAGTAGCACTTGATTTTCAAACCAGCTGGCAAAAAGTTCGACTCGCAAGATGTTTTTCTTTTCTTTTCTTTTCTTTATTTCTTTATCCATCAGTTGTAATTATGACAGACATCCAGACTAATCTGACTGACAGGCTAGCTCTAGTAATCGCGTTCAAGACGTGATTGAAATGATTGTTTGCTTCCACTTTCCCTACCCTTCCACCCACAGGGAAAAAGCCGTACTCAACGACCATCACGGTCACTGCCACCACTGCTACCACGAATATGATCATATAAAACCAACAACAACATAAACATCACTCCTCCTCCTCCTCCTCTTCCTCCTCATGATCATCATCGTAGTTGATGTCGTTGTCACCATCCTCATCATCATCATCGTCATCGTCATCGTCACCACCACCACACCACCACCACCATTTTATTTTCGTTTTCCTTCATCTTCTGCTCAGATGTTTTTGTAATCGCCATATCCATCATCAACATCGCCACCTCTTCCTCTCTCTCTCTGTCTCTGTCTCTCTCTCTTGTCTCTGTCTCTGTCTCTCTCTCTCTCTTGCTATTAACTTATATAAGGCTTTTAGATATCGCAATGCATTAAGTAGTTAATTAATGATTCTTTACTGTGCACTATCCAGTTTGTAGATTATCATTTGCAGTTGATCAATTACTTTTGTCATTGGAAAGATTTGTTATTTGTATTCGTATTTCTTTTTATCACAACAGATTTCTCTGTGTGAAATTCGCGCTGCTTTCCCGAGGGAGAGCGCGTCGCTAACTACAACGCCACCCTTTTCTTGTGTATATTTTTTCCTGCCTGCAGTTTTGTTTGTTTTTCTTATCGAAGTGGATTTTTCTTCAGAATTTTTGCCACGAACAACCCTATTGTTGCCGTGGGTTCTTTTACGTGCGCTAAGTGCATGCTGCACACGGGACCTCATCCGAATGACTACCGCCCAGACCACCACTCAAGGTCTAGTGGAGGGGGAGAAAATATCAGCAGCTGAGCCGTGATTCGAACCAGCACGCTGAGATTCTCTCGCTTTCTAGGTGGACGCGCTACCTCTGGGCCATCACTCCACATATGGAATGTTGGCTCACTGTACCCCATTCATGAGGGGCCATGGCCTTTATTGATTAAAACATCCGTATCCGTATCCGTTTCCGTATCCGTCTCTCTCTCTCTCTCTTTCTTCATCTCTTCTTCCTATCTCTCTTTTTTGTCTAATGACCCCAATCGCGGTCAGACACACACACACACACACACACACACACACACACACACACACACACACACACACACACACACACACATTCTCTCTCTCTCTCGTCTATCTCTCTCCTCTCTCTGTCCGTCTTTCTCTATCTCTCTCTTTGTCTCTGTTTCTTTCTCTGCTTCTCTCTCTCTCTCTCCACCTCTATCCCCCTATATATCTCTCCCTCCATCTCTCTCTCTCTTTCCCTCTCTCTCTTCTCTCTCTACTCTCCCTCCTTCCTCGCTCTCTCGCCCTCCCTTCCCCCGTCTCTCTCCCCCCATCTCTCTCTCTCTTTCCCTCTCTATCTCCCTCCCTCTTCTCTCCCTCCCTCCTAGCTCCCTCTCTCCCTCCCCCACTCTCTCTCTCCCCCCCCCCCCGCCCCCTCTCTCTCTCCATGTACGAGCTAAGACGATGAAGACTAAACAGACAGGGACATCCATCCATTCATTCAAGGTTCGCCGGATCGAAAAACGTGGTTAGTCCACCGAGACTGACTGCTTCATCTCTACGTATCTGTGTGTGTGTGTGTGTGTGTGTGTGTGTGTGTGTGTGTGTGTGTGTGTGTGTGTGTGTGTGTGTGTGTGTGTGTGTGTGTGTGTGTGTGTCTCTTC
>NC_134898.1:22058511-22061011 GCF_041734735.1 Babylonia areolata
CCTCTCTCTCTCCCCTATCTCCCCCCTCTCTCGTCCCCTCCCTCCTTCTCTCTCTCGCTCTCTGCCCCTCTCTCTCTCTCTTCCTCTCTGCCCCTCTCTCTCTCCCTCTCTCTCCCCTCTCTCTCTCCCTCTCCCCCCTCTCTCTGCCCCTCTCCCTCCCTCTCTCTCTCCATCTCTCTCTCTCCCCCCTCTGTCATGTGATAATGAAATCATAATTAGATCGGTTGCTAAATTCATTGCAGAAGCTCAGACAATGAGACAAAGGTACATAAGTCAGAATAGTATCAACAGCATAGAAGACACTTAATTATAGTTAGTACAGAAGTTGCTATTTTATTTGGACAAAACAGAAAACATAACATTGCATACTTAAGTGTATTGTTGAGGCAGTATGTATTGGTTTGATGTATTTTTGAATGGATGGTCGAGTCAGTCCCCATTCATTTTGGTATTTTATTATCATTACATTGTTGTTTTTCTTTAGTTCCGTTTCGTTGAGTTTTTGTCAGGATGTGACTTAAGTGTTTCCAAGTATTGCATATTTTCTTGGTTTAAACTGACTGAAGGATTCAGAGAAAAAAATATAGTTTTTTTGTTGTTGTTGTTTTGAAGCTAAAATATATGCATTTATGTTGTTGCCCCCTTGTCAAAAGACCTTTCTTGGCAATGACAATAAATAATTCCAGTGTCCAGTGTCCAGTGTCTCTCTCCCCCCTCTCTCCCCCTCTCCCTCTCTCTCTCTACCCCCCCTCTCTCTCTCTCTGCCCCCTCTCTCTCCCTCTCTCTCCCCCTCTCCCCTCCCTCTCTCTCCCTCTCTATCTCTCTCCCCCTCACTCTCTCTTTCCCTCTCTCTCTCCCTCTCTATCTCCCCCTCCCTCTCTCCCTCCCCCCTCTCTCTCTTCCTCTCTATCTCCCCCTCCCCCTCTCTCACTCCCTCTCTCTCCCCCTCTTTTCTCCCTCTCTCTCCCCCCTCTCTCTCTCCCCCATCTCTCTCTCTCTCTCTCTCTCTGATTTCCTCTGCCTCTTTCCACGAAAGTTGTCCAGAGCGTCAAACAGAGTTACCACTTATTAACAGACTGATGTCATGTGTCTGCGCGTTTTGTCTCTGTGTCCTCCGCTTCTGCCCGTCCCCCTCCATCTCTATCTCCATCTCTATCTCCATCTCTACCTCTCTTTGTGTATCTCTCTGTCTCTGTCTGTCTGTGTTTCTGTCTGTGTTTCTGTATTTCTCTTTCTTTTCGATTTCCTCCCTCCCTTTCTCTCTCTCTCTCTTTATGTCTGTGTGACACACACACTCTCTCTCTCTCCCTCCTCTCTCTCTCTGCCTCTGTCTCTCCCCCTCTTATTATATGTTGGGTGGCCTGTTGGTTACTATAATTTTTTTTTTCAAAAGACGGAACTTTGTTTTTTTGTTTCATCATTTGGTTTGTTATCAACGGTTGTTATAAATCGAAAGTATGTTGATGCATTTACCTGTGTCATAAGTGTCAAAGCGCCTCCATTTCTCTCTCTTTGTGTCTCCTTGTGTCTCTCTGTCTCTCTCTCCCTCTCTCTCTCCCTCTTTGCCTGTCTTTCTCTGTCTGAATATCTGCATGGTTTTTTGCCTACTCCTCTGTCAGTGTCTGTGGCTGTCTGGCCCTACTTGTCTCTCTCGCTCTCGTTTCAATTTTTTTTCTGATAAACATAGCCTCTTTCCACGAATCTTTTTTTTTTTCTTTTTCTTTTTTTTTAACAGTTTTGAAACTCCATTTTGATAGGTTTACATTTCACAACAACAACATCTTAATGTATAGTTATAAAGAAGGAAAGAAAAAAAAAGAAAGAAAAAAACAACGTAAATGGACTGACAGATAGAAACAGCCAAGCAGCTGGGTTATATATAGGTTGGTTATCATCATGGAGTATTATCATTCATTTCTTAAGATCTAACACAAGCTGTCAAGGAATACAAACTGTCAAGTATCTTAGAGTATGTTCACCTAAGTGAACATCACAATCATTTCTTACGAATATCAATAAAAAGAAAATAATAAATAAGGGTGGTTAATTTTCGTTAATCATGAACAGGTTACTAATCATTTGTGATCAATAATTGGAAAGGCAGCCATCTGGCAGAGAAAACTTTCTGCCTGTCTTTCTCAGTCTGATATACGGCGAATTAGGACGTTGTCCACTATATATAAATAGTGCAACAAGGTGTATCAAGTACTGGTTAAGGTTGCTGAATATGAATGTGCACCGATTACCCAGACAGGCATATTTGATGTTGTTTAACTTAGACGAAAGGGGAAAAAAATGCTGGGTGTCTTTAGTAAAAAATACTTTATTTAGACTTGGGTTTGGATATGTCTGGTTGCAACAAGGCGTTGGTTGTGAGCAAACATGTTTGTCATTATTTAAGCAAAGAATGAAAGATATATTTATGCAGGAGTGGGACGAGTCAGTAATGTCTAAAGATGTATATCATAACTGCAGACTGTTTAAAACTGGTTTTCAGTGT
>NC_134898.1:22078511-22081011 GCF_041734735.1 Babylonia areolata
AAAAAAAAAAAAAAAAAAAAAAAAAAAAAAAAGGTGCAATGATCAACCAGATTCTCTCTCTCTCTCTCTCTCTCTTTCAGTCTATCCCTCTCTCTCTGTTTGTCTCTATCTTTACCATCTGTCTAGGCTGTCTCCCGAGAGATGGGAGCACCCTCCTCACATTTTCTCTGTCTCTCGATTCTCTCTCCTCTCTCTCCTTGTCTGTGTGCGTATCTCTCTCTGGTTTCTGTCCATTCTTGCCCCTTAGACACAAACACAGACAGACAGACACACACACACACACACACACACACACACACACACACACACACACACACACTGTTCGTCATTAACTCTGTTTTTGCTTTTGTGACAGTCTGTAAGACTCTGGTGCGCCATTCGCTTGGCTATCATAGTTCGTGCAGGGGAGGGTAGAAGAAAATAACTGAAGGTCAATGCCGAGGGGAAAAAAAGAAGAAGAAGAAGAAAAAAAAAAGCCGCAGTGTTCAGCCAAGTTCTCTCCCTCTCTCTTTCTGTTTCTGTCTGTGTCTCTCTGTCTCTCTCTCCTTTCCTTCTCTCAAATCTATCCCTCTCTCTATGTCTCCTGTCTCTCACTCTCTCTTTCCCATCTCTCCCTGTCTCTGTCTCTCTCTGTCAGTCTGTCTCTCTCTCCTTCACCTCTGATTCTGTGTGTGTGTGTGTGTGTGTGTGTGTGTGTGTGTGTGTGTGTGTGTGTGTCTGTGTGTGTGTGTGTGTGTGTGTGTGTGTGTGTGTGTGTGTGTCTGTGTCTGTGAAAGTTGCTCAAGGCACCTTTTACTTTCTTTTTTTTTTCTTTTACCTTTGTTTAACAAAAAGGTCAACAAACCTCTCAGTCACTACTGAAGGATCCGTGGCTTCGCCTTGTAAGAGGATTGCATCTATATAAGATCGGTCTTCTTCTGTTGATGCTGCTTTTGTCAGAAAGTTCTTTACAGTAGTAGTGGATGCCACAGGAAGCGAGACAGACATGCAGAGGTAGCGATACAGACAGACAGACAGACAGACACACACACACACACACACACACACACACACACACGCACACACGCACGAATGAGCCCACTACGGCCGATTTCCATCGTTCGTTCACAAAAGGGCAAGAGCGTCTTTTTGACAACAACTAAAAAAAAAAAAAAAAAAAAAAGAAAGAAAAAAAGGTAAGATAAGTCCCTTAACCAATCTACCGCTAAAAAGAAATGTTGCAACTCGAGCAAAGAATAATAAACAAGAGAGGCAAGGCCTTCAAGACTCACTTGTGATAAATTAAGTCCCCTAGCACTGATTACAGAGTAATTTCCCTTTTTTACTATCTGCACTAAAACGTTTGCGAAATCAATAAAAATTCCATGCTTAGCAAAAGAAGTTCCTGTTTGAACAAAAAATGATAATAATGACTCCTCTTGTTGTTGCGTCAGAATAAGAGGTCAAAGTGCCAAGTTTAGAGAATACAAAAAATATAAATATAACAGTAAATGCAGTTTGCGTATAATTAGGCTTCCTTTTTTATTTTGTTTGTGCCCATCCCAGAGGTGCAATATTGTTTTAAACAAGATGACTGGAAAGAACTGAATTTTTCCTATTTTTATGCCAAATTTGGTGTCAACTGACAAAGTATTTGCAGAGAAAATGTCAATGTTAAAGTTTACCACGGACACACAGACACACGGACACACAAACACACACACACACACACACACACACACACACACACACAGATAACCGAACACCGGGTTAAAACATAGACTCACTTTGTTTACACAAGTGAGTCAATAAAAAGGACGTTAATATTCATTGGCTGCCAAGGTGTGGTTTATTTATTTATCTATTTATTCATTTATTATTTTAGGACTTACCGAGCAGCCTTCTCAACCCTTTCACCGACAGTCAATTTAGAGTACAAAGTTCCATTGTGGTATAAATACAGAACAGAAAGTGGCTAAGAATAGCCGGGGATTCCCCCCCTGCGATGTATAGAAAACATGGCCTGTCACTACCACCGAACATTAAGAGCAGTAGGTTCATGGATAACAGACCAATGAATGGTCACCTTTCAGTGACATGGGTCCTCTACTACCACGCCTGTCCATCAATACGAGCTTGGCGGTGAAAGGGTTAACACGAAGAAGAAGCCGAAGAAGAAGAAGAGTTATGCCAAGAGGCTGTAACAAGAGCTTTTTGAAAAGGTTTAACAGGAAAAAAAAGAACAGCCAAAAATACCCCCCCCCCCGCCCCCCCGCGCCCCCCAAAAAACAACAAAACAAAAAAACAAACAAACAAACAACCCCCCAAAAAAAACAACAAAAAAACAACAACAACCAACAACAACCGAAATCAACACCACTACCACCACCACCAACAAGAACAAAGTATGGGGATAAAAGTGGAGCAGGTCATTTTGTCATTCATGGCATTGTAATCATGTGTATTGTTGAATAATTAAAGATTATTTCAACCAAGTGGAGTAGGTGATTGCTTTATTATT
>NC_134898.1:22093511-22096011 GCF_041734735.1 Babylonia areolata
CTGAAAACGCGGCAAGACATACTACTACTACTACTACTACTACTACTACTACTACTGTCAGCGCCTCAATGGGACTACACTACGAGATACTGAAAGCACTAATCTCTTTCTGATTGGTGTACTGGCAATGACCAATTTTTTTTTTTTTTTTTTTTTTTTTAATCACGTCGTGTAGAGGAAAGACACTCTTATACTTATTTTCAGTAATTCCGCTAAAGCTAGTCTCGTTCGCATTAACGTTTTCTTAAAAGCTAACCCTCAAACGTTTTCTTCCCAGTCTCCTATCACCCTTCCTCCTCCTTCACACACGTACACACACACACACACACACACACACACACACACACACACACACACACGAGCGCGCTCGTGCATGCACACACGCACGCACACACACACACACACACACACACACACACACACGAGCGCGCTCGTGCATGCACACACGCACGCACACACACACACACACACACAATGAGAGAGAGAGAGATACACACACACACTCTTTCTCTCTCTCTCTCTCTCTCTCTCTCTCTCTCACATGCACGCACACACATGCACGCACACACACACACACACACACACACACACACACACACACACACACACACACACACGTGCTCCAACCCCCCCTTCCCAGCAATTACTTAAGCAGTACACACTGAACTCGTTCCTGGCATTTCTGTGACAGATCAGAAGGAGAACACCAACGGTGCCAGAGTGATGAAATCACTCAAGCTCAGATGGCTAGCTCTTTCCCCTGCCCAATTCCTCCAATCGTGTCCTGAAAATGCCAGACACTGAAAAATTGAAAAAAAAAGTGCTTCTACTCTCCCTTCGTTCTGATTTGATTCGTCTCTCCAGGATTTTGACACAGGTAAGTATATATATATATATATATATATATATATATTGGATTGTGTCTTGTCAACCACTGGGAAATTTCTAACTTCAAAGGTAAGAGCTTCTTGATCAGAGTGAGACTGTGATTCAGTGAAACGACACTGACATGTAAGTCACACACACACACACACACACACACACACACACACACACACACACACACACACACACACACACACACACGCACGCACACACACACACATACAGTCGCACGTACACAGTCGCACGTACACACACACACACACAGTCGCACGTACACACACACACACACCCACACACACACACACACACAGTCGCACGTACACACACACACACACACACAGAGTCTCACGTTTACACACACACACACACACACACACACACACACACACACACACACACACACACACACACACGCACATACACACACACACACACACACACACACACACACACACACACACACACAAACACACACACACACACACACACATGCACATAGCCAGATTTACACGCGTAAACACACACACACACACACACACACACGAAAACACACACAGAGCAAAAGACGCGCACCCACCCCCGCCCCACCTCCCCTTACCCCCCACCTCCCCCCTCCCCCACATCCTCCCGCCCCAAGACACAACAGATTCGGAAATCCCCGTCGCCACCAACCCTCCAAAAACACCATCTTCATTGTCTGCGCAATGTATCAAACACACCCTGAGGGATCGAGCAGAAAAAAAAGAAAGAAATACGCATGAAACAAAGAAAGAATGAAAGAAAGAAAGAAAGAAAACGAAAGATGAGAGAAAGATAATACAGAGAAAAGAAGAATATAAAAAAAAAAAAAACAGAAGGAAGGAAAGAATGAATAAAGTTGGAAAGTTAAAAAAAAAAAGAGTTCCAAAGTAAAGACAAACGAAAGAAGGAAGGATAACAAGTAAAAACAACAAAGTTGAGTTGAGGTTAAGAAAAAAAGAAAAAAAAAAAAAAAAACGGGTAGAAAGTAATAAAAAGATTATAAAAAAAATCCCCCAAACCCAAGAAAATACCAAAACAAAACAAAAAAACAAAACAACAACAACAACAACAAAAAACAACAAAAAAAACAAACAAACAACAACAACAAAACAACAACAACAAAAAAAAAAAAAAAAAAAAAGCAGAGAAAAGGCACAAACAGAAAGGAAGGAAGGAAATGACAAATGAAAGAAGGAAGGATAACAAGTAAGAACAACAAAGCAAAGTTGAGGTTAAGAAAAAAACAACAACAACAACAACAACAACAACAAAACAAACAACAACAACAACAACAACAAACCGGAAGAAAGGAAGATTGAAAAAAAAAAAAAAAAAAAAAAAAAAGCAGAGAAAAGGCACAAACAGAAACGAAGAAAGGAAATGGAGAAAGGAAGAAAGACAGAATGAAAGAAGGAAGGATAACAAGTAAGAACAACAAAGTTGAGTTGAGGTTAAGAAAAAAAAGAAAAAAAAGAAAAAAACCGGTAGAAAGTAATAAAAAGATTATATATATTAAATCCCCCAAACCCAAGAAAATACCAAAACAAAGAAACAAAAAAACAACAACAAAAAAAAAAAAAAAAAAAAAAAAGGA
>NC_134898.1:22106011-22118511 GCF_041734735.1 Babylonia areolata
GCTGCTCTTCTTCCCATGTTTGAATAGAAATATCACACTCTGCGTCAAGTCATTCGGAAGAGCTGAGACAATAAACCGAGGTCTCGCGTCAGCATGCGGGGGTTATCACGCCGTGTATCACGAAATTTACACGCTTTTTCCACTGTCTTCAACACGCAGTTGAAAACGTCAATTGTGGGTGCACATTTGCTAAACATTGCACGTTACAACAGTGTGGGTAACGCATACTTACTTCCCCGTGCACAGTACACATGGGCAGCGCCCCCTATAGGACATGGCTGACGATTATTGTGTTATTTTTCTAGAGTCTGTAACGTCCCTTCGAAATGTTTTGTTTTTTGAACGACGGACGTGAATTTACAGATCATGCAGTATTATCTCAAAAGAAAAAAAATGAAGAAGTAAAAGGTTATTATTTAATTCTCGTTTCGGTTCCTGCTATTTTATTTGTTGTTGTTGTTGTGTTTATTTTGTTTTTGGTAGGAATTTATTGTTGATTCGATTCTATTTATTTACTTTTGTCTAGTTTATGTTGTTCCTTGTCTCTTTTCATGTATATAGACAGACACAGACAAACACAGACAGACAAACACAGACTGACAGATACACACAGATACAGATACATACATACTGACAGACACAGACAAACACAGACAGACAAACACAGACTGACAGATACACACGGATACAGATACATACATACTGACAGACACAGACAAACACAGGCAAACACAGACTGACAGATACACACGGATACAGATACATACATACTGACAGACACAGACAAACACAGACAAACACAGACTGACAGATACACACAGATACAGATACATACATACTGACAGACACAGACAAACACAGACTGACAGATACACACGGATACAGAT
This sequence comes from Babylonia areolata, assembly GCF_041734735.1. NCBI lineage: Eukaryota > Metazoa > Mollusca > Gastropoda > Neogastropoda > Buccinidae > Babylonia > Babylonia areolata. The sequence goes on from NC_134898.1 coordinate 22,106,899, forward strand.
ACATACATACTGACAGACACAGACAAACACAAACAGACAAACACAGACTGACAGATACACACGGATACAGATACATACATACTGACAGACACAGACAAACTCAGACACACACAGACTGACAGATACACACATATACAGACACATACATACTGACAGACACAGACAAACACGGACACATACAAACACAGACTGACAGATACTCACGGATACAGATACATACATACTACCAGACACAGACAAACACAGACACACACAGACTGACAGATACACACAGATACAGACACATACATACTGACAGACACAGACAAACACAGACACATACAAACACAGACTGACAGATACACACGGATACAGATACATACATACTGACAGACACAGACAAACACAGACACAGACACACACAGACTGACAGATACACACATATACAGACACATACATACTGACAGACACAGACAAACACAGACTTACAGATACACACGGATACAGATACATACATACTGACAGACCCAGACAAACGGACAGAACACAGACGGAGAGAAAGAGAGAGAGCGTGTTGTGATCCCTTTATTTCCATGAATTAAGCGAAATTCTCCCATCACAATAGAAGAAAAACAGAATCAGGAAATAGGAATGCCTTCTAATTCACTTTTATGCTGCTTCTCATTCGTCCATCCAATGGGGTTCCCCCCCCTTTTTTTTTGTATTGAGCTAATTTAACATTCGTCTCGTTTGCTGGGAAGTCCGTACAAATCCGTAAAAGATGGAGGAAAGACACAGATTCAGACGTTTACGAGCTCGCGCACACATCTCCAGACAGACATCGACACATATACATGCGCACGCACGCACGCACGCACGCCACGCACGCACACACACACACACACACACACACACACACACACACACACACACACACAAGAAAACAACAAGAAAAAAACAAGAACCCTCTCCCCCGCCCGCCCCGAAACCCCCCCCCCAAAAAAAAAACAACAACAAAAAACACACACACACACAGACACACACAGACACACACACACACACACACACACACACACACGCACGCACGCACACACACACACACACACACACACACACACACACACACGCGCACACACACACGCACACACACACACACACACACACACACACGCGCGCAAGTATGTTTGTCATCATGGATTTCACACAAATTCTGGATGGAGATTTGTCCTTGGCTTTTTTTTTCTCTGGCCACATGTCGGATCTATGGACCTGAACCAACCAATCATTGGTAGGATTCTGTTGGCAATCGGGATTGACTCATCTGGATCAACAGGAAGTTTCAGGAATAGTCATGGTGACATTGGTTTCGATCCACCTTCCATTTTTTTTTTTTTTTTTGTCCATGCCTTAGGGGTGGAGGTGCGGTCCTGTTAAAAGGTCTCTGACAAATGCAGAAGCAGTGCAGGGTCTCCTCTGGTGTGTATGGCCTCCTGGCGACCTAACATACACGGTTCCCTATAATATGGACTGCCGACACTGGGACTGCGACAGACAAACCCTGTGTGTGGCTGTGTGTGTATGGGGGGGTGGGGGGTTTGGGGGTGGGGGGGTGGGGGGAACTCCGAATTAGCGGCGTGGGAGTAATGCCACTGAAATGGTGCAGATGATGGGGCAGCACACAGACACACACACACACACACACACACACACACACACCACTCAAGGTCTAGTGGAGGGGGAGAGAATATCGGTGGCTGAGCCGTGATTCGAACCAGCGCGCTCAGATTCTCTCGCTTCCTTGGTGTACGCGTTACCTCAAGGCCATCACTCCACATTATAAATATATATCCATATCATCATCAACATCATCAGCATTGACAGACACAGGTGAACACCACTGGGCCAGCTGATTAGCAGTGCAGGGACTACACTTGCCATAGTGTGGCCATAGTTCTTTGTGGACTGCCGGAGCTGAAACTTTGACAGACAACAAACCTTACAACGTGTTACTGCATAAGGCAGCTTTGAAATGGGCGACGTTACCATCTTGCCGTCGCTGAAACGGTGCATGTGATGAAAAAAAAAAAAGAAAAAAAAAAAAAAAAAGGTGTGGGTGGGGGGGGGGAACAAAGAAAAGAACAACAAAACATCAAACAATGTGTAATGATGGACCATCTGGAAGGGAAACAGAGGGAATATTTTCGTTTTCTTTTTTTGTTTTTTGTTTTACCATTCAGCACAAGACAAATTATTTTTTAAAAAAATTAAAAAAAATTAACATTGGTTCCAGGGTATGGATTTTTTTTTTAAAGGGGTTACATGCAACTTAACTCTCTCCATACGAACGGCGAAAGAGGCGACGTTAACAGCGTTTCTCCCCAATTACCATCATCAAAATATTGCAAGCGGAAGGCTCTTATACTGAAGACGTGAATGTTGACAAAGAATACCACAATTTTGACGACGGAAGGTAAAGGTTGGGTCATTCAGACACCCACTGGACATCCGAGGGGTCTGTGTAGAGGAGAAGAGAGGACTGGCCGTACTGAGTGAGTTAAAGCCTCTCGTGATCTCTCTCTCTCTCTCTCTCTCTCTCTCTCTTATATATATATATATATATATATATATTTTTTTTTTTTAAATTTATATATATATATATATATATATATATGTATATTTGTGTGTGTGTGTGTGTGTGTGTGTGTGTGTGTGTGTGTGTGTGTGTGTGTGTGTGTGTATCCAAACGCTAATTGTTTGATCGATATCTCAAGAAATATATACACTGTAGCAGGAATTTAAAATAAAAAAAAGTTCGCAAAGACGGAAAATCTCATGGGACATGGTAGCATGAATTATAAAGTAAGGAAAGATATAAACAATTCGCAAAGACAGAAAATCTCGTTTGTAGCATGAATTAGAAAGTAAGGAAAGATATAAACAATTCGCAAAGACAGAAAATCTCGTTTGTAGCATGAATTATAAAGTAAGGAAAGATATAAACAATTCGCAAAGACAGAAAATCTCGTTGGTAGCATGAACTATAAAGTAAGGAAAGATATAAACAATTCGCAAAGACGGAAAATCTCGTTTGTAGCATGAGTTATAAAGTAAGGAAAGATATAAACAATTCGCAAAGACAGAAAATCTCGTTTGTAGCATGAACTATACAGTAAGGAAAGATATAAACAATTCGCAAAGACGGAAAATCTCGTTTGTAGCATGAGTTATAAAGTAAGGAAAGATATAAACAATTCGCAAAGACAGAAAATCTCGTTTGTAGCATGAATTAGAAAGTAAGGAAAGATATAAACAATTCGCAAAGACAGAAAATCTCGTTTGTAGCATGAATTATAAAGTAAGGAAAGATATAAACAATTCGCAAAGACAAAAAATCTCGTTTGTAGCATGAATTATAAAGTAAGGAAATATATAAACAATTCGCAAAGACAGAAAATCTCGTTTGTAGCATGAATTAGAAAGTAAGGAAAGATATAAACAATTCGCAAAGACAGAAAATCTCGTTTGTAGCATGAATTAGAAAGTAAGGAAAGATATAAACAATTCGCAAAGACGGAAAATCTCGTGGGAGATGGAATCTATCGCTTTTTGTCATCAGAGGTCATCGGGGGAAAAGATTCTCCGTTTGTTTTTATATCTTTGTTCTCACATGTGCAGATACGCATTCATTCTTGAAATGATTACCAGTATGATGAAGTCTGGATTTATGATTCGCTGTGGCCTCGCTGAGGGCAGGAAAGGTGCGGGAGGGTGGGTCAGTGGGTGGATGGGGAGGGGAGCAGATATATAATATAAAAATTATATGAATGTACGCAATGACCAACTTCTTGTTAATATTTTCTTCCTGGATGCGCACAGATAAAATCAGTGAGTGGGAGAGGGAGAGAGAGAGAGAGAGAGAGAGAGAGAGAGAGAAGAGAAGAGAGAAGAACAGAGACAGAGGACAGAGACAGAGACAGAGAGACAGACAGAGAGAGAGAGAGAGAGAGACAGACAGAACAGACAGACAGCCAGACAGATATTAAGACACAGATGGACAAAGATAGACACAGAGAGAGACTGAGAGACAAAGAGATAGGCATACATGCACGCACACGCACAAGCGCGCGCGCACACACACACACACACACACACACACACACACACAACACACAACACACACACACACTCCACACACGCCAACATACACACACACATTTGCACACACACACACACACACACACACACACACACACACACACACACACATACGCGCACACATTCGCCCATCCGCACACACACACATACACACACACACACACGCACACATACACAAACACACACACACGCACAGACACACACACACAGACACACACGCACACACACACACACACACACACACACACACACACACACACACACACACACACACACACACACACACCTCAGAACATACAAGAACATAATTATACGTAAATAATGTCATGGGAAATCATTGCAACTGTCATAGGCTAATTGAAACACAGACATTTTATTAAAGAGTCAGAATAAGCAAGAGATATATGATACATGACGACAACATCGAAACAGAGATAGAGGAACGAAAACAGAATAGAAAAGAATAGAACATAGAACAAAATATGTCTTTACTATCATGTGTAGCGGGGTCTCACAAAGAATGGGGGCCGGGGGGGGGGGGGGGGGGGCGTGTTAGTCCATAAAACGTTACAGACATAAATCAAAAATTTAGACACAAACACAGATACAGTAGAAATGAGGCTACATACAGGATACTGGAAAAAAGATAAAGAAAACAAGAGATAGAGTCAGGAGGTCTACAGATCCAGAGATTCAGAGATTCAGTCTCATAGGTTCATGAGTTAAACTGTTCCATTCACTAAGGCATTATTATCACAAACTTGGGCGCCAGGGAAGAAAAGAAGAACAAAGAGGTAGAGAGAGAGAGAGAGAGAGAGAGAGAGAGAGAGAGAGAGAGAGAGAGAGAGAGAGAGAGAGAGAGAGAGACAGTAGAAATTAGGATACATACAGGATACTGGAAACAAGATAAAGAAACAAGAGACCAAGTCAGGAGACCGATGGATTCAGAGATTCAGTCTCAAAGCTTCATGAGTTGAACTGTTCCATTCACTAAGGCATTATTATCACAAACTTGGGAGCCAGGATAGGAAAGAAGAAGAAGAAGAAGAGAGAAAGAGATAGATAGATAGATAGATAGAGAGAGAGAGAGAGAGAGAGAGAGAGAGAGAGAGAGAGAGAGAGAGAGAGAGAGAGAGAGAGAGAGAGAAATAACGCCCATTAGCGACAATGTTTATTCACGCGATAAGGAGACCATCAGTCTGATCAGTCTGAGTTATGTTAGCATCGTCATCTCATTTTTGGTGTTCTGGAAAGCCAGACAGACAGAGAGAGAGAGAGAGAGAGAGAGAGAGAGAGAGAGACAGACAGACAGACAGACAGACAGACAGACAGACAGACAGACAGAGAGGTGGGTAGGGATGGTCCGTGATAGAGACAGAAACAATGACAGAAAATCAGATCACACAGGATATCTATTTATCTATGTATCTATCTATCTATCTATCTATATGATAGATAGATGAATATGTATAGAACTATCTACCTATATGATAGACAGATAAATATATCTATATAGATAGATAGATAGATAGATAGATAGATAGATACACAAAGCAAGAAAGACAAAGAGACACAGAGAGAGATGGTGTGTGTGTGTGTGTGTGTGTGTGTGTGTGTGTGTGTGTGTGTGTGTGTGTGTGTGTGTGTGTGTGTGTGTGTGTGTGTGTGTGTGTGTGTGAGAAAGAGAGAGACAGACAGACAGACAGACAGAGACAGAAGGCTAGACAGAGAGACAGTGTATTAAGAGAAGGAAGAGACAGAGACAGAGAGACAAACAACCAGCCGGTCAAGCCAGACAGATAGAGAGACAGCCAGAAAATCAGAGAGAGAGAGAAAGACAAAAACGAAGACATAAAGAGACCTCAACAGCCAGATGCATAATCATCTCACTTCACATAGCAACGAACACTTTCTTTGCTATGTTCCAGAAACATTATAGATTTGTGTTCGGTTCAGTTCAGTGCATTGAATCAGGTAGATTTATTTGACATCATTACCAGTTCAAAAACAAAAAAATCAATGAAACTGATTGAAGAAATAAACAAAATGAAAACAAACAAACAAGAAAACAAAACAAAACCAACAACATATTTGATTCACACTGAGTTCAAAAGCTCAATCTCTTCTCTCTCTTAATTTTTTTCCTCGTCTCTCCATTACACAACACGCACACACCCTCTCACTCTTTCACGCATGACACAATTCAGTTTCAAGCTATTCACTGAATGATTGGATTCTTTTGGACAAAAGCATCCAGATGAAATCGATTTTTGTGTTTGTTCAGCTTTGAAAGAGAAACGCAAAACGATGCTGGCTGTGTTTTTTATTGTTCTGAAGTTTCCCATGATTGCCTTCACCCATCTCTCTCTTCATTGTTTTCGCTCTTCATGTCTTTTGGCATACAGTCTGCTTTCAAAACATATCTTAAGATGTCTGCAGATGAAATGTCTAAGCTTTTTTTTTTCTTGTAGACAACTTGTTGTTTCTTACCAGCAAACGTATCAATCGTTTCTGTTTTTAGAGATAATGATATTATTGTGTTTTCATCTTGTATTTCTATCTTGTGTCTTTTTACGGTGTGAAAGAGATTTACATTGTTCTTTATGCCATGGCTGTTAAAGTATTTCATTGTCTCTATTATGTCTAATACCTTTGCCATTATAAAGTTGAAGCACATCTTGTTTGTTGGTTGGTTTGTTAGTATTTGTATCTCGTGTTCGAATAATGACAGCTAATGAATGAAAAAGGAGAGCGCTTTGGAAGAGGAAGAAACATGAAGGCATAGTTGTCTTCCATGAATGATGGCTGATCGCTGTTTACTGAAATTTCTCTTCAAGTCTTCAGGTAAAAATTCTTGAAATAGTAGTTCCTTGTATGCCTTAAAGAAAAAAAGAAAGAAAGAAAACAAACAAACAAACAAAAAAACAACGACAACAAAAAACCAACTGTAGTGAACAGCAACGCGTTGTGATTCTTTTTCAGTGTCTCAATCTACTACTGTAACGTTTTGTTTTCCCCCTTTTCGTTTTTTTGTTTGTTTCTTTCTTTCTTTTTCGTTTTTTTTTTCTTTTCGCAAGTCTACACTGTGTTGCTGCTAATTCAAGGCGACTGGCTCATTTTGGAACCCATTCTCTCGTCACGGGGATCAATAAATCTGTCTGAGGTCCAGGGCCTGTCCGTATCGACTCTCAGCCCGCGGACTTCTTCTTCTTCTTCTTGCACATTTACATAGCTTCACTGGTGGATGTTGTAGAGAGACTGCTGGTGCCAGTGACACCGAGGGCTGCGAGTGTTCTGATGCTTTGTGGCCTTGGTCACCCCTCTTCTCTTCTTGACCATTCCTTCATTTCCTCTTGTCTGAAGGGGCGCCAATGCTTTGCCCTGGTAACGTGTTGTCTTCGCCGTCTTAGTTTATTACGTGTTTTGGAAAAAAAAAAAAAAAAAGAACAATGGAGAGCGATTTTGTTTAGGCATCAGTTGCATGCAAATCCACGGATCATTCCTGTTTCTTTTTTCTGAGTTTCTTTCCGTTTTCAGTGCTGCCGTATTGGACGTAGGACTTATTTTATATATTTATTTATTTATTTATTTGGCCGGAGAAAGAATAAAATAAAAGTGGGGGATGAACCACTCACACAGATGAACACACACACACACACACACGCACGCACACACACACACACACACACACACACACACACACACACACACACACACACACACACACACACACACACACACACACACTCTCTCTCTCTCTCTCTCTCTCTCTCTCTCTCTCTCTTATCTGCTTACCTACACATGTCTTTTTTTTTAGCCTTCTTGAGACGACCTAAAAGCTTTGAAGGACCATTTCATAATGTGGCTCGTTGTGAAATAAGGAAAGAAAGAAAGAAAGAAAAAAAAAAGGAAATGCAAGATGCCAAGACGCTATCCCATTTTGAATGGCCCGGTAAGTGAAGCGATGTCACCTACAGTAGTCAACGATTCTCTGACAAGACAAGACTAAGATTCCTACAATCAACCCGATCCAATTTGTCTCCCATTGCTGCCGTATATCGATAGATATCTCGTCAGACATCCCAATCAGTCTAACCCCATTCCATTCGTCTGGTACATAATTCATGATTTCAGTATAAAAAAAAAGAAAAAGACCTTGATTCTTCTCACGCCAGTTTCCTCCCTTGATTAGAGGTTTTCGCTTCTGAATCTGGTCTTTGTTTAATTAACTGGTCCCTTTCAATGCATCTCTTATATACTGTGCAACAATCTTTGTTGACAAGCTGCGTCTTGGTCTCGTATCTTTTTCTTTTCCTTCTTTTTTTTGTTCCCATGAAAGCACTTACCGATCTTACATCTAAGGTATCGGAGGGTTTTGTTTGGGTCCTCGTACCATCTTTATCCCAACGTTCTACACTAACTCTGGAAGCTGTCGAAGAGCGGCATAATATAGACTCAGTAGTCCCTGTCCATGATGTTCACACACTGGTCTCCGACAGGCTGGACAGCACGTAGCTTCCTAATAATGCCGCTCCAACTCGGCTCGGACAATACTGTTTATCTTATCTTCTTCTTCTTCTTCTTCTTCGTCCTCTAGTTCGAAGTTTGCACTGGAGATTAGATCAGCTCTCGATATGAAATGAACGATCTTCCGGTGTGTGTGTGTGTGTGTGTGTGTGTGTGTGTGTGTGTGTGTGTGTGCTTCCAGAAGCTTCTGTAGTCTGTGCTGTAGATTGATAATACGTGCTGAAAAAAGAAAATAATTGTGTGTGTGTGTGTGTGTGTGTGTGTGTGTGTGTGTGTGCGTGCGTGCGTGCGTGTGTGTGTGTGTGTGTGTGTGTGTGTGTGTGTGTGTGTGTGTGTCTTTCTGTCTGTCTGTATCTTCTTTCATAGGCATTCACCTCCACCATGTCTAGCAGAACCACGAGAATAAATGAAATTCGGAATTCGTTTAATAATGTGTTTGTCTTAAGTATAAGACACACACACACACACACACACACACACACACACACACACACACACACACACACACACACACACACACACACGAAAACAACAACATTAACAAATAAATAAAAAAAACAAAGAAAAGAACAACAAAAACAACAAAGAAACAAACAAAAATAGCAAGAACAAAACAAACAAACAGACCATTCTGGAGAGCGTATTATTCAAACATTTTCCCCCTTCTTTCTATTCTGTCTCAAGGTAGATTATTGCTGCTGTTATATCCACTTTTTTTTAATTTTTTTTTTTTACAGTCAATGTCCAAAACTTTGGCGTTGTTTCCTTCGTTCCGAATCAGTATCCCAGTGTACCGAATCAGTATTCTAGTTGCGATTCATCCTTCCACTCTCCATCCACGCTTTCATTTCATTTCCCCAGCCAGCCAAGGAACCCTTCTGACACCCCTTCAAACGGATACTTGTTTGTAGTCCGGAGCTTGTTTCTCTATTCTCTGTCCGCTCGTACAGTTAGCGCCTCGAGGATGTCTACGGCACAGACCACACACAGCTTATCTGGGTCAAGATCATATTTGCTACGTCTCACTTGTTCAGCTTCACAAGATTCAAGATGACACAGAGACTGCTCCGACAGATCTTACAGTCTATCAGGGTGAAGATCGTGTTTGTTTTGTCTGGGTTAGTCCGCCACCCCCCCCCCCCCACCCCCCAGCATCCCCCCCCACCCCCCCCCCCCCCCACAAAAAAAAGGACTGCCTGCCTTCGATGCCATGCACACCGCTCCAAATGGCGTGGTTCCTTCATTAGGATTAAGAGATCGTGATCGTGTTTGTAAACCTTGATGTGATAGGTTCAGCCCTATTCTTGGCTTTGATCCTTAGCTTAACAACATAACACATATTATAGGACCAGGATGGAAGTTAATTTCTTATGAAAGTAATCGTGTTTTGTACGTCAGTTCGGTTCTATCAATCAAAAATCATACATACAAAAACACGCTTTAATAATAATCCACAAGTAAATTAACTTGCGCAACCACAGACTCGTTGTAAACATTAAGGTAAAATGAACATGCGCATAATAAAAGACATAAAAAAAACCCTGAAAACTTGTTTTTTATCCGTTGTCCTTGATAAGAAATAAGGATAATAGGTATCATCAAGTGTCCATGTTCATGAGAGACACCGGCTTTATTTGGAAGGGTCTGTAATGTGGGTTTTTTTGTTTTTTTTTTTTTTTATCAAAGCTTTGTATGTTGCTCATGACCAAGGTCATATATTTCTGGATTTTAGAATCCTCCATCGGCTTTTCGATTGCATTCTTCACGTGCTATGCGTGCGTGCATATATACTTATAATATTGTTTCTTTTTCTTTTTTAGACCGGTGCTCCTCTCTCCTGTCATTGTTGATCGCACACATCTGAAAAAAAAAAAGGGTGCAGATTCGTGTCAATGGGTGGTGGAGAATAGTGGTTCTGAAGGTGGTGGTGGTGGTGGTGGTGGTGGTGAAGGTGGTGATGGAAGACATCGTTGCCATCGCAGATCAATGAACGCAGTTTCGGAGTCGCTTCTTTCCCCCCACGCCCCCCCCCCTCCCCCATTCCGATCCCCCCCCCCCCCCAATTTCCCCCAAGCCGTCTTCGGAACATTTGAACAGCTGCGCATGAGTGTGCGTCGTCGTTGTCAAGGATGCTAAGGGCTGGGAGGTTCAAACCCTCTCTGCCCCAGATCACTGTGTGTCTTTCTTTTCTTTATTTCTTTCTTTCTTTTCTTTTCCTGTCTGGTGTGTGAATCCTTCATCCCCATGACAGTGATTCGTTCGTTTAGTTCTTCATAGTCTGTTCATCTAAGATGATGATATTATTAGTGAGAAGTGGGCAGAACGTCCTGTTCTGTTTGTGATTACAGAGTCTTGGTGACTTTCCTTTATTCAAAAGAGGAATGTTTGGTTGTTGTTTTTTAGTTTTAAGGGATGTCGATGATTGCTTAACTACAAGCAGCAAAAACGTAGATTTGTGCGTGCGTGCTGATGTAGGTGTAGGTGTGTGTGTGTGTGTGTGTGTGTGTGTGTGTGTGTGTGTGTGTGTGTGTGTGTGTGTGTGTGTGTGCGTGTGCGTGTGTGTTCGTTCTTTTGTTTAGCGTCTTTTCACTATCAGTGATATTAGACGATTAAAAAGATACATATATATATATATATATATATATATATATATATATATATATATATATAAGTATAAAAAGGTGAGGGGAGCGGGGGTGGGGGAGGGGGTAGGGAGAAGGAAGAGGAAAACAGAAAAAGTAGAAAACTACCAAACTAACATGAAACTACATTTAACAGTAACAATTCAATAACAATGATGATAATAATCACAAACCATTAACGCAACTCTGAAGCACATTAAAGGAATATAGAAATAGGGCTATGAACTAATGCCTGTGAAAGTTCGACCATAAGAACCTCGTCAGAAATAACTTTCAAAAAAATCATCTGCAGAATAGTTATTCTCTTTGA
>NC_134898.1:22123511-22131011 GCF_041734735.1 Babylonia areolata
ATCAACAAAATATCCCATCAGAAAATAAAACGGGATCGAAAAATACGAAACAAACAAACGAAGAAGAAGAACACACACACACACACACACACACACACACACACACACACACACACACACACACACACACACACACACACACACACACACACACACACAAGCAAACAAAAGACAGATACCACCAGTCACATCTAATATTAATTCAATGTGATATTTCCCTATAGATGTTACATGAGCGTCCAATATTGCCCGCAGTATGTGGCAAAGAAAACTTCCCCAGTCCAAATTATTGTTCTGTAGCCAGCGTTAAGAAAGAAAGCTTATTGCTATCGATTCAATTGAAGGGAAAACCAAACGTTTTTTTCTTTTCTCTTTTTTTCTGCAGCCCACATGCACGAACTAATGTTTCGCATTACTAGCATATGGCATTGTTTATATATTCTCTCAGTTGGAGGCCAATAGATAATTTAATAAATCGAATGAATATTTCAGTCTTCCCCTCTTTCTTCTTATTCTATGTTTGTCTGTTTTCGAGTGTCAGTTTCTCCTTCTCTCTCTCTCGGTGTGAATGTGTGTGTGTGTGTGTGTGTGTGTGTGTGTGTGTGTGTGTGTGTGTGTGTGTGTGTGTGTGTGTGTGTTTATCCTTCCCTTTGTCTGTCTGTGTGTTCGTCTGCCTATCTGTCTGTGTGTCTGTGTTTCTCCCTCCCTCTCTCTCTCTCTTTCTCTCTCTCTCTCTCTCTCTCTCTCTCTTTCTCTCTTTCTCTGTGTCTCTCCTTCTCTCTCTGTGTCTCTCTCTCTCCCCTTTCTCTCTTCCTCACTCACTCTCTCTCTCACTCTCTCTGTCTCTTCCTCATTCACTATCTCTCTCTTCTTCACTCACTCTCTCTCCGTCTCTCTCTCTCTTCCTCAATCACTTTCTCTCTCTTCTTCACTCACTCTCTCTCTCCGTCTCTCTCTCTTCCTCACTCACTCTCTCTCTTCCCCTCTCTCTCTATTCCTCAATCATTCTCTCTCTCTCCCTCTCTCTCTTCCGCATTCACTTTCTCTCTGTCTCTCTCTCTCTCTCTTCCTCACTCACTCTCTCTCTCCCTCTCTCTCTTCCTCATTCACTCTCTCTTTCTGTCTCTCTCTCTCTCTCTTATCTCTCTCTTACCCTCCCCACCCCCGTGTCTGTCCTTCACTAAACAAATGCATGATGCAAGAATGCATTTGATGATCTATCTGAAAATGCCATGTTTATTTTCCGATGCATTAAGTCAGGCAGGGGGAGCAGCGTTCCCACCCTGAACCAAAAGCCTTTCTTTCTTTTTCTTTTTCTTCTTTATTTTCTTCTCTTTTTTTTCGTGTCATTTTTTTTTCTTCCTTCTCAGCTAGAGATTGCTGTTCTTTACTCTGTATTGTTGTTTTATTCAGATGAATAGCAGTTCATGCATCCTCTATGTAATAGAAAGGCCAGTGACCTTACATCCGAATTCTTGAGTCATGATTCACCTCAGCACACTCCCCCCACCCACCCTCAACCCCAATCCCCATCCCCCTGCCACACACACACACACCGTCCCTGCCTCTCTCTCTCTCTGTCTCTCTGTCTGTCTGTCTGTCTGTCTCTCTCTCTCTGTCTCTTCCTCTCCCCTCTCTCTCTATCTCCCTTCCCTCCTCCCTCTCTCTCTTTCACTCTCTCTCCCTCTCTCCTCTCTATATCTCTATCCCTCCCTCTTCCCTCTCTCTCCTATCTCTCTCTCTCTCTCACTCTACCTCTCTGTTTCTCCCTCTCTCCCTCCCTCGTCTCTTTTCCTCTCTCCCTCTCTCTCTCCCTCTCTCCCCCCCCTCTCTCTCTCATCATTATTATATGTTGTGTCTTATCGTTATTGTTTTTGTTGTCACAAGGACAGATTGGAAGACTAGGCAATGCCTGCAATCTTTATCCGTGAGTTAAAAAGTTTTTGAATCTCTCTCTCTCTCTCTCTCTCTCTCTCTCTCTCTCTCTCTCTGTGTGATCTGCTGTGTCAAATGTGTAAAGGTTCAATTGAAGATGAACTCCACTTTGTTTTGGTGTGCCCTGTGCTAAATGGTTTTTGTGTGAAGTTCATACCAAAGAAATATTATGCAGAGCCGTCTGGGTCTACTGATGGCATCTAATAATGAAAGCATTATTCGAAATTTAGCATTGTATCTTCACAAAGCATTTCAGTCAAGAGAGACAATTGTGTCTTAATTTTTGTGTGTATGCGTTGTGTTTATTTTCGAAGGACTTGTGGTGCTTGTTTAATTCTTGTTTTTTATTATGCAATTATGTTTTTGCCCCTCTTCATACGGGGCTAAGGCCTCGAATGAATAAAATATCTGAATCTGAATCAGAATCTGAATCTCTCTCTCTCTCTCTCTCTCTCTCTCTCTCTCTCTCTCTCTCTCTCTCTCTCTCTCTCTCTCTCGTATGAAAGCACATATGCACGCAACCATGTATGAAACTATCGTATTATTGCTTCCGATGCTTTCGACAAGGAGATAATGTTATTCTCTCATCTGATGATATATTATTGTTATCTTCTCTGAGTCTTTGTTTCCTTTGTTGTTTTTTGTTAGCGTTCGTCCCCTTCCTCTCCTCCTCCCTCTCTCTCCTCACTCACCCTGTTAACTTCCATCCTTGCATCCCCCCTCCCCCTCCTCCTCCTACTCCTCATCTTCCTCTTATCCCCCTTCCTCTCCTCCTTCTTCACCACATTCATAGCTTCCTCTTCTCCTCCGTCGCCTCCTCGTCCTCTCCTCTTTTCTTCTTCTCCTTCCCATTAATTCACACTTCGTACTCTCTTTTACCCGTTTCTCTTCTTCCCACTCATCATCCTACTCCTCCTCCTCCTCCTCCTCCTTCACCTCATTCACCCTCATCTCGCCTTCCCACGCCCCCACTTTCTTCTCCGGTGCATTCACATTCTCTGTCTTCTCCTTCGCCTCCTCATCCTTCTCATTCACCCCATGTAGCTCTCTCCTCCACTCCCCACGCCTCCGCCTCCCTCGTCTCCACCTCCTTCACTTTCTTCTTCTCCTCCTCCTCCTCCTCCTCTTCCCTCTTCTCCTCTTTCACCTTATTTACCTCTCCTCTTATATCCTCCTTTGCCTCTTCCTTCTTCTCCTCCTCCTCCTCCTCCTCTTCCCTCTTCTCCTCTTTCACCTTATTTAGCTCTCCTCTTATATCCTTCTTTGCCTCTTCCTTCTTCTCCTCCTCCTCCTCCTTCACCCCAGTTACTTTCTCCTCCTCCTCCTCCTCTCTCGCCTCCTTTTCCTTCTCCTTCTTCTCCTCATTTACCTCGCCCTCTTCTCCTCTATCCTTCTCCTCCGCCTTTACCACATTTGCCCTCTCCCCCTCTCCCCACGTCTCCTGCTTCTCCTCCTTCTCCTCCTCCTCCTCATTTCGCCCCATTTTACCCTCTCCACCTCTCCTCCCTCACCTCCTCCATCTCCTCCTCCTCCTCCTCCTTGTCTTCTATCTCCCCGAACACTCAACGATCGTATCTTCATTCAATCACATATGAGATGCCCATCCCCACCACCCTTACCCCCCATCCCCCCCCCCCCCACACACACACAACCCAATAAACGTTGGCTGGATTTGTTGATTTTTGTACATATGTGTGTGGAGATATGGGCATATGTGTGTGCGCTTGTACAAGTAAGTGTTCATCTGTGTGTGTGTGTGTGTGTGTGTGTGTGTGTGTGTGTGTGTGTGTGTGTGTGTGTGTGTGTGTGTGTGTGTGTGTGTGTGTGTGTGTATGTGTGTGTGCCGTGGAAGCTGTGATACGTAGACTAGAAATGAGTGTGTGGAGGAGGGGGGTAGAGGAGGTGCAGGGTAATGTGTGTGGTGTGTGTGTGTGTGTGTGTGTTGGAGCTCATGTACGTTTATATGTATTTGACTGTGCTTTCATATCTGTGAAACTGCGTGTTCGGTGCATATCTGTTATGCATGTGTGGGTGTATATGTGAATGTGTGTCTTAATGTTTTACATCTTTTTTATTATTTTTTTTTTTTTACATTATAGTTATTATTTATTATTTATTTATTTATTTGTGTAAGCTTATCTATCATTTATTCACCTTTTTTTTCCTCAAGGCCTGACTAAGCGCGTTGGGTTACGCTGCTGGTCAGGCATCTGCTTGGCAGATGTGGTGTAGCGTATATGGATTTGTCCGAACGCAGTGACGCCTCCTTGAGCTACTGAAACTGAAACTGAAACTGTTGATTTCTTAGGTTGGGAACCACGTAGACGGTTGAGCTTCCATGAACAGCCTACATGCTGTGCCGCTTGCTCCCGTTTTTGGAAGGAGGTCTGGAACAGATCTGTCGGTTGAAACTGAACAAACAAATACCTTACCATACCACAGACCCCCACCCCCCCAGTGCGTCCACTGCCAGTCTGTCAAGCGGAATCACCACCGGTGGGAGTGAATTTTGAGATAGGCAAGGGATTGGAGTAATGCGATTCAATGATTTATCCACGAGGAAAAAAACAAACGAACGAACAAAAAAAACAAACAAACAAAACAAACACAAACACAAACAGTTGTGCAGGATCTTTGTTCAGAGAGAAATGGATGTGTGTGTGTGTGTGTGTGTGTGTGTGTGTGTGTGTGTGTGTGTGTGTGTGCGTGCGTTCGTGCGTGCGTGTGTGTGTGTGTGCATGGGCGCACGTTCGTGTGCGCGCGTGTGAGCGTGAACTTTGAATGGAATAGTATATGGGTCACGCTTCAAGAATTGTTTAAAAGTTTATAATGATACACACTACATTGTTTTATAAGGAAATACAATATCTTCGCTAGGAACATACGGGGTTCGAGTATTATATCAATGTTTATTTGAAACTTTCGTGAATAGTCATTTGCATTATATTATATTATAATATATTATATTATATATATTTCTTTACTCGTTTATACCCTTGCATTACAAAATGACCATGCATAAAGAGAATCATTGCCTTCTCGTGATCAATTTCCTCCAGGCGATTAAGCCTGTGACTCTGTTGCATATGCCACAGATCAACAGATGTCTGGGCAGAACTTGCCATTCATTGTACCAGTCACCTTTGCACAAGCAGGCACGTCTGTCCATGTGTGTGACCTCCTCGCACAGTTATTTCCGTGTGTCAACTACGTAGGGGTTGCCTCCTGCTCTTCCTTAGACCTTTCTCCGTCTTCTCATCATTACACTTGTTTGCTGATGTACATTGATGTGTTTCTTCTGGGTCAATATGTGTCTTTAGACGTTCTTTCTTTCTTTTTTTTTCTTCTTTTTTTTTGTGGGGGGAGGGGGGTGGGGGAGGGGAGGGTGTCTTTTTTTTTTGGTCTTTTTTGGAGTACTTTCCCTGCAAACATCAGAAATCGATAGACTGGTCTGGGACCTAGAATGTCTTCCTCAATCCACTTTTCCAAAACCTCTGTTTGAGCACTTTTCGTATAGCGACATAAGGGTGTGTGCAGTACTCTCCTTTTTTTTTTTTTTTTTTTTTTTTTGCTGAGACTCTGAACTCTGAGCCTACTTCAGGTTTTTGTTTTCCTCTCTAGATTTTTTTTTTTTTTTTTTTTTTTTGAACGTTTCTTGTACTCTTTAGTGTGCGAATATGCTTCTTCTTCTTCTTCTGCGTTCGTGGGCTGCAACTTCCACGTTCACTCGTATATACGCGAGTGGGCTTTTACGTGTATGACCGTTATTAACCCGCTATGTAGGTAGCCATACTCCGCTTTCGGGGGTGTGCATGCTGGGTATGTTCTTGTTTCCATAACCCACCGAACGCTGGATCTTTAACGTGCGTATTTGATCTTCAGCTTGCGTATACACACGAAGGGGGTTCAGGCAGTCGCAGGTTTGCACATATGTTGAACTGGGAGATCGTAAAAAAATCTCCACTCTTTACCCACCAGGCGCTGTTACCATGATTCGAACCCGGGACCCTCAGATTGAAAGTCCAACGCTTTAACCATTCGGCTAATATGCGAATATGCTTGGCAGTGTTCGTGCAAAGGCTTCCTGTATTTAGTTTCAGAAAATATTAGTGATTTCGTAATAAAAAAGGGTTTTGGAAAATAAGTGCAGTGGTAGTTTGTGCCATTGCTGGGTTTTACCCGCAGAAGTCCGTGTTAGTAAGGTAATCGACAGTTTCAATTAGTCCTAAATTATTGCAAACTCTTTGATTTATCATTATCTGAGAGGACCAGGTTCAGTTAGTCCTTGTGTGTGTGTGTGTGTGTGTGTGTGTGTGTGTGTGTGTGTGTGTGTGTGTGTGTGTGTGTGTGTGTGTGTGTGTGTGTGTGTGTGTGTGTGTGTGTGTGCGTGTGCGTATGTGTGTGTGTGTGTGTGTGTGTGTGTGTGTGTGTGTGTGTGTGTGTGTGTGTGTGTGTGTGTATGTCTGTGTGTATGTGTGTGTACACTGTCGCCAAGCACATTCCCAATTTCGCATGCCTTATCAACCTAAAATCCTATTGAAAAAACTCCACGAAAGTTTGCTGTCGCTGTTGCTTTGAAGTGAAAGAATACGGTTGGTTTTATACTGTATACACTGAAAGGCTTTCAGGTTTTTTTGCATCTCGTTTCTCGTATGTGTCCCACATCTACCGGTTCCTGCTCTTTGCCGACATTTGCATACACAAGGGTACTGGTCCTGCTGGACCCAAACACAGAGGAAGAGGAAGCCATTAGATAATCCCAAGCGACTTGCTCTTCCCTCTCTTCTGCTACGTGAGTTCAATGTCTCTGTGTCTATTCGTTACTGCCCTAGTTTCAGCGAGAGAAAGTTTTCAATACAAAACCACCACCAGTATAAATAAAACATAGGTTCAGATACGGCATGACAGAGAAAACCAGCTCCCACGAGGGGGAAAGGCCAAAGTCACTGTTTGAAAACACGAACAGAAGAAACACACACACACACACACACACACACACACACACACACACCATTATAACAATATAAAATCACAAACTTGAGTGGAAACACACACACACACACACACGCGCGCGCGCGCGCACACACACACGAGATAAAACATCACATGCGCTCAGTTAACATTTTCAGATTAGTTCAATACACGTGGTCCCAGTGAATGTCACATGAGCATTCCCTATATTCCTCGTGGCATGAAGCAGAGGAAACATTCCAAACCAATTTTGTGCTCAAGCCGTCGCGCTAATGCTGCTCTTAGAGCAAAATAATGCGTGGCGAAAATCAACAATGGAAGTTATTGCTATCGATTCCATTCAGGGGGGTTAGGGGGTGGGGATGGGGGGAGGGGGGAGTCTTAAACAAGGATCTGGCGTAAAAGGGGAAGTCAGTGGGAGTTTTTGTAACTGACATTATGGATTAGGGATGTTTCCCATTAGGATACCTGTTTTTTTTTTTTTTTTTGTTTATTCGTAGCTTGTGGGCTAATAATGAACGAAGGAACCAAATTTTATCCAAGAGATTATCTGTCTCTCTCTCTCTCCGTCTCTGTCTCTCTTTGTCTGTCTCT
>NC_134898.1:22136011-22141011 GCF_041734735.1 Babylonia areolata
GGGAATGAGTTGGAAGGGGAGGTGGGTGGGGGGGGTGGTAGGAAGAAGGAGGAGGAAAAGCAGGGTGAAGGGAAGCTACAGTAGCGACAGGGGAGAGCCAAACAATAACCCCCGGAGGATCTATCGATACTACATATTCAACCAAGGTAATAAGGTGAATCTGATCGCAGCGATAGTCAAATCAGTGCATGCATGCATAAACAAATAAACAAATGCACACCCATGCATTTTCACATGCAAAACGATGTCACAGGATACGATGAAATACGACACAATGCGATACGATGGAATACGATATAACACAGTGCGATGCCAGATAAGACGATCCAATATAATGCAATGTAAAGTTATGCAATGCGATATGATTTAATATGTCACAATACGATACGATATTTAGAAGCCATCCATACAGAGAGAGAGAGAGAGAGAGAGAGAGAGAGAGAGAGAGAGAGAGAGAGAGAGAGAGAGTCAGACAGACAGACAGACAGAGACAGAGACAAAGAGACAGAGATGATATCTTGGATAAAATGTGGTTCTTTCGTTAATTTTTTGTATTTAAAAAAAAAAAAAAATCATAACAGATTTCTCTGTGTGAAATTCGGGCTGCTCTCCCCATGGAAAGCGCGTCGCTACACTACACCGCTACCCATTTTTCTGGTATTTTTTTCCTGCATGCAGTTTTATTTGTTTTTTCCTGTCGAAGTGGACTTTTCTCCACAATTTTGCGAGGAACAACGCATTTGTTGCCGTGGGTTCTTCTACGGGCGCTAAATGTATGCTGCACACGGGACCTCGGTTTATCGTCTCATCCAAATGACTAGCGTCCGGACCACCACTCAAGGTCTAGTGGAAGGGGAGAAAATATCGGCGGCTGAGCCGTGATTCGAACCAGCGCGCTCAGATTCTTTCGCTTCCTAGGCGGACGCGATACTATTAGGCCATCACTCCACTTATAACGGGCCACCACGCTACGAAAAAAAAAAAAATCAGGCAGGCCAATGGGAAACATTTCCTATTACATAATGTCTGTTAAAAAAAAAAAAAAAGGAAAAAGAAAAAAGAAAAACACTCACTGACTTCCCTTTAACAACGGAATATCTTCTAAGAGCCCCCTGTATGGATTCGATAGCAATAACATCCATTGCTGATTTTTGCCTCGCATTCGTTCGCTCAAAAGGAACACTAGCTTGCTGGCTACAGCACAATTTGATCTGCAATATTTTCTCTTCCACACTCCACGGGGAATATGGAAAAGCTCAAGTGACATCCACTGGGAACTCTGTATATTGAATTAATGTGAAAATGTGGCTGAGCGCATGCGAAGTTTTATCGTGTGTGCTTGTTCACTTAGGTTTGTGATTGTATAAGTTGATTTTTTTGCTGGTCGTGTTTTCGTCGGTGATTTGGCCTTGCCTCATGGGAACTGGATTTCTCTGTCATGTCGTTTCTGAACCCAAACCATGTTTTATTTACGGGTAGTTTTGTACTGAAAACTTTCCCTCGCTGAAACGGGGACACTAACGGATAGAACACAGAGACATTCAGCTCACGCAGCGGAGAGGAAAGAGCAAGTCACCTGGGATTATCTAATGGCTTCTTTCTTTTCTCTGTTTTGGTTCAACAGTTGTCTCATGTGCATCATCTGTCGGCAAAGAGCAGAGACCGGTTGGAAATTGGACACGCGAGAGACACGTGAAACAAGACGAAAAGGTCTAGAAGCCTTTCAAAATTATATGTTACAAAACCGCTTCTGTTTGATTTCAAGCAACGATGACAGCAAACCTTCGCAAAGTACTTCAACTGTTTTCTAAGGCATGCAGTTCCTAAGTAACTGATCAATATTAATGCACAACTATTGTTATGATAAATCTGCGCATGCGCATGTGTTTTGTGGGTTTTTTGGGGGTGAGGGGTGGGGGTGGGGTGTTGTGTGTGTACGCATGTGTACGTATGTGTGTACTTTATATTTTGTATTAGATTTTAAATATTGCTAAATAGCTTGGTGAATAGTTTGTATCCACCGCAGGACCAAACAGCCCGATAAATAGATAAACAGAAAGCGCGATAAAATATTACTGTCAAGGCGTATTTACACACAACACAGTGCTAAAATGTTCAGAAACTAGAGGAGATGGACATGAAAGAAAGAAAAAAGAAAAAAAAAAAACTGAAGCATGATCGGAGTTTACATGTCTCTGAAAAAAAGAGCGCTGCACACACCCTTATGTTGTTACGCAAAAAAAAATGCTTAAAAAAAGAAAGTTGGGTAAAAACGAGGAGCGAGAAAGATATTCTGGGTGGGTCAGATTTTGTGATGTTTGCGGCAAAGTACTCCAAAAGCTATAAAATAAAAAAAAAAAGACCAAAGGCACATTGACCCAGAAGAAACACATCAATGTACATCAGCAAACAAGTGCAGGGATGAGAAGACGGAAAGGTCTGAGGAAGACCAGGAGGCAACCCCTACGTAGTTGACACACGGAAATAACTGTGCGAGGAGGTCACATATAATATGCACGTACATGTCTGCTTGTGCAAGATGACTGGCAAGTTCCGTCTAGATATGTAGATCTGTGCATATGTAGCAGTGTCACAGGTTTAACTCTCTCCATGCGAATGGCGAAAGAGACAACGTTAACAGCAATTACCATCATCAAAATATTGCAAGCGGAAGGCTCTTATACTGAAGAGGTGAATGTTGGCAAAGAATACCACAATTCTGACGACGGAAGCTAAAGGTTGGGTCATTCAGACACCCACTGGACATCCGAGGGGTCTGTGTAGAAGAGAAGAGAGGACTGACCGTACTGAGTGAGTTAATCGACTGGAAGAAAAGGTGTAGGGATTCTTAATGTATGCATGGACATTAAGTAAAGCAAAGGTATAAACGCATATAAAAAAAAAACCCAATATAATGCTAATGACATTCATGAAAGTTTAGAATAAACTGTGGTAAACACGCAGCCCCCCCCCCCCTCCCCCCGCCCCCTTATTTTCATTGCCAATGCTTTGAATAGGTTCCTTCCACATCACCACCACATATAAAAATGCAAACGAATACTAAGAAACTGCTGTGCGTCGCCTCTTGCTTGCTTCATAAATATACATAGCTAAATTAAAAGAAAACCAACTGTTTCTTGTTGACAACGACATATTTAGCCTAAAATGACATAGTTCTGTATAGTATTTCGAATGAATTAATTTCACTCTAAGATCATGAAAAGCAGGACAACAACAAAAAAAGGATTTTGTCTTCTTTAGCCTGATTGCACAAGCGACTTTTTGTTTTGTTTTGTTGTGTATATGTGTGTGTGTGTGTGTGTGTTTGTGTGTGTGTGTGTGTGTGTGTGTGTGTGTGTGTGTGTGTGTGTGTGTGTGTGTGTGTGTGTGTGTGTGTGTGTGTGTGTGTGTGTGTGTGTGTGTGTGTGTGTGTGTGTGTGTGTTCGAGTGACAGAGTATATGGCATAGCAACAACAACATCAACAACAACAAAAGGATAATCTTGTTATCGATTCCATTGTGAGGCTTTCTACGATCGAGTTAACTCTCTCCATACGAACGGCGAAAGAGACGACGTTAACAGCGTTTCACCCCAATTACCATCATCAAAATATTGCAAGCGGAAGGCTCTTATACTGAAGAGGTGAATGTTGACAAAGAATACCACAATTCTGACGACGGAAGCTAAAGTTTGGGTCATTCAGACACCCACTGGACATCCGAGGGGTCTGTGTCGAAGAGAAGAGAGGGCTGGCCGTACTGAGTGAGTCAATCAACTGGAAGAAAGGGTGTAGGGATTCCTAATCTATACATGGACATTCAGTAAAGCAAAGATATAAACGAATATAAAAAAACCCAATATAATGCTAATGACATTCATGAAAGTTTAGAATAAAATGTGGTAAACACGCGAACCCCCCCCCCCCCTCCCCCTCCCCACATATTTTCATTGCCAATGCTTTGAATAGGTTCCTTCCACATCTGGTCATCTATGTGCAAAATAAATGCCTGACACATCCTCAAAATGGATCTCAAGGACATCAGGATTCTTTATGCATGGACATTTTGTAAGGCCGAATTGTAGGTGAACCATTAAAAAAATAAATAAATAAAAAACGAAAACAAAAACACCATATATTAAAATGCAAACGAATACTAAGAAACTGCTGTGCGTCGCCTCTTGCTTGCTTCATAAATATACATAGCTAAATTATAAAAAAAAAAACTGTTTCTTGTTGACAACGACATATATAGCCTAAAATGACATAGTTCTGTATAGTATTTCGAATGAATTAATTTCACTCTAAGATCATGAAAAGCAGGGCAACAAAACAAACAAAAAAAAAGAAAAAAAAAAGATTGTGTCTTCTTTAGCCTGATTGCACAAGCGATTTTTGTTTTGTTTTGTTGTGTATGTGTGTGCATGTGTGTGTGTGTGTGTGTGTGTGTGTGTGTGTGTGTGTGTGTGTGTGTGTGTGTGTGTGTGTGTGTGTTTTGGAGTGACAGAGTATATGGCATAACAACAACAACAACAACAACAACAAAAGGAGAATATTGTTATCGATTCCATTGTGAGCCTTTCTACGATCGAGTTAACATCTAAACATGCTTCCTGAAACTGACATTATGAAAAAGATAGCGAGCGTTGTGTATTGTCTTATCGATTCCTATGTCTAGATGCCTTATCATCATGGCGGCCGATGGCAAATAAAGATTTCGCATCTCTCCTTCACCATCCCATTTTGTCTTCTCTCTCTCTGCCTCCCTCTTGTGTTTCTGTCTCTGTCAGACTCTTTGTCTGTCTGTATATATATATATATATATATATATATATATATATATATATCACTTTCTCAGCGTGCATCCTTATATACACGTTCATCGGCAAAATGACAGGTGATATGGCTATGTCTTCCTTCTGGTGTTATGTTTCCACACATCCTTCTTTTATCTCTCTCTCTCTCTCTCTCTCTCTCTCTCTCTCTTTCCTCCACTCCCCT
>NC_134898.1:22143511-22146011 GCF_041734735.1 Babylonia areolata
GAGAGAGAGAGAGAGAGAGAGAGAGAGAGATAGATAGATAGATAGAGAGAGAAAGAGAGAGAGGTAATGCTAAAACAAATACTGTGGAGTCTATATATGTATTTTTTTTTTTTTTTTTTTTAATTCAGTTTACTTTTGTTCATTCATCAACTTCTATAACCCACTGTCTGTCTCAGACGACTTTCATTCCCCCACCCTCCCAGCTGATACTATCTTATCGTTCCTGTTGGCCATAATACAGCTGTAGACGTACCTGGAGTAATATAAAACATGAAGATCTAGACGGTTTACAAGAGCAAAACTTCACGTTTAGGGAGGCCATAGTCATATTTTATTGTGATGCTTCTGGCGACGTCCGTCTCGCCAGCGAACTATTATTTCTCCGAGAAGACAAGAGATGTTCGTTGGGATGGGAACGCATAATGCGAACAACTATAATGCTTATATATAGATAAGCATTATATCAGAAATATAATTTATTTCCGATTTTCCCTCCTGCTGCTCGTCTTATTCTAGTTCGCTTCCTTAGTTGTTTATTTTATTTTATTATTTTTTATTAGCTTGTTTTGCTTTTATCTTGGCGGTTTCTTCTTCTTCTTCTTCTCCTTTCCTTGCATAAAATGTTAATGGTGATAGTTTTTGCATTGGGAGTTTTAGCGCCGGCAGCATAGACACTCATAGTATTGCTTACCACAGGTAAAATGTCCACTGCTGATCAAGATGGTTACCGTGCTGATTCATCGTGTTTGTCGAGGAGGGGAAGGGGGAAGTAGAGAGGGGGAGAGTGAGAGAGAGGTGGTGAGAAAGAAAGGGGGAGAGAGAGAGGGGGAAGAGAGAGAGAGAGAGAGAGAAAGAGAGGCAGACGCAGAGAGAGAGAACGAACGAACGAACGAAATTGTTTTAATGAACTTTGGCCATGGACCACAATTCAAAACCAGGGGACTGGGGGTGGGCATGGGAAGGGGTATTATAATACTTGAATAGATGACACAATATCATAATATTCATGGACTTGACATTAATTCTACTTAATTAGGTCTGAGTATATGATTTCTCCTTTTGATCGCATGGAAAATAAATTTTGATACATGGAAATTTCTCTGCTTGTTGTTTGATCGGAGAAGTGAACTAAGAGACATGTTTAAACAGTCTTGAAGAAATTTTGTCCGTAAATCATTATATACAGAACAAACGAACAACAAATGGTATTCATCTTCTAGTTCACCTTGGCAAAAAGGACAATGCTTTAAAACATCATTTTCAGTGTACCTATTAACATTGTTATTTAAAGGAAGCCCATTGAATCTGGCCTGAGACAACGCCACTCTGAAACAATATTCATCAGCATTTGTTATGTATTTTTCTTTTTCAAATACAACTTTGAATGATCTGTAGCATGCAGAGAGAGAGAGAGAGAGAGAGAGAGAGAGAGAGAGAGAGAGAGAGAGAGAGAGAGAGAGAGAGAGAGAGAGGCAGGCAGACGCAGAGAGACATGGAGAGATGGGAACACGTGGAGAGAAAGGTCTCTCGATCCATATCTTCTTTCAGTTCGTTCAGTGTGAGTTTTACAATGTGGAGTGATGGCCTAGAGGTAACGCGTCCGCCTAGAAAGCGAGAGAATCTGAGTGCGCCGGTTCGAATCACGGCTCAGCCGCCGATATTTTCTCCCACTCCACTAGGCCTTGAGTGGTGGTCTGGACGCTAGTCATTCTGATGAGACGATAAACCGAGGTCCCGTGTGCACCATGCACTTGGCGCACGTAAAAGAACCCACGGCAACAAAAAAGGTTGTTCCTGGCAAAATTATGTAGAAAACTCCACTTCGATAGGAAAAAAAAAGTAAAACTGTACACAGGAAAAAAGAAAAAAAAAGAAGAAAAAAAAGGGTGGCGCTGTAGTGCTGAGGAGAGCAGCCCGAATTTCACACAGAGAAATCTGTTATGATAAAAAGAAATACAATTACGATTACAAATGTATTTCCGTCTTTCAATGCACGTCCAGGACCGACAAACAAGTTGGCATCTTTCCAGATAACAGCACACTGACCAGTGCAGTAACTTAAACTCTTTGGCGACTGTCATCGTTCCATCGATGCCCATATAATGACAAAGTCGGGCCCAGTCCTGTCCCACAGTCCCGTTGCGTTTTGAAACTGTGGGGAAAATAATCGGAAAAGTTGTTGAACATTTATCTCTTTTTTTGTTGTATTTCTGTTCTCTCTGTTCTTTTCTTTTTATCAGTTTTATGTCAGGCTAACTTTGATAAGTTCATAGGAAAACCCGTTGAATATATATATCGGTTTATGCCATGGCTTATTTACTAATCTGTTCCTTCTCATTTTTGTATATAGGCTATTTTCTTGTCCTTCTTATTTACTATATCTACATTTCTTACTTTTCTGTTATTTCGTTGCTTCTTTCTTCCATTCATTTTTTTTTATGTCTTAATTTCCAACACTTTCTCTCTGGCCTGTCTGCAATACTACGTATTTGTCATAGTT
>NC_134898.1:22151011-22153511 GCF_041734735.1 Babylonia areolata
CAACTACTGGTCACCCCCCCGCCCCCTCCCCTCACCACGCACCCTACCCCTTGACGCAGACGGTCAAATTCACAGTGCTGCTGTGTACCACTGAATGGATGTCAACAGAAGCATGAAGATTTACAGCGAGGAGATGTATTGTCGACAGACTATGCTGTGTAGTGAATAGGGGGTCATTTTTTTTTTGCTGTACTGAGTATCAGTATCAGTATCAGTAGCTCAAGGAGGCGTCACTGCGTTTGGACAAATCTGTATACGCTACACCAATCAGATGCCTAACCAGCAGCGGAACCTAACGGGCTTAGTCAGGCCTTGAGAGAAAAAAAAAGAAGAAAAAAAGAAGAATATTTATATTTAAAAAAAAAAGAAAAGAAAGAAGGAAAGAAAGATAACAATATTGTGTATTGAATAGTCGAAGATAGCAATACTGTGTATTGAATAGTCGACCAAGTCGTATAAAAAAGATAACAATATTGTGTATTGAATAGACGACCAAGAAACTAGACAATTTACTGAACACGTTCAAAGATGCAGACGATTGTGAAAATCTCACAAATTGTAATCTTGATCTTGATGTATCATGACATCGCTGTGTGATTCTTTTTTTTTTTTTTCAGTTGTATTTGAAAATAAACGTATTTAGACAGACATCTTCTTGCGTATAAGTCATATCTCCCACTATTCCCCTTTGTAAATGGGCTAAATGTGCCTGATCACAATCAATTATTTCGCATCCGTATCCGTATCCGTATTCTCTCTCTCTCTCTCTCTCTCTCTCTCTCTCTCTCTCTCTCTCTCTCTCTCTCTCTCTCTCTCTCTCTCTCTCTCTCCCCCCCCCCCCACTCACCACACCCTTTCCCTTTAAAATGAAATAAAATAAAATAAAATAAAAAGCACACGAAGTACCTTGTACGATTTCTCGTCAGCTTGAACAGAGACAAAAGAAAAATACAGAGGAAGAAAACACACAAAACATCCTCTAAAACCCACTTTCTGTTTTTTTTTTCCCTGTCCTTTTGTACTGGAACACAAAATGAGTACCGTCTGTCCCTGTGTTCCCACACTTTCGTAATTTCATTTTCTCCCCTCTGGACAAATCATCATTCCCTTCATGTCTCGAGTGATGCTTACTGGAAATGAATATCTGAATCATCTGTGGAATGGTTCCCACGAAGAACTAATTTTTTCACGGTTATCTTCGCAGACAACAACAACAGCTCTTGTGTATTTATCGACCAGGAGTAATTACTTTCAAGGAAGCCTTTATTATTGAAATACTCGTGCTATCACCACCACCACGACCACCACCACCACTAATAATAATAACGATAATGATAATAATAACAATAACAACAATAATAAGGGATCACGATTAAAATACGGGTGTACAAACCTGAGGAAAACTATTGTTACTACTTGTATTGCGGAATGTTTATATGTTTATTATGTTTCAGCGGAATCTAGCCATCATGCGGTTTGCAAAACCACACTCCTACCCAAGCCCCCTTGGCGTAGCGGTTAACACTGGGAGGACGGGGTTTCGGATTTTTTTTTTTCCTCAAACCGTGGCCAGGTAGTACCGACAGTTGAGAAAATACTACAGTCGTGTGTCATCCACTTCACGGATCTGTCACTGGGAGTATATAGCTCACACTTTGTGAACGACACAGCCAGGTGTATGTAGATTATCTGTAAAATGAATCAGGTTGATGCCAAAGTGAAGCATTGAAAGGAAGCGTTGAGCACAGCCTTGCCACGTCTCTCTCTCTCTCTCTCTCTCTCTCTCTCTCTCTCTGTGTGTGTGTGTGCTGGTGATACTACTATATTCCATGAAGAAGGGATGCAAGTAATGGCAAGGGAACACAGAAGCTAACATAGACACAGAGGGAAAAAAGATAGCGAGATATATATAAAGATAAAGATGCCTGCATATCCCTATATATATATTTATATATATTATTGTATTTTTTGTCACAACAGATTTCTCTGTGTGAAATTTGGGCTCCTCTCCCCAGGACAACAAAGCAATATTGCCTTTCTTTTTTTTTTTCTGCGAGCAGTTTTTACTTGTTTTTTTTTTCCTTTCGAAGTGGATTTTTCTACATAATTTTGCCAGGAAAAACCCTATTGTTGCCGTGGGTTATTTCACATGCGCTATGTGCATGCTGCACACAAGACCTCGGTTTATCGTCTCATCCGAATGACTAGCGTCCGGACCACCACTCAAAGTCTAGTGGAGGCGGAGAAAATATCGGCGGCTGAGCTGTGATTCGAACACGCGCACTCAGATTCTCTCGCTTCCTAGGCGGACGCGTTACCTCTAGGCCATCACTCCACACACACACACAGAGAGAGAGAGAGAGAGAGAGAGAGAGAGAGAGAGAGAGAGAGAGAGAGAGAGAGAGAGAGAGAGAGAGAGAGAGAGAGAGGGTATCTTGCTAAGATATGACCCCCGAGGAAGGGATACGAATAGAGAGACAGTATTTATGTCGCGTGCTTT
>NC_134898.1:22156011-22163511 GCF_041734735.1 Babylonia areolata
TGTGCCTGTCCACATCAGTTTGTGATTTTATATGTTTCTGGTTTTTATTTTGTTTTGTTTTTTGTTTTTGTTTTTGTTGTTTGTTTTTTTTGGTGTGTGTGTGTGTGTGTGTGTGTGTGTGTGTGTGTGTGTGTGTGTGTGTGTGTGTGTGTGTGTGTGTGTGTGTGTGTGTGTGTGTGTCTGTGTGTGTGTGTCTGTGTGTGTGTGTGTCTGTGTGTGTGCATGCATAAATTCTGTGTGTGTGTGTGTGTGTGTGTGTGTGTGTGTGTGTGTGTGTGTGTGTTTGCACCTTTGTGTGCATGCGAAGAGTACATGTGTGTGTGTGTGTGTGTGTGTGTGTGTAAATGTGGATTTTTTTTTTTTGGTGAGTTAGTCTTTACCACCACATCATATTCATGGCAGCATTCTCAGCTCATATACCACATTATGTATGATATACCTCCTGCCAGCCACGTCTGTTTGGGAACGGCGCCACAGGATTCCAGACCCTCCTCTCCAGCAGACACTTGGGAGGAAAAGCAAGGCACGCGACGGGAAGAAAACAAACGTACGTGACATGTCAGAAACCTGATATCCATTGATGCTTTGTTTGCACAAGAGATCTCAGGCCCCCCATGCTAACCTTGCACTAACCCCTACTAAGTGTTCTTGACAGCTTTTTGATGGTTGTGATTCTCGCTTATGTGTTTACACAATTGCCCTTTAATTAATTTCCAATGCTCGAACGTACGTGTTGGGTAAACAGCACTGGTAGGATTATCGAAGGTCGATCGATGTCTCAAAGTAATTTTAACAGACATTCTTCGTTCATTTGCATAGCCCAAAGGCTCAGAATATTCATAATGCGTAGGATTGGTGAGATTTAAGTAAATCGACGTATTCATTGCTAAGCAGCGGGAAATTGCTCTTTTATGTGTCTGTTTCGGTTTCATTTACTACTTCTGTACCTAGGGAATCTGTATCTGTCCCTCAGTCTGTGGAGGAACGTGAGAGGAATGGGTGTGGGGTGTGAACTCCCAATCTATCTGTCTACCTATCCATCTACCTTTGTGTGTCTATATATGGGCGCACAATGGTAACTACGTCTGCCAGAAATGGTGACTCAGTCCTGAAGTGGCGGCTACCCTGGAAGCGCTGGTTCGAACCTACTGAGGACCGGGGGCAGGGTAGGGGGAGGGGGGGGGGAGGGAATGGAAATACAAGGGCATTCAGGAGTCATGACCAGGATGTGGCACGGCCCCCTTAGAGTGTAAGGAGTTGAGGGCCAAAACACTTGACTGAGTGGGGCTTCTTCTCTGAGGACCTTGTACTATCCACTTCTCCCACGAATGCCTCATCACATCACCATACGTACACACACACACACACACACACAGACACCAAATACTTTTGTCGCACACAAATGAATTAGAACAAGAACTGTTCTTCAAGGAAACGAACATCAATTAATACTTTCAGCTCAGCGTGCCTACGGAAACTACTGGCAGTTTGTTGATTCATATCCACTCTGTCTTAACAGCCTACGGTTCTCAACACCAGATGAGACTGTGTTAGCATCAGTTTGCAGACAGAACATATGTGTTAAATGCAAATATCCTAGCTGTAATGATGTATGTGTGTATGTGTGTGTGTGTGTGTGTGTGTGTGTGTGTGTGTGTGTGTGTGTGTGTGTGTGTGTGTGTGTGTGTGTGTGTGTGTGTGTGTGTGTGTGTGTGTGTGTGGAAACATGTTGCTTACTGAGCGGAACTGATGGTTGGGAACGAATGAGCGACTGGCGTAAATACTACGGTATTATATACGAGGATAGTCCCATTGAAACTGATGCGACGAAAAGGGATATAAGTACGTTTGATGCAGATGAGGACATATTTACAGGATGGCAGACGGAAGGAGAGAGAGACAGACAGACACACACACACACAGACAGCGACAGAAACACAGATAGATAGATGGATATGGAGAGAGAGAGAAAGAGATAGAGACAGACAGACAGACAGAGACAGAGGGACACACAAAGGACAGAAACAAACACAAAAAAAGGAAGAGCGAAAGAGAGACATACAGAGAGAAAGAGAGAGACAGAAAAAGAGAGGGACACAGGTAGAGACGCAAGAGACACACATATATACAGAACAGAGTCAGTTAAACAGACATATACAGCCGCAGATAAAAAGAGAGGTAGAGATTTTTCAAGCTGACGTGAAACCTACAGACAGTGCATTTTTTTCTGGTAAGTATTTCTTTCTTTCTGCCTGGGATCCGGCTAAATATTTCCCATTTTGGCCTAACAAATCTACAGACCTCAGATCGCCAACGAATTGTGCAGTTTCTATAGAAAAAGGCTGTCTGTTTCTTTCGAGTTCGTCTTTGGCGAGCTGGGGCTATTGGACTTGGAGTCTCCACCAAAGACTATCGCCATTGTCTTATCGGTGACGGAGCGATAATAGGGAGGACAGCCACATGGTGGGACGGCTGGCTGAGTCAAAAGTTTCAGTTTCAGTTGATCAATGAGGAATGTCGCTGCATTCGGACAATTCCATATACACTACACCACATCTGCTATGCAGATGCCCGACCAGCAGCGTAACCCAACTCGCTTAGTCAAGCCTTCAGTGCACACACACACACACACACACACACACACACACACACACACACACACACACACACACACACATATATATATATATATATATATATATAGAGAGAGAGAGAGAGAGAGAGAGAGAGAGAGAGAGAGAGAGAGAGAGAGAGAGACATACAATTGTACACCTATCAGAGGTGATTTCTTCTACACAAAATT
Organism: Babylonia areolata; assembly: GCF_041734735.1. Lineage (NCBI taxonomy): Eukaryota > Metazoa > Mollusca > Gastropoda > Neogastropoda > Buccinidae > Babylonia > Babylonia areolata. Next base: position 22,158,815 of record NC_134898.1, read on the forward strand.
GCCATAGACATCATCATCATCATCGCCACCGGTTCTTTTTTTCAGTAGTGTCCAAGTGAAAACTGTACGCCGAAACCTCGCTTTATCGTCTCATCCAAATGACTAAAATCTCAGTTTGATTTTTCAGTCAAACGTGGGTAGAAAGGGGCAAGAACGGAATTCGAACCCAGATCCCTTCACGGCCTCTGTATTGGCAGATGAGCGTCTTATCCGTTCTACCACCTTCTTCCTCCTTCCTGGGTCATAAAACTTGGGTAACTTCAACGTCAAGCAACAACTACAACGCTTGCACGGAGTCAAACATTGTTCGGATGGCTTGGTCATTGGAAAAAAGGAGGAGCTTACATGCTCGACAGAAACTCAGTGAGGCCTGTGTGTGTGTGTGTCTGTGTGTCTTGGCGTTGTCGTTCCCATGCATGGACTTTCACATTGAGGGTACTGGCCTGACAGTGACAGCTAGCGTCAGGCTGTTGAAGAGATATGGTACGCGCTGTGCTGCCAGAAAGTGCTGAACGGTAGAGGGGTGGTGGTGGTAGATTGGTTAAGAGAGAGAGAGAGAGAGAGAGAGAGAGAGAGAGAGATACAGACAGACAGAAAGATAGACAGACAGAAAGATAGACAGACAGAGACACAGAGACACAGACAGACAGACAGAGACAGAGAGACAGACAGAGAGACGGACAGAGAGACAGACAGATACAGACAGAGACAGAGACAGACAGACAGATACAGACAGAGACACAGAGAGAAAGAAATAAGGTGTGTGTGTAGAGGGGTGGTGGTGGTAGATTAGTTAAGAGAGAGAGAGAGAGAGAGAGACAGAGACAGACAGACAGACAGACAGACAGACAGACAGAGACAGAGAGAGACAAACAGACGGAGACAGAGAGACAGAGAAACAAACAGACAGAGACAGAGAGACAGACAGAGACAGACACAAACAGAGACAGAGAGAGAAATACATAAGGTGTGTGTGTGGGGAGGGGGGAGATTAAACAAGTATTTGTGGAGTCTGAAATCGAGAGAGAGAGATAAAGAGAGAGAGAGAGAGAGAGAGTGAGAGAGAGTGAGTGTGTGTGTGTGTGCGCGTATGAGTGAGTGTGTGTGTGGGGGGGGAGGGGGTGTGGGGGGGGGGAGAGGGGACGAGGGGGCAGGTGTAGATGTGTGGGTGTGCATGTGCGTGTGTGCGTTTGCTTGTGTGGACATTCGCTTCCTACACGGGCGCATATCCACACGGATCAACCGCTCAACATCAATCACACAGTATCACGAAGTTCTCCTGACTTGGGAACTTTTTAAGCGCGTTGGGTTACGCTGCTGGTCAGGCATCTGCTTGGCAGATGTGGTGTAGCGTATATGGATTTGTCCGAACGCAGTGACGCCTCCTTGAGCTACTGAAACTGAAACTGAAACTCTCCTGACTTTCTTCTTCTTATGCAGAAACGGTGATTGAGTGCAACCCGTTATTCATGTGAAGTGTGTTTTGTTTTGTTTTGTTTTTTTTGTTTGTTTGTTCTCAACGGGGCCACACATTCCACACTATTTTTTTTTATAGAATGAAACAGATTCTTCTTCGTCTTCTTCTGCGTTCGTGGGCTGCAACTCCCACGTTCACTCGTATGCACACGAGTGTGCTTTTACGTGTATGACCGTTTTTACCCCGCCATGTAGGCAGCCATACTCCGTTTTTGGGGGTGTGCATGCTGGGTATGTTCTTGTTTCCATAACCCACCGAACGCTGACATGGATTACAGGATCTTTAACGTGCGTATTTGATCTTCTGCTTGCGTATACACACGAAGGGGGTTCAGGCACTAGCAGGTCTGCACATATGTTGACCTGGGAGATCGTACAAATCTCCACCCTTCACCCACCAGGCGCCGTCACCGTGATTCGAACCCGGGACCCTCAAATTGAGAGCCCAACGCTTTAACCACTCGGCTATTGCGCCCGTCGAAACAGATTCAATTTTGCTATACCGCCCCACCCCAACCCCCCTTTCACACCCACCTCGAACCCCCAATAGAAAAAAAAAAATCAACCCCGAAGTTTAGGAGAGGGAGTGGAAAGAGCGATGGAATCAGGGGGGGGGGGGGGGGGGGGGGGGTTGTTTCATTGTTTGGATTTTTTTTTTAATTTGGGGGGTTTGAGTGGTGAGGGGGTGGGAGCACAACAGTGCTTATTATTGGCAATCTTATCCTGGTCACAAGCTACCGCCGGTTCAAACTTTCAAGTAAGTTGTTCCAAGGACACTCCTGGGTTTGGTAGCCCCTATATCTTCTGGATGCACATACTTGCTTGTCACTTACGCAGTTCGACATACACTTTGTTTTCTTTCGCTGCGTTCCTTGCGGGGCGTCCCACTAGCATCTGTCTTTAAGAAAGACTGGCTGAAGACTTCTGGCGCCGGTGTCAGCAGATATCCAGCCAGGAACTACACACAGGTACAGTGCCTTCTGCCATGGACGCGGACTTTGTAATATGAGCTGGGTTGTTTTGTTTCTTTGCGCGACAGATGGGGAGCAAACAGGGTGGGATTCTGAAGAGATCTGGTGCAAATACACTTCAGGGTGACACCGGTCAAACAATGTTCCGATGGAGAGAAAACCATTTAAAAAGTGGTGTTTTTTTTGTTTTTTTTTAACTGTTGCACAGAGAGACAGAGAGAGAGAGAGAAAAAAAAGAGACACACAGAGAAAAAGCGACATAAAGATACAGACACCGAGAGAGATAGAGACAGAGACACAGAGATATACAGACAGACAGAGACAGAGAAACGAAGTAAAACAGAAAGAAAGAGGGAGACTGAGAGAAAGAGAGATACAGAAAGTTACAGAGACAGAGAAACAGAGATAAAGAGACAGAGCGAGGTCGAAGAACAGAGAAGTTGAATCAACGAGAAAGACAGGGAAACAGACATATAAAAAGAGAGGACGTTTGAATATTAACATTATAAAATGTCATAACTTCAACTGGTCACGTCTCCCTCTCAGAATATATTACTATTATAATCTATGACTATTATTGATTGGATAGATAGATAGATAGATAGATAGATAGATAGATAGATAGATAGATAGATAGATAGATAAATAGATAGATAGATAGATAGATAGATAGATAGATTTTACTTTCTAATCAGAATAAGGTATATTCTGCTTCCTGTACATATGGACAGAAAGACAAACATATCGCAAACTCCCATTTCATCAAGGTTTTGCCGACAGTCGACCACGCGGTAATCAGCTTGTTCTCTTCCATCGTCTTCTACACCCACCATCTTCCCAAACCTCCAGAGAAAGAAAGAAAGAAAGACAGTCCGACTGGCGACGAGTGGCATCAGCGCCAGCAGACAGACATCCTGGCACGACGACCTGCCACCAGCAAGGATCATACTAGTGTCTGTGATGTGGGTCTTGCAAGCAGCAAGTGTCTTTGATGAAATTGTGCGGGGACGGGAGAGAAAGCTTACTGGGGTATCGCCAGTTGAACCAGCTGGAGAGGACGTTGGCCAGAATTGTTAAAACGCTTACCGGCCAATGCAGTGTCCGTGGCAACCTACCGCCAAAAAGGATCAAAGTGTATGTGATGTGGATCTCGTGAGCAGGAAGCGTCCCAGGTGAAATTATGCAAGGATGGGAGAGAAAGCTTACAGAGGTAATGCCCTGAGGTATAGCCAGTTGAGCCAGTTGGAAAAGAAGGTGGAGGAATAGTTAAAATGCTTATCGGCCAATCCAATGTATGTGAGGGCCTGCCACCAACAAATATTATACTCGTGTCTGTGTTGTGTGTCTTGTGATAGGAAGCGCCTTTGATGAAATTATGCGAGGATGGGAGAGAAAGCTTGTAGAGGTAATGCCCTGAGGTACAGCCAGTTGAAGCAGTTGGAAACGAAAGTGGTAGAATGGTTACAACGCTTATCGGCCAATGCAGTGTCCGTGAGGGCCTGCCACCATCAAGTATTGTGCTAGTGTCTGTGATGTGTGGCTCGTAGGTAGGAAGCCTCTTGGTTGAACATGTGCGGGACGTAAGAGTACACTGAGAAAGCTTTCCGAGGTATAGCCAGTTGAACCGGTTTGGGAGAATGGTGACTGAATGCTTAAAACGCTTATCGGCCAATGCAGTGTCCGTGAGGGCCTGTCACTGACAAGGATCATGCTGATGTCTTTGATGTGTGTCTCATAATCAGGAAGCGTTTTTTTTCATGAAATTGTGTGAGGATGGGATAGAAAGCTTACTGGTGGATAGCCCTGAAATATAGCCAGCTGAGCCAGTTGAAGAGGTAGGTGGTAGAATGGGTAAAACGCTTACCGGCCAATGCAGTGTCCGTGAGGGCCTGCCTCCAGCAAGGATCATAGTGTCTGTGAGGTATGTGTCACGTAAGCAGGAAGCATCTTGGATGAACAAGTGCGTGAAAGCTTACCGAGGTATCGCCTTGGGGTGTATGGCCAGTTTAACCATTTGGAGAGGACGTTGGCCAGAATGGTAAAAACGCTCATCAGCCAATGCAGTGTCCATGGGTGCCTGCCACCAACAAAGATTATACCAATGTCTGTGATGTGGATCTCGTAAGCAGGAAGTGTCTCAGGTGAAATTATGCAAGGATGGGAGAGAAAGCTTGTAGAGGTAATGCCCTGAGGTATAGCCAGTTGAACCAGTTGGAAGCGAAGGTGGCAGAATGGTTAAGACGCTTATCG
>NC_134898.1:22171011-22186011 GCF_041734735.1 Babylonia areolata
TTAATGCCAAATTAATATGCAAAGCTTTGAAGATTAGGTTAGGCAAAAAATCACTACAAACATATACAAACTGCGTGGATATCTAGGTTTGACATTTTCTTTTGTATCCAGTGCTGGAATACTTTGCATTTATAGATACATAGACGGAGCTATTATGTGTTGGGTAGCCCGTTGTTTGCTTCCATTTTTTTTTTCAAGGAACAGAAGATGCTATTATTAGCTCAGTGATGAATGTCTCTCTACTATCTCTGCCTGTCAAGTTTCAAATTTTAATGATCCTTTCACTCCTATTGGAGTATGGAGGATTACTGCAAAATGATCTTTTCATGTCCAGAACAAACATTTCCAAATACATAACAATGTCACATTCAAATGTTGATAAAACACAAATGTCTTTTACCTCCAAAAGTATGGCTGGGCAACATTTGCAAATCTAATCATCTTACTTACAGCTGAAATGACTCTTTTTGTCTCCTTTTGAGACAAATATTTTTTAGGAACATATCTATTTCGTAACTGATCATATATTGGGACATTGCATTATAAAATGAATCTCATCCCACAGACATGCTACAAACCTTACAAAGCCGTAACTCTCGTGGCATGCCTTTGTGTCTCCCTGTTTCTGTTTCCAGCTTATGATTACTACTCCGAAATCTGAAGAAGCTGATAACGTAATTATCAGGCATTTGACATATATTTTTCACTCTCCCTCCCTTTCCCCCTTTCTCTGTATTTCTCTCTCCATCTCATTCTGTCAATCATTGCTTGTTGCTTTCTCCCCCTGCTCTCTCTGTCTGTATACATGTTGGTTTTTCGTCTGGGCTCCTGTCTGTCTCTCTCTGTGTCTGTCTCTGTCTCTCTCTCATTTCTATGTCTCTGTCCCTGTCTCATTCTCTCTCTCCCTCCCCTCCTCTCTCTCTCTCCCTCCCCCTTTCTCTCTCTCCCTCCCCTCTCTCTCCCTCCCTCTCTCTCCTCCCCCTCTCTCTCTCCCTCTCTCTCCATCACCCTCTCTCTCTCCCTCTATCTCTCTCTCCCTCTCTCTCCCCCCTCTCTCTCTCCCTCCCCTCTCCCTCTCTCTCTCTCCCTCCTCCCCTCTCTCTCCCTCCCCCTCTCTCTCCCCCCCTCTCTCTCTCCCCCTCTCTCTCTGTTGCTCGCTCGTTTTGCCTGTCTCCATCCCACCCGCCTATTTCTCGTCTTCAAGTTACACAATTGTGGAGAATCTTGATATTCCCGAAGCGGTGAAAAGAGGGGATCCATTGTCGATTTGTAAAACCCTCCTTGACAAAAAACAGAATGCTTGTGGCCCAAATTAGGCTTGCATTATTTTTTCCGGCACACACACACACACACACACACACACACACACACACGCACGCACACGCACGCACACACGCACGCACACAAAAACAAACAGAGAGAGAGAGAGATGAGGAGTAAGCATAAGGATAACGCTTGGTGTTTGTGTGGAATGTTATTGGAGAAGATAAGGTGTCAGGGGAGAGAGACAAAGAGAGAGAGAGAGAGGACGGGGGGAGTTTGCACGTAGGCACACATATACATAGAAGCAATGTAAGGACAGAAACATTTTTACGGTAACGATGTTTTATTTAAGAAAAAAACAGTTGCCCCATTTGTAAAACCCTCCTTGACAAAAAACAGAATGCTTGTGGCCCAAATTAGGCTTGCATTATTTTTCCAGTACGCACAAACACAGGCACACACACACACACACACACACACACACACACACACACACACACACACAAAAGGAGAGAGAGAGAGAGAGAGAGAGAGAGAGAGAGAGAGACAGAGACAGAGACAGAGACAGAGACAGACAGAGACACAGAGAGAGAACGAACGAACGAAATTATTTTAATTGAGCTTTGGCCATGGACCACAAGTCAAAACCAGGAGACTGGGGATGGGCATGGGAAAGGGTATTATAACACTTGAATAGATGACACAATATCATAATGTTCATGGACTTGACATTAATTCTATTCAATTATGTCTGAGTATATGATTTCTCCTTTTGATCGCATGGAAAATAAATTTTGATACATGGAAATTTCTCGGCTTGTTGTTTGATCGGAGAAGTGAACTAAGAGACAGGTTTAAACAGTCTTGAAGAAATTTTGTCCGTAAGTCATTATATACAGAATAAACAAACAACAAATGGTATTCATCTTCTAGTTCACCTTATCTAAAAGGACAATGCTTTAAAACATCGTTTTCAGTGTACCTATCAACATTGTTATTTAAAGGAAGCACATTAAATCTGGCCTGAGACAACGCCACTCTGAAACAATATTCATCTGCATTTGTTATGTAGTTTTCTTTTTCAAATATAACTTTGAATGATCTGTAGCATGAACATCTGTTTCTATCACTAATAGTACCCAACCATTCTTGAATGAAGATATCTATAAGTCTTTGCTTGAAAGTAATAAGAAATCCTTTCACATCACCAACACCTTGTTGCAACCACACAAAATTAAAACCTGTTGTACATAATATTTCTGTAACTTGAAAAGCCCAACACTGTTTTCCGTTTAGATCTAATCCAAGCAACATCTGATAAGCCATGTAAGGGAATCTATTTTGATCCATCTGTAGTATTCTCAACCAGTACCTTAAAACATTTAATAACGAGTTTACAAATAACGGATATCTACCAAGATAAACCACTTTGTTTGATGTTTTCACTGGCACTCCCAAGAATCGCTTACATGCTAATAAATGATTTTTTTTCTACATTCTCTAGTCTACTCATACCCCAAATTTCAGACGCATACAACAGAACAGGCTGTACCTTTACATCAAATGTTTTGAAAAATACTGCATATGACATTTCTTTATACTTTTGAAAAGCCTTCACAAGGCTCGTGGTTGCCCTTTCTGCCTTTCACAACAAGATGTTCGGTCCCCCTTGATAGAGACAGACAGACAGACAGACAGACAAGCAGAAACACAGGGAGAGAAAGAGAGAGTCATAAAAACCGAAACCAACATACTAAGACGAACTGAGATACTTTGAGACCTATCTTCATGACAGTGTGAAGATGAAGGTAGGACATGACAAGACAAGACTAGAAAAGATAAGACAAGACAAGAGACAATTCTCTTTATCAAACGAGGTTAAAAACCCTTTCACCGCCAGTCAGTTTAGAGTGCAAATTAACCTTGTGCAGGAACCACAGAAAAGATGGTGTCTAAGAATAGCTGGGGATTCCCCTGTGATGTGTAGGGAAAGAAAAAGGCCAATCCTACCACTGAAAATTAAGAGCATTAGGTTAATGCACAAAATGCCCATCATCTGGTTGCATTTCAGTGACATGGGTGCTTTACCTAGCTGGTGCCGAAACACGACACGCGGTGAAAGGGAAATTTTCATTAAATCAAACCCTTTCCCTTAAACATAATCCTTTTGAGGCTTTTCTTGAACTCGCTACCCTCGCTCACAACAGGATCAATACGAACATAAAACAAATTAAAAAAAAAAAAAAAAAAAAAATCCAATCTTTTCATGTATTGAGTATAATTTCAAAATGTTTAAGATGAGAAAGATCAGTTTAAAGCAAATGAAGTCCCCTAGCATTAATTACAGAGTAATTTCCCTTTTTTACTATCTGCACCAAAACGTTTGCAAAATAAATAAAACTTCCATGCTTAGCAAAAGAAGTTCCTGTTTGAACAAAAAATGATAATAATGACTGCTCTTGTTGTTGGGTCAGAATATCAGATCATGTCAAAGTGCCAAGTTTAGATAATACAAAAAATATACATTTAACAGTAAATGCAGTTTGCATATAATTAGGCTTCATTTTTTTGTGCCCATCCCAGAAGTGCAATGTTGTTTCAAACAAGATGACTGGAAAGAACTGAATTTTCCCTATTTTTATGCCTAATTTGTTAAAGTTTACCACGGACACACAGATACACAGACACACACATACACACACAGACAACCGAACACCGGGTTAAAACATAGACTCACTTTGTTTACACAAGTGAGTCAAAAATAAAGAAGAAAAAAGGAGGGTAAACAAAACAAAACAAACAAACTTGTGAGTACAAGTTACCTTTAGAATAATGGTATTTTCGTCTGTTTCTGTTACGAAAAATCGAGCAGTGTTCCCATGTTCCAATAAACAGGGATTCTGAACATTGTATAGAAGCACACACACATACACGCACACGCACACACACACACACACGCACGCACGCAAAAGGCACGCACACATGCTTGCACGTACGCACACACGCGCGCGCACACACACACACACACACACTCACTCACACACACACAATCTAAATCAGGCTATCCATTTGTGGGTACGCAATGCATGACAGGAGGCCAACACTGGTACAAAAAATATGGGTGTGATTTTTTGTGTGTGTTTGTTTGCGTGTGTGTATGCATGTGTGTGTGTTTGTGCGTGTGTGTGTGTTTACGTGAGAGAGAGAGAGAGAGAGAGAGAGAGAGAGACAGAGACAGAGACAGAGAGACAGAGAGAGACAGAGAGAGAGAATGTGTTTGAGGTCTTGAGTTAGATATCAAAGAATACACAAACCTCAATGTAGAAATGAATTTCCCTTTCTGACTTGCCTTCATTTTCGATACAAGCTTCCAATGAGATAATGTTGTATTTTAAAATGTATGCATGTTTCCATTCCAGACGAATAATTATCCACGCTCTTTCCGATTAAATCCCAATCTTGACGCACTTCTTCTTATCTTTCGGCTTGACTTTCAAGTTTTAATCCCACAGGGCATTAGGTTCGTTGATTAATCAAGGAACTGCCCAGCTAATTACGAAGCAGCGGCCATCAAGGCGCTCAGCAGATCACTTGCCAAATTATTTTACACGTTTATAATTGAATCAGGACAGTAAAGGTCCAAGGGCTCCAAGATAATTGGAAGATCATGGCTGGAATCTGTTGAGATTTTACTTTTTATATAGATCCGTGTCTGGAGCCTTCTTATATATATATATATATATATATATATATATATATATATATATATATATATATATATAGAGAGAGAGAGAGAGAGAGAGAGAGAGGGGGGGATGAGAATGGGTGATAGAAGGAGGAAAGAGTGGGGGGAAAGGTGGGCAAATTAATGACTACGGAATTTTTAATATGTATATATCTACTTTAAATCTTTTTTTTTTTTTATTTACTTGAATCAAGCATTATTCTCACACAACAGCTGAAGACACACACAAACATGAGACAACATCATTAGGCCAAGAGACACTCCCTGGTATCGAGGATGTTGTGTGAAGGAGAAGAAGTAATAAAAAAAACCGAAATATACGAAATATACGAGGTGTAACATAAAACATGACTCGTTTTGTTCCTGCCTTAGCTGGCAGTAAAGTGATCGTTTCAGAACTGATTATACGTCAGTTCTTAAGACCGGTTGAAGGGAAATACATGATGTTCAAAGGACTTCTTCCTAGTCTGCTGCGATTCCTACGTTCATTCGTTTATACCAATGGGCTTTTACGTGCATGAGTATTTCACCCCAGCCATGAAGGCAGTCATACTCCGTTTTCGGGGTGAGGAGTGGAGGGTATGGAGGTTGCATGTCTTGTTTCCATAACCCACCAAACGGTGATATGAATTATGGGATCTTAAACGTGCGTATTTTGGATCTTCTGCATGCGTATATACACACGTAATGGGTTCAGGGGCAATAAGGTCTGGACAAAAAAATAAGTCAATTAAAACACCGTGACAAAGATCAGTTCATCTGCAGCTCGCTCACTCCACGTACTGAAGCTTAAGTCCAGTTAATGATATCGACCTTAGGAGGTTCCCTGCTATATGATAGTCAGTCGTGTCCGTCTATGGCCATCAGAACAGCAGAGGAGGCAACTGCTGTTCCGACTATTTGGGCGAGAATTTGATTATAGTGGAGAGTGTCTTGCCCAAGAACACCCCCACTCTCTCGGCCAAGAGGGTTTTTAGGACAGTCTGCGTTGGGATGGTTCCCAAAGGCCAACTTGCCCACAAGGCAGCAGCACTAATAGATAGTGCAATTTTGCCTCCTATTAGCAAACAAAATATACTTCATTGCATTCATGATCATGTAGCCCGACTCGTGCTCGGTGAAACCCAAGCACAAGAGTGTGACATCACGGCTGAGCGCATTTCACTGTACTGGCATCTCTTCCTGTTGCGATGGGTAGGAAGTAGTAGAGAAGGGGATATGTTGTGGACAGGCTTATACATAATACGACTGGGTTTTTATAGCGTTATTATCTGAGTGTACATGTGTGGGTGGTAATTGGGATTGGAAAGGGATGTCAGTACATTAGCCATAACACCAAAATGAAAAATAAATACAGAATGCAATAACGCTCTCTCTCTCTCTCTCTCTCTCTCTCTCTCTCTCTCTCTCTCTCTCTCTCTCTCTCTCTCTCTCTCTCTCTCTCTCTCGCTCTCTCTCTCTTTTTCTCTCTCTCACACATACACATACATTATATCTCTCTCCCTCTCTCTCTCTCTCCCTCTCGCCCTCTCTCTCTCTCTCGCTCGCTCTCTCTCTCTCCTCTCTCTCTCTCTCTTGCACACATACACATACATCATATCTCTCTCCCTCCCCCCCTCTCTCTCTCTGAGAGACATTCACAGTCTTTATGACAACAGTAACTCAGACATGCTATCGAACTCCCTTTCCCCCACCCCTTCCCACTGCTCCCATCAACCATGCACCTAAAACCCCCAGTCTATTTTTCTTCCCTTTCCCTGTCATTCATTCACTGAGGACGTTGCTGAAGTCCCTGCCTGTTACTGGTAGCAAGGAAATTGATGCAGAACTCATCTGATGATTCGGAGACATCAAAGCACGAGTCAGCATTTTCTTTCTTTTTTTCTATCTCTAATTTTCTCCAGGTCTCCGAAATGCCTGTGTGGATTGGGAAATGATCGTGGGACGTATACATACATACATACATACATACATACATACATATATATATATATATATATATATATATATATATATATATATATATATATATATATATATATATACAACAATAGAAAAAAAAGGAAGACAACAAAACAGTTTGTTAGATTAGTGGTTTTGACCACTGGTCTTTGTCGAGGGCGTATACTGGTATGTCAACATGCAACACACACACCAACAATCAGTAAGTGGAAAAAGAAGAATTAAAACAGCCAAACAAAAAACTAAACAAACAAAAACAAATAGGTTAAAACAGCTCATATAAAAACTGCACCCAGAGCATGCAACATGAATAGAACAGTGTGAAGTGTTGCTTGGGGAACAGGAAGAGAGGCTGGTGAGTAAAGTAGTCAGAGAAGACAAGAGAGGGGTCAGGAAAAATAGACAGGCAGATAATAGAAGGAGATGGAAAAAAAAAGACAGAGAGACAGAGAGTGAGGGGGTTAGGGAGGGAGAAGAGACTTTTTTTTTTCTTTTTCCTCCAATCATGTCTGGGTCTGAGATGTTCCTGGTGACCTCTTGACTCCAAAAGCTCACGAATTTCATGAGGTTTGGGATGTATCAGTGTGTGTCATTTTTGGTGCATGGCGAGTGAGGTATGTTTATGGTGAAGTGAGTAAGGTTACCAACATGCAGAATTTCTCTCTCTCTCCCTCTCTCTGTCTGTCTGTCTGTCTCTCTATCGCTTTCTCTGCGTCCCTCTCTTTCTGTCTCTGTCTCACTCTCTCCATTTTACTCGGTCTGTCTGTCTGCCTGTGTGCCTCTGGCTCTTTTTCTTTTTGTAACATTCTTATCTATGCTTCTCTGTATTTTCTTCTGTCTGTTTGTTGGTTGGTCTGTCTGTCTCTCCCTGTCTCTGTCTCTCTCTCCCTTTGTTTCTTTTTTCCTCTTCCTGCATTCAAAATATGTCATGTACATGTGTGCATCTTTGTGCGTGAATTATTATCAATTTGTTTTCATTTCTGTCGAGAAGACTGGGTATAAAGTAAGAAAGAAAGCATTACGTAAGGACGATTCCGCTTCTGTAATGAAATAAAGTGTTGGCTTCTTTTTCTTTCAATTCTCTCTCTCTCTCTCTCTCTCTCTCTCTCTCTCTCTCTCTGTGTGTGTGTGTGTGTGTGTGTGTGTGTGTGTGTGTGTGTGTGTGTGTGTGTGTGTGTGTGTGTGTGTGTGTGTGTGTGTGTGTGTGTGTGTCTCCTTCTCACACACTCCCTCGCTCTCTCTCTATCAGTCTCTCTGAGAGCTATTTACAGTCTTTATGACAGCAGTAACTCAGATATGCTATCGATCTCCCTTTCCCGCACTTCTTCCCACTACCCTCATTACCCATGCACCTAAAGCTCGGTTTATTTTTTTTCCCTTTCCCTGTTATGCATTCACTGAGGACGTTGTCAAAGTCCCTGCCTGTTACTGCTAGCAAGGAAATTGATGCAGAACTCATCTGATGATTCGAGGACATCAAAGCACGAGTCAGCTCTTTTTTTAATTTTTTTTTAAGTGATTTTCTCTAGGTCTCCGAAATGCTTGGGTAATATGTGGATTGGGAAATGTTGGTGGGAAGTATATGTGTACTAGACTTTTTTTTTTTTCTCTCTCTAATTATGTCTGGGTCTGAGAAAAATCACGAGCACGAATCAGCTCTTTTTTTTTTTCTTTTTTTTTTTTTTTTTTTAAGTGATTTTCCCCAGGTCTCCGAAATGCTTGGGTACCTGCTGCTGGTAGCAAGGAAATTGATATTGAACTCATCGGATGATTCGAGGACATCAAAGCACGAGTCAGCATTTTCTTTTTCTTTCTAATTTTCTCCACGTCTCCGAAATGTCTGGGAAATTTGTGGATTGGGAAATGTTCGTAGGAGATATACATATATGCCAGACTTTTTTTTTTTTTACTCTCTAATTATGTCTGGGTCTGAGATGTTCCCAATGACTTCTGTTCCCCAAAGCTCACGAAATTCCATGAGGTATGGGATGTGGAGTATCCGTTTGTGTCATTTTTGGTGCATGACAAGTGTGTTATGTTTATTGTGAAGTGAATGAGATTACCAAACATGCAGGATTTCGATCTCTGTCTCTCTCTTTCTCTCTCTCTCTCTCTCGAATGTGCGAATGTGTGTGTGTGTGTGTGTGTGTGTGTGTGTGTGTGTGTGTGTGTGCTTGTGTGTCCTTGTGCATGTGCGTGTATGTATGCCTATCTCTCTGTCTCTCAGTTTCTTTCTCTGTCTATCTCTGTCCATCTGTGTCTTAATATATGTCTGTCTGTCTGTCTGTCTGTCTGTCTGTCTCTTTCTCTTACCCTCCCCTCTCTCTCTAGCTCTCTCTCTGTACCTCTCTTTCTATCTCTGTCTCACCCTCTCCATTTTACTCTGCCTGTCTGCCTGTCTCACTGGCTCTCTCTGTCTTTCTTAAATTCTTATCTGCATTTTCTTTTGTCTGTCTGTTGGTTGGCCGGTGTGTCTCTCCATGTCTCTGTCTCTCTTTCTAAGTTTCTTTCCCTCTTCTTGCACTCAGAAATATACGTCATGTGCATGTGTGCATTTTTGGCGTGTATTTTTAACGATTTGTTTTCCTGCCTGCCAAAGGGACTGGATATAAAGTAAGAAAGAAAGCAGTAAGGACAATTCCGCTTCCATCAGGGAATACAATATTGGTTTCGTTTCGTTTTGACTTGCTCTCTCTCTCTCTCTCTCTCTCTCTCTCTCTCTCTCTCTCTCTCTCTCTCTCTCTCTCTCTCTCTCTCTCTCTTTCTCCCGTCGCTCTCCCTGCCTGTCTATTTGCATGTATGTCTGTCTGTATATCTTTGTCTGCCTGTCTCTTTCCATCTAACTGTGTAACTATCTCCTTTTCTTCTTCTCGTATTTCCGTGATTTTTCTCTTCCTTGTTTACTTTTCCCTCTTTTTTTTTTCTTTTTTCGTTTTGCTGTTGTTTATTTATTTGTTTTCGAGGGCTGGATGAAAAAAAGCATGTATGCTTAATCTATTACCCTCAGAAAATAAAAAAAAAAATTCATTCATTCATTCATTGTCTGTGTGTGTGTGTGTGTGTGTGTGTGTGTGTGTGTGTGTGTGTGTGTGTGTGTGTGTGTGTGTGTGTGTGTGTGTGTGTGTGTGTGTGTGTGTGTGTGTGTGTGCCATTCACAGTCTTTATGACAGCAGTAACTCACATATGCTGTCGACCTTACCCCCAAATCCATCCCTTCCCCACTTCCCCCTTCTCACTCGCGCACCTAAATCCCAGTCTATTTTTCCCCCCTTCCATGTCATTCATTCTCCGAGGATGTTGCCAATGTCCGCGTGTGCTGCTGGTAGCAAGGGAATGGATATGGAACCACATCTGATGATTCAAAGACATCAAAGCACGAGTCAGCATTTCTTTTCTACTTTTCCCCAGGTCTTCGAAATGGAAATGCTAGGGTAATGTCAGGATTGGGAAATGTTCGTAGGAGGTATTCATGTATATGCTAGATCCCCCCCCCCCCCCCCCCCCCCCCAACTCCCCCTCCAATCATGTCTGGTTCTGAGATGTTCCCAGTGACCTCTGTCTCCCAAAGCTCACGAAATTTCATGAGGCTTGAGATGTAGAGTATCAGTTTGTGTCATCATTGGTGCATGGCAAGTGCGTTATGTTTATGATGTAGTGAATGAGGTTACCCAAATGCAGGGTTTCCATTTCTCTCTCTCTCTCTCTCTCTCTCTCTCTCTCTCTCTCTCTCTCCCTCTGTCTCTCTCTCTCTCTCTCTCTGTCTCTCTCTCTCTCTCTCTCTCTCTCTCTCTCTCTCTCTCTCTCAGCTCCTGATTACATTAACAATTCCAGTGACACTTGGATTAGGAGCAGGTGAGAGGGATGGGGAGGAGGAGGTGGAAGAGGAAGGTCAGTCTTCATGGTTTGATCTTCTGGTTCTGTCTGTCTGTCTGTCTGCCTCTCTCTCTCCGTCGCTCTCACTCTTTCTCTCTCTCCCACTCCCCCCCCCCCTCCCCCCCCCCCCCCCTTTCTCTCTGAGAGACATTCACAGTCTTTATGACAACAGTAACTCAGACATGCTATCGAACTCCCTTTCCCACTGCCCACATCACCCATGCACCTAAAATCCCCAGTCTATTTGTTTTCCTTTCCCTGTCATGCATTCACTGAGGACGTTGCCAAAAAAGTCCCTGCCTGTTACTGCTAGCAAGGAAATTAATGCAGAACTCATCTGATGATTCGAGGACATCAAAGCACGAGTCAGCTCTTTTTTTTTCTTTTTTTTTTAAGTGATTTTCTCCAGGTCTTCGAAATGCTTGGGTAATATGTGGATTGGGAAATGTTGGTGGGAAGTATATGTGTACTAGACTTTTTTTTTTATCTCTCTCTAATTATGTCTGGGTCTGAGATGTTCCCAGTGACCTTTGTCTCCCAAAGCTCACGAAATTTCATGAGGCTTGGGGTGTAGAGTATCAGTTTGTGTCATCATTGGTGCATGACAAGTGCGTTATGTTTATTGTGAAGTGAATGAGGTTACAAAGAATGAATCCTCTCTCTCTCTCTCTCTCTCTCTCTCTCTCTCTCTCTCTCTCTCTCTCTCTCTCTCTCTGTGTGTGTGTGTGTGTGTGTGTGTGTGTGTGTGTGTGTGTGTCTCTGTCTGTCAGTCTCTCTCCCTTTCTCTCTCCTCTCTCTCTCTCTCTGTGTCTCTGTCTGTCTGTCTCTCTCCCTTTCTCTCCCCTCTCTCTCTCTGTCCCTCTCTTTCTATCTCTGTCTCAGTCTCTCCATTTTACTCTGCCTGTCTGTCTCCCTGTGTGTCTCTGGCTCTCTCTCTTTGTCAACTTATCATCTCGGCTTCTATGTATTTTCTTCTGTCTGTCTGTCGGATGGTAGGTCTGCCTATCCCTGTCTCTGTCACTCTTTCTATGTTTCGTTTCCATCTTCCTGCACTCAGATGATATACGTCATGTGCATGTGTGCATTTTTGTGTGTATTCTTAACAAGTTTGTTTTCTTCAGGATATGAAGTAAGAAAAAAATCCACCACCACCAACAACAAAAAAACCCAAACAAACAAACAAAAAAACCCCAAAAGAACAACAACAACAACAAACGAACAAACAAACAAACAAACAAAAAACCCAGAAAGGACCATTTAGCTTCGTCATGAAAGTTTCAGAAGAAAGTATTGATTTCGTTTCGGATTCTCTCTCTCTCTCTCTCTCTCTCTCTCTCTCTCTCTCTCTTTCTGTCTCTCTCTCTCTCTCTCTCTCTGAATACCCTTTCCCTTCATTATGTGCGTGTCATTTGTAATAGATTTAAATTAGAAAGGGCAGGTGACAGATTGCAAGAACAAGCTATACCTAAGGCCTTAATCCTTGAATAAAAACGTTTTGAGTTTTGAGTTCTGAGTTCTCTCGCTCTCTGTCTCTGTTTTTCTCTCTCTTGCTCTGTCTCACTTTCTCTCTCTTGCTCCTTTCGATATCGTTATCATTATCGTTATATTCGTTATATTCTCTCGCCATCCTGCACTCATGTGTCTCCAGTACATCTATTTATAGCATATTCATCAAAGAGGCCTCTCTTATAAAATGGGTGATTCGGGTCTGTTATCGACTTTCATCCCCCCTCTGCCCCCTACGCCCCCACCCCGGCCCCCTCGCCTCCAAGCTTAGCTGCTTTCGTTCCCCTTATTAGATCATTTATCGAGCTTACTTGGCGAAAGTCCGTACAACCAATAGAAAGCTGAGATGTTACTATTACGGTAATTGGATATATCAAAGCAACCGGCGTCTTTTGAATTCGTTCATACTGTTGTGTGACCGTGCAGTTTGTGGTAAACAAACATGTTTCCATTATTGGTTATTACTATGTGTAACGGGTGGGTGAGGAAGAGTGTGTGTGTGTGTGTGTGGGGAGGGGGGGACAGATGGCGGGGGAGATGGTGAGGGTGGTAAGAGAGGTTGAGGGTGAGGGTAGAGGAGAGGGTGGAGGGGGGGGGGGGGGCGGAAGAAGGTGGGGGAAAGGGTGGGGGAAGGGTGGGGGAGAGGGTGAAGTAAGAGTGGAGGGAAAAGGTGGTGGAGGGTGGAAGGAGAGGATGGAGAGAGAGAATGGGTGAGAGGGTTGGGAGAGGGTGGAAGGTTAAAAGTCTTGTAGTAAAGACGTCTTGAGAGGCGGTTTTTTTGTTGTTGATTTTTTTTGTTTTGTTTTTGGTTGTGATTTTTTTGTCTCTGCTAACCTGGCGGCCTGTCTAAAGCCTGTCTGCGTCAATATTTATAGTTGTTCTCCTCCCCCTTCCCCATTCCACCTCAGTCTCTACCACTATGTCTGTCTGTCTGTCTGTCTCCCACTCTCTCTCTCTCTCTCTCTCTCTCTCTCTCTCTCTCTCTCTCTCTCTCTCTCTCTCTCTCAAGACATGAGTCTACTCTGTGTGACTTGGCCATATGTATATGTATGAAGCATTGAAGATAAAAATTATTACGTTGTGAATGTTGTTGAACATTTGTCTTAGCTATTTTTGGTTGGTTTGTATTGTCGATTTATCGTGTGTCATGTTAATTCTATACATTCTTCTTTAACTAATGTTACCTCCTTCTGTCAGGGGCTTTGGCCTTTATCTGAATAAAATCTCTCTCTTTCTTTCTCTCTGTCACTGTCTCTCTCTCTGTCTCTCTCTCGCTCTGTGTGTTTCTCCTCCCTACCGAAGACAAAAAAAAAAAAAAAAAAAAAAAAAAAAAAAGACAGAGAGAGAGACAGAGAAGAGAGAGAGAGACTGGTTTACTATCAGCGACATTTTCCAAGTGACAAGATTCCTTTGCGATGATGTCGCTTATGGAGGCGTCCTCGCTTTTCCCAGCTTCGGCTGATCAACATGGAAATTGCATGTAAATGTACTGTTGTTGACTGGGGTAGGCTTGACGTTATCGTTGAGTTGTAGTGCTCAATTTTTGTGTTCTCCTAACTGTTGTGGGTATTTTTCCGGTTCGGGCGTTTCGCTATTTGGTGTGTTCATCTTGTCATATAATATGGAAACTACATTTGCGAAACTAACTCAGCTTTTTTTTTTTTTTTTTTTTTTTTTTCATGATTACATTTCTGTTTCTCTCTGTCTCCCTGACTCTCTCCCTCTCTCTGTCTCTCTCCCTCCCCCCCTCTCTCTCTCCCTCTATCTCTCTCCCCCCTCCTCTTTCTCTTCCCTCCCTCTCTCTCCCTTCCTCACTCTCCCCTATTTCTCTCTATCTCTCCCTTTCTTTCTCCCTCTCCCTCTCCTTCTCCCCTCTCTCTCCCTCTCTGAATCCTCTCTCTCCCTCTCTACCTCTCTTTATCTCTTTCCATCTTACTCTTTCCCTCCCCCTCTCTCTCTTGCCCCTCTCCCCCTCTCTCTACTACTTTCCCTCCCTCTCTCCCCTCTCACTCTTTCTCTCTCCCTCCCTCTCTATCTCTCTCTCCCCCTCTCTCCCTCCCTTCCCCCTCCCTCTCTGACCCTCTCTCTCCTCTCTCTCCCTCTCTTTCTCTACCTCTCTCTCATCCCAATTCTGACAATACACAGTCACTGTCTGTATTATGATCGATACTTACATTCTATTATATAATGTATATTATTATTATTATTGTTGTTGTTATTGATACTTATATTTCGCCTGCCTCCGGTCAGAGACTCAAACTCCGCAAGCCCTTCACTAACTGACACGGTGTCATTTGCTCAACAGGCTACCCCAAACCTGAGTTTGAGCTGACTGACAATTGCCTTTTTTTTTTTTTTTTTTTTTTGCCCCTCAACATTCGTTATTTTCAAATCCGTTAATGACGATATGGGAGATCTCGTTTGCAATCAGCAACATTCTCCAGATGAAACGATTCCTTATTGAACGAATTCATTCATAGGAGGAGGGGGAGGGGTATGTGGGGGGGGGGGGGGGGGTTGAGTGGGGAGGAGAGCTAATTGTGAGGGTGTGAGGGTGGGGATGGAAGGCAGCGTGGTTTTTATTTTGTTGTTGTTGTTTGTTTGTTTTTTTGTGTTTTTTTTGTTCTTTTTTTTTACGTGGTGTGAGTGAT
>NC_134898.1:22191011-22196011 GCF_041734735.1 Babylonia areolata
ATTAGATCGAATATTAGATGAGACTGGTGGTTTCTGTCTTTTTTTGTTTATGTGTGTGTGTGTGTGTGTGTGTGTGTGTGTGTGTGTGTGTGTGTGTGTGTGTGTGTGTGTGTGTGTGTGTGTGTGTGTGTGTGTGTGTGTGTGTGTGTGCCTTTTGTACATATTTCTACGTGTCTGTCTGCTTAATCTCTGATTAATCAATAATGCCATGTGTGTGTGTGTGTGTGTGTGTGTGTGTGTGTGTGTGTGTGTGTGTGTGTGTGTGTGTGTGTGTGTGTGTGTGTGTGTGTGTGTGTGTGTGTGTGTGTGTTTCTTACATATGTGTGTATTGTTTTCTGTTTTACCACAAACATATGCATAAAAAGCATGTTTGTGGACTCACGCATTTCCTGTATCAACATCTTCTTCTTCTTCTTCTTCTTCTTCTTCTTCTTCTTCTTCTTCTTCTTCTTCTTCTTCTTCTTCTTCTTCTTCTTCTTCTTCACCATCACCATCATCATTACCATCACCATCAGCACCACCATCATCGTCATCATCACTTCACCGCATCATATGTATCATTATTATTATTATACCGATCACCTTCATCATCATCATCATCAGCAGCAGCAGCAGCAGCAGCAGTATCACCATCCCTCCTCTTTGGATGCCTCACCCCCCCATCTCCCCTCCCCTCCCCATAGTTCACCTGTCTACCTACCCCGCCCACCTCCATCAATGTGCTGCATCATCATCATCATCATCATCATCATCATCATCATCTTCAGCCTGTAAAATAGTCCCCCCCCCCTTTTATTTTCAGTTCGGAAAACGCGTGTGGCTTCGAAGGTCATTACGAAGTGCCAGCCTTGCATTGCGGGCAAAGTTTCATCAGAAGTAAGTGTCAGAAATGATGAAAAGAGCAGAGAAGGAAGTAGGAGAAGAAAATTGCGAATTGATCGGATTTTGAATTTGACAGAACACATTTTGCGGGATGTGGGGGCGGGGGGAGAGTTGGGGGGGGGGGGAGCTGGTATGTCAGGTGGGGCTGATGGTGATGGATAGATGTATATGCGTATAAGCCAGGAATGATGGATAGTCGAATATATGTGTACACGCATGTATGATGGACAGGCGAGTGAATGTATATTAAGCATGCATGATGGATAGACGAAAAACTTATATACAAGCATAAGTAACAGACAGATGGATGGATGGATGGATGGATGTTCACAAGCGCGCAAGTGATGCATGGTGAAATGTATGTATGGATCACGGGTAGATGGACATGATACACAATGGTAGAACGGGTTGGGCGTTGCAGTTCTGATGCAGTACTCACTAGTGATCTAGGTTCCAGACCCCGATTCAGCATGGTAATATGTCACAGAGTAAGGCACTCTGCTCCGATTTTTCTTCATTCCACCATGGTGTGAATAAAATTTTTAAAAAAATCTGAGTTCGGTTAGGGAAGATTAACTCTCTCCATACGAACGGCGAAAGAGACGTCGTTAACAGCGTTTCGCCCCAATTACCATCATCAAAATATTACAAGCGGAAGGCTCTTACACTGAAGACGTGAATGTTGACAAAGAATACCACAATTCTGACGACGGAAGCTATAAAGGTTGGGTCATTCAGACACCCACTGGACATCCGAGGGGTCTGTGTAGAGGAGAAGAGAGGACTGGCCGTACTGAGTGAGTTAAAACGGAGGAAAGAAGGAAGGATTTTGACACAGTGCAGTGGAAATTAATTCGCTACTTCGATGACCGTAAAAATAAGTGTATGTGACCTTCAACATATAACATTAAATTCAAGAATATGTGCATACAAGCATAATAATGACAATGATAATGATACTGGGTGGGTTTGTACATGCATACATGTAATGGATTATGTGTGGTTACTCTGGCTAGATAACACTGATAGATAGAATGGCCAGCTCGTCCACTGGATATTAATAATTCTAACAATATACCCGACTTTTTTCAAAAGTCTGTGAGTACCTTTGATAATCTGATCCTTTCAAGTTCTGTGATTATCTTTGTTCCACAATTAACTTGCTGTCAAAAAAAAAAAGAAAAAAAAAAACAAATATGAAAGAACCAAGGAAATAAGTAGAAAACAGAGCGAAGTTGTCTTCCCTCAGAGCTGAAAAAAAAACCCCAAAATAATTGACAAGACGTATAAAAATCAAATCATAGACGAGATCACTGGACAAAGGCTTAACAGACGGAGACAGAGACAAACAGACATAAACGACAAGAGACAACGATATAAACAAGAGAATGCCTGGTTCTTTTTTTTCTTTTTTCTTTTTTTTCATTTCATCGGGTAGAGAATATCGTACATCTATGGCTGGAAGTGATATAAACCAGAGACAGCTATTTCGGAAAGCAATGTTCACATTTACTTATTGTCTTCTCTCTCTCTCTCTCTCTCTGCGTCCCCCTCCCTCACTTTCACTCACTCCCCTCCTCCCTCCCTCTCTTCAACCTGTCCCCGCAGAATATTAAATCTAACCCTTTCCGTTTCGAAACGAATAGTGTCGAAGGTCATTTACCAAGTGACAGTCTTGCATTACGCGAAACTTTTCCTCTAGTCAGGAAACAAAAAAAAACAAACAAACACAAAAAAAAACAAAAAAAGAAAAAGAAAAGAAGAAGAATTATTCGTGCGTGAAATAGGTGCCAGAAATGATGAAATGAAGATGGGGAGTAGGAAAGAGGGGGGTGGGGGTGGGGGGGTTAGATGGGACTTGGGAGGAGTACTGGAGCCGAAAAGAAAGACCTTTTTTTTTTCTTCTTTTTTTTTTATTTATTTATTTTTATTGCGACTCGATTTCGTTTTGGTCTTCACTGAACACGTTCGGAGGGTGGGTGTGGGAGGGATGGTAGACTGGGTGAGAGGTAGATAGGTAGGTAGGTAGGTAGGTAGGTAGGTAGGAAGGAATGTGAGGAATTAGCTGCTGTGATCTGATGGACGGGTGAAGGTAGGTACGGATGAATGACTGAATGAGTGAATGACTGACTGAATAAATAAATGATGGGTGAATGCACTGTCCGGTTAGGCTTGCTGATCGATTGTGTCTGGATGGTCCGGGGGCGTGGGGGTGTGGGGGGGGGAGGGAGTGCGAGGGGGGGGGGAGCAGTGGAGCGGGGGGCGGGGGGGGGGGGGGGGGGGGCTTTTGGAGGAGGGTCGGTGTCTCTTGGTCGGTTATTTGGGAGAGTATTTGACTAATAATGGAGCGCTGATCATATTTGTCATGGTCTGGCATTTCTCTGGCTCTGCGTCTCTCTCTCTCTACCTCTCTCCCTCTCACCCTCCATCTCTGTCTCTCCTTTCTCTCTCTCTCTCTCTCTCTCTCTCTCCCTCCCTCTCTGTCTGTCTGCCTCTCATTCTCTATCTCTCGCTCTCTCTTTTTTTTTCTCTCTCCCCCTCTTTTTGTCTGTCTGTCTGTGTCTCTCTCTCTCACTCCATCTCTCCCCTCTCTCCCTCCATCTCTGTGTGTCTGTCTCTCATTCTCTCTCTCTTTCACTTTTATCTCCCCCTCTTTGTCTGTCTGTCTCTGTCTCTCTCTCACTCCATCTGTCCCCCTCTCTCCCCCTCTCCCTCCATCTGTTTCTCTCTCTCTCCCTCTCTCTCTCTCTCTCCTCTCTCTCTCTCTCTCTCTCTCTCTCTCTCTCTCTCTCTCTCCCCGTTTACCCCGGTTGTGTCCAGTCTATCGGTGTCTGTCCCGTTTTGGGCTGCACAGTAAAAAGATATCTTGAGTCTGAGTCTGTGTATTTCTGTCTGTTTGTCCATCTGTCTGTCTGTTTGTCTACCTTCCTGTGTTTGTCCTTCTTTCTCTCACACTCTATATCACAATCTCTCTCTCTCTCTCTCTCTCTCTCTCTCTCTCTCTCTCTATTTCACACACACACTCTTTCTCTCACACTATATCACAATATCTCTCTGTCTGTCTGTCTGTCTGTCTGTCTGTCTGTCTGTCTCTCTCTCTCTCTCTCTCTCTCTCTCTCTCTCTCTCTCTCTCTCTCTCTCTCTCTCTCTCCTGTCGACTTTGATTACGCCCATGTCTTTTTAGTATCACACTTGTATCAAGAATTCTGTAACAAATCCTGAATTGGAACGAGGTAGTTTTATTTCTGTTCTACTCCACTGGTTTGTTTAGAGATAGATTGTTTCCCAAGGCACGAATTCATTCATAATTTATTCATTTATTTATTTTGTTTGTTTGAAGAAGTTATAGACACAATTAGAATTACTCCAGCTATGACTTTGGAGAATTCATATTCATAATATCATCATTACGGGTTTTTTTCTATAGTTTTATATATATATATATATATATATATATATATATATATATATATATATATATATATATATATATATATATATATATATATATACAGAGAGAGTGAGAGAGAGAGAGAGAGAGAGGGAGAGAGAGAGAGAGAGAGAGAGAGAGAGAGAGAGAGAGAGAGAGAGAGAGAGAGAGAGATCACTATTCGATTCATTGTCTATTTGATGTCATGAAGTATTTGAAAATCTGATCTCAGTTTTGACCTCCTCCTCCTCCTCCCCCACCCCCTCTTCAGCCCCACGCCCCCAAACCCCTACCCCTACCACCACGCACATTCCATGCAATTGATGAGTTCCTGTCAAAGACTTTGGTGTCGACAATTTCGCGGGGGAAGAGACTGTCTTTGAAAAAAAAAAACCTGGTTGTGATCAACCCCTCACCCACCCACCCACCCACCCCCAGCCCACACACACACACACACACACACACACACACACACACACACAAAACAAAACAAAAAACACAACAAACAAAACACACACGTACAAACGCGCACACCCACACCACAACCCACTTCCCCCACACCCCACCCCCAGCCCCCTACACACCCTCATTCCCGCATCCACACCTCAAAAGATCAACCAACGACCCAAAATTCCCCATGATTATCTACTCACCAAAACCAGCTCACACACCTCAGACACATGGATGG
>NC_134898.1:22211011-22216011 GCF_041734735.1 Babylonia areolata
CCTTCTAATGGGGCCCGGTTGAACTTGCTGAACGTGTCTCATAATCATGTCAATTGGCATTGACAAACTGAACCGCAAAAAGGAAAAAAAAAAAAAAAGAAACAAAAAAGCAAAGACAAGAACACGAGGTCTGTTGGGAGAAACACAATTTTCCTGGGAGGGAAAGTCAAACAGACAAACAAACAAACAAACAAACAAACGTTTATTACAGGGAATTAGCGTTAACGATCCACCGCAATTAGACATGGGGAACACACGTATTGATCGGCTTCTGTTGGGTTAACAAATTGAAAGGAAGGAAGGAAGGAAGGAAAGAAGGAAGGTTGGGAGTGGACGAAAAAAGAAAGAGAGAAAGAAAACAGTGACAGAGGAAACGAAGGAAGGAAGGCATGGGGAGAAAATCAAATACAACGAGAAATGAGAATGAAAGAAGATGAACGAAAGAAAGAAAGAAAGAAAGAGGAGGAGGGAGAGAACAAAAACATGTAATCAAACTGACGAGAAGAAGAAGAAGAAGAAGAAGAAGAAGAAGAAGAAGAAGAAGAAGAAGAAGAAGAAGAAGAAGAAGAAGAAGAAGAAGAAGAAGGAGGAGGAGGAGGAGGAGGAGGGAGAAGAAGATGAGGATGACGAAGACGACGACGACGACGACGAAAGAAAGAAAGAAAGAAAGAGGAGGAGGGAGAGAACAAAAAAAAAAAGTCAAACTCACGAGAAGAAGAAGAGGGGGAGGAGGAGGACGACGACGACGACGAACGAAAGAAAGAGGAGAAGGGAGAGAACAACAACAAAAACTAATGGAACTGGCGGCCACCCATTGAATTTCAAACATCTCCCAACTGAAACTGACGCGCCTTCCATTTTGCTTTTACCTTACCTTCCACGCCTACCCCTTGATCATTCAAACTATTACCTTCATAACCATTACCTTATCATTCAAACAGCATTCTTAGCTATTACCTTATCATTCAAACAGCATTCTTAGCTATTACCTTATCATTCAAACAACCTTCATAACTATTACCTTATCATTCGATAAGACCTTCATAACTATTACCTTATCATTCAAACAGCATTCTTAGCTATTACCTTATCATTCAAACAACCCTCATAACTATTACCTTATCATTCAAACAACCTACATAACTATTACCTTATCATTCAAACGACCTTCATAACTATTACCTTATCATTCGAAACGACCTTCATAAGTATTACCTTATCATTCAAACAATCTTCATAACTATTACCTTATCATTCAAACAGCCTTCATAGCTATTACCTTATCATTCAAACGACCTTCATAACTATTACCTTATCATTCAAACAATCTTCATAACTATTACCTTATCATTCAAACAACCTTCATAACTATTACCTTATCATTCAAACAACCTTCATAACTATTACCTTATCATTCAAACAATCTTCATAACTATTACCTTATCATTCAAACAACTTTCATAGCTATTACCTTATCATTTAAATAACCTTCATAACTATTACCTTATCATTCAAACAACCTTCATAACTATTACCTTATCATTCAAACGACCTTCGTGACTATTACCTTATCGTTTAAACAACCTTCATAACTACTACCTTAACATTCAAACAACCTTCATAACGTTTACCTTATCGTTCAAACAAACTTCATAACTATTATCAATGTCTTTGCCAGTGTCGTCATCTATCTCTTTTTCTTCTAATTTTCATTTCCCCTACAATTTATCATGGAAGAACACACACACACACACACACACACACACACACACACACACACACACACACACATGAAAACAGATGAGACGTTCTTCCCACACTTTCTCACATACTGTGCGAGAAATCCCGGGATAACAAGCTAGGGAAATAGATGTCGATGAGCAAGCACAAGAACCTCAACGCTGTGTAGATGTAGCATGGGGGAGGGGGGTGGGTTCGTGCGTCTGTGTATCTGCGAGAGGGCGACATAGTGAGAGAGAGAGAGACACACACAGAGAGAGACGGACGCAGAGACAGAGAGAGACATAGGCAAAGACAAACAGGAACACACAGAGACAGTCACAGAGGCAGACAGACAGAGACAGAGAAATGCAGACAGAGACAGAGAAAGGCAGACAGAGACAGAGAGAGGCAGACAGAGACAAAGGTACAGACAGAAATAGAGGCAGAGAACGAGAAGAAGTTTTCATGGCAGAAAATCAGTGTAAAACTGGGACGACACTAAAATGTCCGGCCATGCCCCCCCCTCCCCCCCACCCCTACCACCATCACCACCACCCGTCCCCACCCACCCTCTCCCCCTCAGCCCCACACCCCCTGGCCAAACCTAGTCTGTCCAGTCCAGTCCAGTTCGCAGACACATAAAACAGCACGCGAGAATGAACCTCTCTGACCTCCAATGCCGAGGAGAAGCGACACCGCAGGATACACGCCATATACTTCGTTTTCATCGAGCTAAAATAGGGGAGGAAGGGAGGGAGGAAGGGGAGCCTGAGGGCGGGAAGGCGGGGGCGGGGTAGGGGGGGTGGAGGTGGGCGGGGGGGAGGGTGGATATCGTGTCCGTTTTTTTCTTCTCTTGTCTTGTCTCTTGTCAGTCTTGTCTGTCGGTCTCTGTCTCTGTCCTTTCCTGTTTGATGTTCTCTGTCTCTGTATCTCTGATTTTTTTTTTTTTTTTTTTTTTTTTTGGGGGGGGGGGGGGGGGGGGTGAGGGGGGTGTCTATTTCGGGTCATAGATCATTCCCGCGTCTTCAGTGTTTGTCTATCTATCTATCTATCTATCTGTCTATCTATCTATCTATCTATCTATCTATCTATCTATCTATCTATCTATCTATCTATCTCTGCGTTTCTGTCTATATTTCCATATGTGTCTCTGTCACTGTCTCTCAGTCTTTGTTTCTGTTTCTCACTGTCGTGAGAGCGCACACACACAGACACACACACACATACACACGCACACACACACACACACACACAATCTTTCTCCCCCCCCCCCCCACCCCCAGCCCCCTCGTGCTCCCCGGACCACTCTCTCTCTCTGTGCATATAATATTGTCTCTATCCCACATGATCCACATCTTCTTTACTTTCTTTACTTTCACTCTCCATTACCCCGCCCTCTCTCCATCCCCTCCAGCACCCGACCCCCCCCCCCCCCACCCCCCCTCTCTCTCTCTTTCTCTGTTTCATTGCTCGCGGGTTTGATTGTGCTCGGGTTTTATCGCCAGAGTCTGAGAGACACAGCGCAACAAGCTAGCTACCTTCTTACTACTGTCCTGGCGAGAGAATCCGAGTCTATTTTCATCCCAATGGCCTGCACCTAAAAAAACTTGTAACCCGGAGTCTTGTTGACTGAGAGTTGAAGGGGAAAGTCGGAGGGGATCTCATTTACCTTCATTCCCACGGTTGCTCTGTCTCTGTCTCTCGGTCTCTCGGTCTCTCGGTCTCTCTCTCTCTCTCTCTCTCTCTCTCTCTCTCTTCATTCCCTCACTCATCCCACCCCCTGTCTGTCTTCTCTCTCTCTCTCTCTTTCCCTCTCTCTCTTTCTTTCATCCTCCTTCCCTCCTACTCCTCTCTCTCTCTGTGTCTCTCAGTCTCTCTCTCTCTCTGTCTCTATCTTTCTTTCTCTCTCTCTCTTCCTCATTCCCTTACTCACCCTACCACCCTTCTGACTTCTCTCTCTCCCTCTCTCTCTTTCTTTCATCCTCCTTCCCTACTCCTCTCTCTCTCTGTGTCTCTCAGTCTCTCTCTCTCTCTGTCTCTATCTTTCTTTCTCTCTCTCTTCCTCATTCCCTTACTCACCCTACCACCCTTCTGTCTTCTGTCTCTCCCTCTCTCTCTTTCTTTCTTCCTCCTTCCCTCCTCTCTCTCTGTCTGTCTGTCTGTCTGTCTCTCACTCATCCCCCACTCTCTCTCTATCCACGACCCTCTCCTTAATCCACCCACCCCACCCCCACCCCCGCACTGGATTCCAAGAGCTCTTTCAGGTGATACTCCTCCAGGCAGGAAGCTTGTGTACAAGAAACACTTGAGCTGGGAAAGTATTAACTTCCGTTCCTTAGAAACACACCCACCGAGCGCAGGTAGATAAAATACACGGTTATAAATTAATTCAGAACTATATATAACAAAAACAACAACAAACAACAACAGCAACAACAACATATACTAGTTCATATGCAAGAAAATGCTTCCTATTGTCATTGCTGCAATGATATTTCGTAATTAAACGATTTACTGCTATTGGCTGTTCATGTCAGTGACCAAAAATGATTTCGTGTTATTAAAATCTTAATTTAAATCTTCTTTTTAGTAAATATATGTCGTCCTTTTCCATTTTCCAACACATGCTTTTCCTTGTTTCACAAACAGTTATCTTTTTGGTTGTTTATCTGCTTTGTGTTTCGTACCTTTATAATGTCTTTAATTGTCTTTTTTTGTTGTTGTTGACACCTTTGTTTTCGTTTGATTACATCCTTTGTCGAAGCAAGACATTTCTTTTAGGACCTGTTCTAACAGCTCAAACATCTTACACGCAGCCGTCCCATGCAAAGCATGAACAAACATGTCCGAACCGCAGTAAGCGTCAACATTTAACAAATGGTATGGATCATGGAAACGTTTATAAAATTCAGTACTATTCAATTAATCTCGCTAAACCTGCGCATGGCAACAGACCACACCATTATTTCTTCTTCTTCTTCTTCTTGCACATTTTCACTCAGTCCTCTCCATTCAAATTCAAATCAGAAACATGCCAAAATTGCTTTAGATCAATGACATAACATCAAGTTTTGTTTGATATCACGATAATGTTGCTTTCTTGTGAGAGGAAGATTTATTGTATGGTTTAGCTATGCTATTGCAACAGCAACACCACTACCAGCACCACCAGCACCAAAAACAAATACCAGCAATGACAATAACGACACCACCACCACCACCACCACCATCACCAACATAAACGACGGCAACAGCACCAATAACGACACCACCGCCGC
>NC_134898.1:22223511-22226011 GCF_041734735.1 Babylonia areolata
CCCAAGTGTCAAGACAAATGGCGCCTATGGTGCCAGACCATGGATATTGGATGGTGGTGCTTTTCTGATGGTTGTTGTTTTTCGTCTGCACGGGTGGGGCTTGGTTGGGGGAGGTGAGGGGGCTGGGGGGAGGGTGGGGGAGGAGGATGGAAGCTC
This sequence comes from Babylonia areolata, assembly GCF_041734735.1. Taxonomy (NCBI): domain Eukaryota; kingdom Metazoa; phylum Mollusca; class Gastropoda; order Neogastropoda; family Buccinidae; genus Babylonia; species Babylonia areolata. The sequence goes on from NC_134898.1 coordinate 22,223,668, forward strand.
ACGACCCTTTCGAAGGAAATGATTCTATTTTTTTTTTTTTTTTTTTTTTTTTTTATATTCCTTTTACAGTTGAAACATTCTGCTGGTGTATGTTGGTCTTACTTGGATGGGTATGCTTTCTCCTTGACCCCACCCACTTTAACTCACTCAGTACGGCCAGTCCTCTCTTCTCCTCTACACAGACCCCTCGGATGTCCAGTGGGTGTCTCAATGATCCAACCTTTAGCTTCCGTCGTCAGAATTGTGGTATTCGTTGTCAACATTCACCTCTTCAGTGTAAGAGCCTTCCGCTTGTAATATTTTGATGGTGGTAATTGTGGAGAAACGCTGTTAACGTCGTCTCTTTCACCGTTCGTATGGAGAGAGTTAAAAATATTGTTGTTGTAGTTATTGTTGCTTCCTTTTTTTTTCGTTCTCACATGCGCTACCCCCTCCCTCTCCGCTCTGCTCTCTCTCTCATACTTGTCCTCCTTTTGGTTGTGTTTTAAGAATGATGTCACACGTTTTTTTGTGTCTTTCTGGCCTTCATTATAATAAATCATACAAACTTACACAAACACCTTCATGCATATGCACAGATAAATGCATTATGCTTGCATACATACATACACACATACATGACCTAAATTTATGTATGTATATATGTACATATAAACGCATACGTAATTAAATAATTTACGAGCCGTTTAAATGATTCAATGAATAGACATACAAATACCCAAGAGAAGCTGTTTGACAAAAAAAAGGAGCGACGATACAATGCCAACAAGGCAAACAGTCTTTTGAAACGCTGCTGCATCAGTTTGCACTAATAATACCATCCCCCTGGGTATTCTGAATGTCTGCGGCCAATTTGAGTGGTCTTCGTGCCATCCAGATGCTTCAAGGGACTGGAAACAGCAGTATCAGGCCACGAATGGTACACATCTGGACGTCGCTGTTGTCATTGGGAACGCCAGCACGTTTCGTTGCGTCGTTATCTAGACTTTATATATATATATATATATATATTTTTTTTTTTTTCACTTACATGTCCTCATGTGCTCATGCTGTGTAGCGTAATGCACTATTGTATATATATTGTTTCACGTGAGGCGCTTAGAGCCCGTCACAATATGGGGAGTGTGCTCCATGAAAGCACGATGTATTATGATGATGATGATGATGATGATGATGATCTTAAATGGCAGGTGAAAACACTGTGCGAAAGAATAATTAACTAACATTAATGAATACATAAGTAAATAAATCGGCACAAACAAAAACAAAAACGCGCACGCAGAGAGACTCAAACACACAGACTTAGACACACAGAAAAACAGACACAGACACATAAACAGAAACACAGAAACACAGAAACACACACACACACACACAACACACACACACACACACACACACACACACATAGATATGTACGTGTGTGCGCGCGTGCGTGCTTAAATGCATGCATACATACATGCATGTATCCATCCATCCATCCATCCATCCATCCACCTTCACACAAACAAAACTGAACCAAAAAAATGAAGATTAATCAAATAAACAATCAGCTACCAATAAACAGGCAATCACATTATTAATGCAACAACGGCTACTCCCATGAAAGAAGCCAGCAAAACAAACTCTTTTTTCTTCTCTCTCTCTCTCTCTCTCCCCCCCCCCATCCCCCCGTGCCCCTTCCCCGCCCCCCTCGCCCTCCCCCCCGCCCCCTTAACACCACTACCACTTTTTCGTCAATCACCTCTGGGTATTCGGAATGCCTCTGGCCAAATTGAGGGTCTCAGTATCTGCCCCCTTAGGGGTCTAGAAACTTGGCGTGTACGGTTCTGCTCCACGGGAGTTGGATGGTTTGGTGGTGGTTGGGTGGTGCTCTTCTCTTCTCTACTCTTCTCTTCTTTGGCGGCGGTTGTGGGTGTCATGTGTGTGTGTGTGTAAAGGGAAAAGGGAATGCTCCAGGGCTCTTTTTCTTTTTTGTTTTGTTTTTGTTGTTGTTGTTGTTGTTGTTGTTGCTGTTGTTATTGTTGTTGCTGGGATTTTTTGTTGTATTTTTAACCGCAAAGAAATCTCATGAACTGGATTGCTTTCAACACAAACAAACAAACAAAAGAGCGACTGTCTTTCCGGAATTCGAGCGTTACGATTCAGACAAACACGAAGAAACACAACGCTTTTACCCAAGCAAACGGATGCACACACACACACACACACACACACACACACACACACACACACACACACACACACACACACACACACACACACACACACACACACACTCAACAGGGAAATTAAAATGTAATTCTTCTCTTTTGCACAGGATGAGGAACGAGCAGGCCTGTTC
>NC_134898.1:22236011-22243511 GCF_041734735.1 Babylonia areolata
TGTGTGTGTGTGTGTGTGTGTGTGTGTGTGTGCTTTATCTCGCTATCACCCTGCTCTCTCTCTCTCTCTCTCTCTCTCTCTCTCTCTCTCGCTTGTTTCTTCTTTGTCTCTGTCTCTCTGTCTCACCCTTTTCCTCTCTCTCTATGTCTCACCAACGCCTTTATCTCTCTCGCTCTACTTCCTGACTCTCTCTCTTTCTCTCTCTCCTTCTCTCTCGTACCCCCCTCTCTCTCTCTCCTTCTCTCTCATAATATCTCCCTCTCTCTCTCTCTCTCTCTCTCTCTCTCTCTCGTATTCACTCTCTCTCGTATTATATCTCTCGTACTCCCTCCCCCTCTCTCTCTCTCTCTCTCTCTCTCTCTCTCGTAGTTTCTCTCTATTGCATTCTCTCTCTCTCTCTCTCTCTCTCTCTCTCTCTCTCTCTCTCTCTTTCGTACTCTCTCTCTCCCTCTCTCTCCTTCTCTCTCTCCCTCTCTCTCTCCCTCTCTCTCTATCACTCTCCCCCCTCTCTCTCTCGCGTACTATCTCCCTCTCCTTCTCCCTCTCTCTCTCCCTCTCTCTCGTACTCTTTCTCCCTCTCTCTCTCTCTCTCTGTGTGTCTCTCTCTCTCTCTCTCTCTCTCTCTCTCTCTCTCTCTCTCTCTCGTACTCTCTCTTTCTGTCTCACCCCCTCTTTCACTTTCATTCTCTCTCTTTCCCTCTCTCTCCCTCGTACTCTATCTCTCTAGTACTCTCTCTCCTTCTCTCCCTCTCTCTCTCTCTCTCCTTCTCTCTTTGTTCTTGTTCTTGTTCTTCTCTCACTGTATGTGATTGCCTCTGCTTTTATCCAAATATCTGTTAGTTTTCCAGTCAACCTATCTGGATGGGCAAGTCCGCATAACCAAGTGGAAATAATGGAGCCGGAACAGTAGCAGCACCAGTAGAAGAATACAAGTAGAAGACATGAGATAAAAGAAACGAGAATACAGAATACCTTTTTATCTGCAATAAAATGAAAAGGAAAAAAAAGAAAAAAAAAAGAATCATGATGTAAACACTGAAAGATTGCAAGAGAATAACAGTCATTCGATATGTTTAATATAAAAGACAATGGCTGTTTGTTTGTTATATACAATTATCAGTCATACACGAACAATAATTCCAGAAGAAAAAACAACAACAAAAAACAATGTAAAAAGTGGTGTTGTTTTCTTGTTGTGGTTCGATTCTGATAAAAGAGAGAGGGGGAGAACAGAGGGAATATAGGATTGACTAATCATGCACTCACTCACTCTCTCCTCACATCAATAGCAGGGCCACATGGAGTGGTTTTTATAGAGTGTTTACTTTACAATACAGCACACAGTAAAAAGTTCACCCTACACCTAAAGCAGCACCTATAAGCAGCACACAGCCCAACAATGATTTCCTTGTTCCTCACATCACTGATCGGTCAGTCACCCTGTGTCAGTCAGTTCTTCTGGGAGACAGCTAAGAACTGGCTGTGCTGACTGGTTTTATCCCTCCCCACAACACACTGTGTATACTAATGCAAGCTACAACACTCACTCCCCCAACTAGTTGAACTAAAATAACCAATCTTTGCTTGTCCTAGTGACGCTATGTGAATGACTGACAGATTCACTGCTTGATCCCAATTCGTCCAATTCAACAGATTGATCCGATTCGCTACAATTCAACCCACTTGTCTATACACACTCTATGATGAAAAGTTCACCTATTTACATCACAAAGAGATTGAGGAGACAGGACAATACAACTCTGGGCCTGTTAGCCGGCCTGATCAAAGTTCACATTAGCATAAATTTTCCCTAGTTTACGTTCCGAAGTCCCGCCATCTACGTCAGCTGCGTTTGTGGAGGGGAGATAGGGAATGACTTGAAAGACGGGGATATTCTGCTCAGCACGGGGATCGCGGCAGACATCACGTAACTGCACGTGTTCCTATAGCTGGGGCGGGTGACGCTACGTCGCTGACCAAAGAGGGCCGACTAGGGAGTAGGGGTGAGGAGGGAGGGTGGCGCGGGTGTCGGCGCAACCTCAAAGACTGGGCTTTGGACGGAGCGGAGCGGGAAGGGAGATAAGAAGGAGGGGTGGGGAGGGGGGAGGGGACAGAGTGTGGGTGGTGGGGGTGACACTGCTGGCACACTATAACAACAAAAACAAAAAAACCCCGAAACCTGCACAGCTAATTGAATACGCAAACACACAAACGAACAAATGAGTAGACAGCACACAGCTTTTTTTTTTTTTTTATTTAGTATTTTTGTATTTTTTTTCTTTTCTTTTTTTTTTCTTTTCTTTTCTTTTTTTAGGCTTTATTGACAGATAACCATTGCACAAAACAACACACGGCCGTTTCAATGCAAAAACACAAATACACATGTAAATAGATCATGTGCATTTTCTTTTTATGTGAAATTTATTAACAATTAGTTAATGTACGAAACAAACCAAAACAATTTCACACACACACACACACACACACACACACACACACACACACACACACACACACACACCCCAAACAAACAAACAAACAAAAAAAACCAAACCCGAAAACAAACAAAAAACCTCGACAACCACAAACGAACACATGAATAGATAACGCTCAGATTTTCAGAGGCCCACTTTTATCAACAATCAATTAATGTTCTCTGTGACTGAGGAAGGCGACAGTTGAGGGCCAATCAATCAATCAATCATAGACTCCCCCCCCCCTCCTCCCACCTCCCCACCATCCACCCATTCTCCGGTGTCAATTCACAACCACCCTCTCCCACTTGCACTTCCACCTCCCCTCTCAACCCACCCCCACCCCACTCCTATTGTGCACTCACATGCAGCAAACCCACCCCCATGCCCCACCCCACCCCCACCCCAAATCGACCTTCATTTCATGACCCTATCCTCCTCCTTCGTCAAACAAAACTCTGGCGATGAAAACAGATATAGAAGAGAAAAAAAAAAAACACTCCCAAAAATACGACCTTCAGATCATATGACGTTGAGATGACACCTTATGGACAGCTGTGAAATTCAATGAGACAGATAGGAGAGAGAGAGAGAGAGAGAGAGAGAGAGAGAGACAGAGACAGAGACAGAGACAGAGACAGAGACAGACAGAGAGAGACAGAGACAGACAGAGAGAGAGAGAGACAGACAACACACACACACACAGACGCGCGCGCGCGCGCGCGCACACACACACACACACACACACACAGAGCAGACACAGACAGAGATAGATACCAGGAGGGAGAGAGAGAAAAAAAAGTGAGAAATAAAAGAGAGAAGAAATAGAATGAGAGAGAGAGAAGCGAAAGAAAGAGGACAGACAGAGGGACAGAGAGAGAGACAGAGACAGAGAGAGAGAAAGAGAAAGACAGAGAGGAGAGAGAGGAGAGAGAGAGAGAGAGAGAGAGAGAGAGAGAGAAGAGAGAGAGAGAGAGAGAGAGAGAGAGAGAGAGAGAGAGAGAGAGAGAGAGAGAAGAGAGAGAAGAGAGAGAGAGAGAGAGCTACAAAGTGTGGGTGAAAAGCAAACGTGACAATCGCTTGAAATACACCAATTTCTCATTTCCATTTTGTGGGAACGTTTTTGTTTCTTCTTCTTCTTCTCTTCTTCTTCTTCTTCTTCTTCTTCTTCTTCTTCTTCTTCTTCTTTTCTTCTTCCCTCTCTCTCTGTGTCTCTTTCTAAGCGCGCGCGTAAGTGTGCGTGTGCGTGTGTGTGTGTGTGTGTGTTTGCGCGCGCGTATGCGTGTGTGTGTGCGTGTGCGCGCGCGTGTGTGTGCGTGTCTGTCTGTGTGCATGTGTGTCTGTGTGTCTATATGTATGCATCTGTGTCTGCATGTCTCTGTGTGTGTTTCAAAACGAAAAAAAAAGAAGAAAGAATATGTGCAACCTTTGCATCGAAGCTATTACGAGTACCTCAGCGGACCTGTACAACAGAAAAAAAAAAACCCCAAAAAACCCCACTGCATCAGCTGCTGCAGAAGAAACAGCGCGTTCTGCTTTCTCCCTAACGCTATCTCCATACGCAAACCGAATAGGATCTGTCTATCTGACGTGGATCTACCTGCCTCATGCGCTTTTACTGCTTGGATGAAAAAGCGATGGCAGCTCCACAGGTGTTGTTTCAGGGCCAACGAAACGAAACCAATATCAGCACACATTCTCTCTCTCTCTCTCTCTCTCTCTCTCTCTCTCTCTCTCTCTCTTTCTCTCTCTCTCTCTCTCTCGCTTTCTCTCTTTCCCTCTCTGTCTTCCTCCCCACTCCCTCTCTCTCATTCATCCTCTCTCTCTCTCTGTTTCCCCTTCTCTCTCTCAGTCTCTTTCCCCATTTCATTCTCTCTCCGTCACTCTATCTGTCTCTCTCTGTCTCTGTCTGTCTGTCTCCCCATCTCTCTCTCGCTTACCCCATCTCTCTCTTTCTCTCACCCATCTATCACTCTCTCTCCATCTCTCTCCCTCACCTCCTTTCTCTCTCTCACCCCTCTCTCTCTCTTTCTCTACCTCTCTCTCATCCCTGTCTCTCTCTCCCTCTTTCCTTCTCTCTCTCTCTCTCTTTCTCTGTCTCTCTCTCTCTCCCCATTTCACTACTCTCTCTCTCTTTCTCGTTCTCTCTCTCTCATTTCATCTCTCCCTCTGTGTCTCTCCCTCACCTCATCTCTCTCTCTCTCTCTCTCTCTCTCTCTCTCTCTCTCTCTCTCTCTCTCTCTCTCTTTCTCTCCGTCTTTCTCTACCCCATTGACCTAAACTTCTGACTCTAATGTAGGCCACAGCGCCTGTTATCTATCAAACATGATACTGCCCAGGGTGTCTCTTGGCGGTAAGATGTCAGGCTGCGTTTTTTGGATGAGTTTTCTGTGTGTGTGTGTGTGTGTGTGTGTGTGTGTGTGTGTGTGTGTGTGTGTGCGTGCGTGCGTGCGTGTGAGTGTATGTGTGTGTGTGTGTGTGTGTGCGTGCGTGTGATTGTATGTCTGTGTGCCTATATGTCTGTGTCTGTGTCTGTCTTTCTCTGTGTGTGTTTCAAAACGAAACGAAAACATGCGCAACCTCTCCTTCGAAGCTATTACGAGTACCTCAGCTTCTCTCAACGGACCTGTCCAACTGAAAATAATCCCACAGCATCAGCAGCGGCAGTTACTAGTAACAGCGCCTCTGCTTTTATCCAAATATCTGTTAGTTTTCCAGTCAATCTATCTGGATGGACAAGTCACATAACCAAGTGGAAATAATGGAGCCGGAACAGTAGCAGCACCAGTAGAAGAATACAAGTAGAAAACAGGGGAGAAAAGAAACAAAAATACATATTACCTTTTTCATCTGCAATAAAATGAAAAGGAAAAAAAAAAAAAGAAAAAAAAGAAAAAAAAAAAAAAATCATGATGTAAACACTAAAAGATTGCAAGAGAATAACAGTCATTCGATATGTTTAATATAAAAGACAATGGCTGTTTGTTTGTTATATACAATTATCAGTCATACACGAACAATAATTCCAGAAGAAAAAAACCAACAACAAAAAACAAAAACAAAACAAAAAAAACCCCGAAACCTGCACAGCTAATTGAATACGCAAACACACAAACGAACAAATGAGTAGACAGTGCGCAGCTTCTTTTTTTTTCTTTCTTTTTCTTTCTTTTTTTCTTTGCTTCTATTTTTATTTTATTTTATTTTATTTAGTATTTTTGTATTTTTTTCTTCTTTTTTGTTTTTTTGTTTTTTCTTTTCTTTTTTAGGCTTTATTGACAGATAACCATTGCACAAAACAACACACGGCCGTCTCAACACAAAAACACAAATACACATGTAAATAGATCATGTGCATTTTCTTTTTATGTGAAATTTATTAACAATTAGTTAATGTACGAAACAAACCAAAACAATTTCACACACACACACACACACACACACACACCAAACAAACAAACAAACAAACAAACAAAAAACCCGAAAACAAACAAAAAACCTCGACAACCACAAACGAACACATGAATAGACAACGTTCAGATTTTCAGAGGCACACTTTTATCAACAATCAATTAATGTTCTCTGTGACTGAGGAAGGCGACAGTTGAGGGCCAATCAATCAATCAATCATAGACTCCCCCTCTCTCTCCCCTATCCTCCTCCTTCGTCAAACAAAACTCTGGCGATGAAAACAGATATAGAAGAGAAAAAAAAAAAAAAAACACTCCCAAAAATACGACCTTCAGATCATATGACGTTGAGATGACACCTTATGGACAGCTGTGAAATTCAATGAGACAGATAGGAGAGAGAGAGAGAGAGAGAGAGAGAGAGAGAGAGAGACAGACAGACAGACAGACAGACAGAGAGACACAGACAGAGAGACACAGACAACACACACACACACACACACACACACACACACACACACACAGAGCAGAGACAGACAGAGATAGAGAGATACCAGGAGAGAAAAAAAAAGTGAGAAATAAAGGGAGAGAAGAAATAGAATGGAGAGAGAAGCGAAGAAAGAGACAGACAGAGGGACAGAGAGAGAGACAGAGACAGAGAGATAAAGAGAAAGAGAGAGAGAGAGAGAGAGAGAGAGAGAGAGAGAGAGAGAGAGCTACAAAGTGTGAGTGAAAAGCAAACGTGACAAGCGCTTGAAATACACCAATTTCTCATTTCCATTTTGTGGGAACGTTTTTGTTTCTTCTTCTTCTTCTTCTTCGTCCCTCTCTCTCTCTGTCTCTTTCTAAGCGCGCGCGTAAGTGTGCGTGTGCGTGTGTGCGCGTATGTGTGTGTGTGTGTGTCTGTCAGTGTGCATGTGTGTCTGTGTGTCTATATGTATGCATCTGTGTCTGCATGTCTCTGTGTGTGTTTCAAAACGAAAAAAAAGAAGAAAAAAAAGAAGAAAGAATATGTGCAACCTTTGCATCGAAGCTATTACGAGTACCTCAGCGGACCTGTACAACAGAAAAAAAAAAAACCCAAAAAAACCCCACTGCATCAGCTGCTGCAGAAGAAACAGCGCGTTCTGCTTTCTCCCTAACGCTATCTCCATACGCAAACCGAATAGGATCTGTCTATCTGACGTGGATCTACCTGCCTCATGCGCTTTTACTGCTTGGATGAAAAAGCGATGGCAGCTCCACAGGTGTTGTTTCAGGGCCAACGAAACGAAACCAATATCAGCACACATTCTCTCTCTCTCTCTCTCTCTCTTGGGGTGAGTTCAGGTTCATGTACCAGAGAAGACGTGTTTTTTAGGAGCTCTCCAAACTTTCCAAGTTTTTTGTTAATTATTACGTCCTAAGTCATTTTTATTCAGCAAATGATGGATGGTGATGAACTAGAACTACCAGCGGATCAGAGGATGTCAAAATTGTTGGCATTACAAAAGGTTGACATTGAAATATCGATAAAATAAATTTTGGATAAAAAGTTTTCAACATTCTCGCTTCAAATCTCGTCCAGCATCGACAGTGCAGTGCGAGAATTGAAAGAAGAAATACACGTGCTCAAG
>NC_134898.1:22256011-22268511 GCF_041734735.1 Babylonia areolata
GGTGATAATGATGATGAAGCACGTTTTAGAAACATTATTCTTGAGGTGGGACAATGTGGCTGGCTTTTAATCAATATGGAATGGACGTGATGTGTGTGTGTGTGTGTGTGTGTGTGTGTGTGTGTGTGTGTGTGTGTGTGTGTGTGTGTGTGTGTGTGTGTGTGTGTGTGTGTGTGTGTGTGTGTGTGTGTGTGCACTTTCATAATTATATATTGTCGTGAGTTCGTGTGTGTATATTCCTAAAGCGTGAATCATAACTGCGACAGTTTGAATGATCTGACAATCTTCGTTTTGAAATCAAACGCAGTCGAAAGCAATATCAACTAAGCTAAACCAAGTTAAAAATAAACAAGACAGATATGGAATAGAATAAGGTAAAAAAAAAGTGTAAAAAGATAAATGAATAAAACGTAAAAATGAATGATATTCGAAACGCAAAAGGTAATGAATGAGAACAAATCACAGAATAAAGGAAATTAATCACAATAATCAGTAAGAGTAATGAGGTAAAGGTTTGTTCACCATCCCCTAGTAGGTCTAAAAGTTAATTGAAGACCATAGTCCAGTCAATACAACAGTCTGACTGTAAAAACTTGAAAGAAAAAAAGAAGAAGTGAGAAACAAGCCCTGAGTCGTAATCTGTAGGAACAGCCAGACTTTCCATTTATAGTTTCCAGCCTCCTTGGTGTTATCACATCTCGGGATGTCTGTTGATCCATCAATGTTGACTGCTGCTCGAAGAAGAGTAACTAGCTTCATTGGGGAAATGCATTATGGTTGAAAACCAGCGCGGAAGACAGATGCTAATAATGGCGTGACGAGGAAAAAAAAACAACAACAAAAAAACCCAACAACCTCAAACAAAGCAAAGGGATTTCACAAGGACGGCGTAATTCCATCATTTCTCATTTCGATCAGATAATGGCTAATTGTCTTAATCTTTTTGTTTGCTTGTTTTTTGTCTTTTTTTGTTTGACTGTTTGTCTGAACAGGGTCTCCCTTTTCCTTCGCACGCATTTTGTTTTACACTGTGATGATGCCATTTCCCATCTATCACAGCTGGGGTTGGTGGGGAGTTGGGGAGGGAGGTTTACAGCCTCCTTGGCCAATAAGCGAAGCGGTTCGTTTGTGTGTGTGTGTGTGTGTGTGTGTGTGTGTGTGTGTGTGTGTGTGTGTGTGTGTGTGTGTGTGTGTGTGTGTGTGTGTGTGTGTGTGTGTGTGTGTTTTAACGCAATCCTACCGTACACCACTCCCCCCACACCCCCTCCTCGCCCCTTGTTGTGTGGTGGAGGTGTTGACCGTGGCATGAATGATTTGCTGGCCAACACATTACGGGAAATGGAACAGCATCACGCTTTGATGCATCTCGCGTCCTTAAATCGCCATTGTGGTGGATGAATTTGGCAAGAGTTTGTCTGTTCTGTTTATCTGTCTGTCTTTCTTTCTCTCTGCCTTTCTATCTGTGTCAGTCTTTCTTTCGTTTTCTCTGCCTTTCTCTCTCTATCAGTCTTTCCTTTCTTTCTTTCTGTCTGCATTTCTCTCTCTCTCTCTCTCTCTCTCTCTCTCTCTCTCTCTCTCTCTCTCTCTCTCTCTCTCTCTCTCTCTCTCATATCCTTCGTCCACCTGTCAGAGTGGATTACTTCTACATAGCACCACTCTCGCTGCTGTGGGTTCTTTTCCAGTGCACTCAATGTGCGTTTCGCACGGGATCTTGGTTTATCGTCTCATCCGAACGACTAAACGCTCAGTTCCAATTCCCAGTCAAACTTGGGAGAAAGCACCAGATCTGGAGCCAGTTGCATTGCTCGTACGGAAGAGCCTAGTATGGTCGTAGCCATCTAATAACTGTGTGCAGTACGGAACTGACCAATGGCGTGGTTCTATCAACGTAGGCATTTAGTCACGTGTAACTGTCAAAAAGTTAGAACCAAGCAATGTAAACTGTCACCTGGAGTCGAACCCACAACCTCATGGAGTTTGCATTGGCGGATAAGCGTCTTGAACATTCTGCCATCTTCCGCCTTGAGGAAAAATAGTAAGACAAGAAGGCCAGCCACCACAACAACGACGATGTCAACAGTAATCTCGTCGTTTTGTCGCTATTGTCAATTATGAAAAATAAAATCGATCAATCTTCTTCAAAATATGTAACTAAAATCGATAACAGAGCAGACACCCTGGGTCTGAGGAGACAGAGACAGAGAGAGAGAGAGAGAGAGAGAGAGAGAGAGAGAGAGAGAGAGACAGACAGACAGACAGACAGACAGACAGACAGACAGACAGACAGACAGACAGACAGAGAGAAACAGTAACAGAGAGACAGAGGAAATGATATTTCGTTTAATTATCAGGGTAATGCGATGAACGACATGATTTGATTTTCCTCACTCAGCCCTGGTGTTATAAAAGAAAAAAGAAAAAAAATAGAACGGGGTGTCATCAAATATAAATACAATGATAACATGAAATTGTTTACAATATACATGCATACATTCATATATATATATATATATATATATATATATATATATATATATATATGTGTGTGTGTGTGTGTGTGTGTGTGTGTGTGTGTCAAAAAAAAAGAAAAGGAAACTAAACAACATATATCAATCTAACGAAAAAAGACCAACAATAAATTACACACAAGAACCCTCAGGCCTAAATGTCACGCCTCTCGCCACCCCCCCCCCCCCCTTCCCCCTCCACACACAGGAATGGAATTGTTGTATTACATAAATCACAAGGGGGCAGGGGGAAAGAGAGATAGATAGATAGAGAGAGAGTGACAGAGAGAAAGAGAGGATGCTGAAAGAGGATGGGGTTATTGAAGTGAGACCCTGCAAGCTTCAACATTCAAGCGTAAACACTATAAATATCAACTGGGAGAGAGACAGACAGACAGACAGACAAACAAAAAGACAAAGAGAGAGAGATTTGTGAGGAACTGAGAAAAAGGGCGTCAGAGAGGGAGGGGTCAAACACACAGAAGAGGGAGATGGAATGCAATCGTTCGCATTGATCTATTTCCATGATATAAAAAGACAACGACTACCAAAAAACAATGCAAGCAATGTTTGTGGGGTGTGAAGGATGCAATGCCCCTTGATGATTAAACATTGTTTTCTTTCCATTTTTCACTATTAGCCATTCAAGCTGCACGGACATCACTGCCTTTCTGTCTATCACAACTTTCTTTGTAGTCGCAAGCGTTCCTTCTTCGCAAGACTGGCTTCTCTCTCGCTCTTCCCCCTCCATTCCTGCGATTTTTTTCCCCCTGATAGTTGAAAAGGGCGTCAGCAATTGAAGTCAGGGGACCAGTGATGAATATCTAAGGGAGGTCACTGAGTTGCCCTCAGTTTGAGTAACTACTTCATTTCCGGATTAATCTACAGACACGTTTCTTTTATTTCGATTCCCTTTTCTCCCTTTTTTTCTGTTTTCTTTTACTCGTTGAAATGATACGGGAGAAGAGAGAGAGAGAGAGAGAGAGAGAGAGAGAGAGAGAACGGACGAAAATGTTTCAATGAACTTTGGCCATGGACCACAATTCAAAGCCACGGGGATGGGTATTATGATACTTGAATAGCATCATACAATATCATACTGACATTTTACTTAATTATGTCTGAGAAGTTGGCTTGAGAGAGAGAGAGAGAGAGAGAGAGAGAGAGAGAGAGAGAGAGAGAGAGAGAGAGATCTTTTCCCTAGATATACGATTTAAAAACAACAACAACAACAACAAAAAACAAAAAAAAACGTGTTGATTGGGTTGCTTGTTCGTTTGTTTTTCCTTTGTCACTGAATGCTTTGTTTGCATTTAATTCTGTGCTGTAAAGCTATTGGTTGTCCCAATTTTGCACATCCCACTAAGTGCCCCAACCCGTCTCGTTTTATTGTCATCGTGTTTGCATCTTTTTATTTTTTAAATGCGAATAAAAAAAAAGGCCTAACACATCGTAGATTGGCGTCAAGTGAGCATATGGTATGCTTTCGTTCCATTTTTTCACTATTAGCCATTCAAGCTGCACGGACATCACTCCCATTCTCTCCATCACAACTTTCTTTGCAGTCGCAAACGTTCCTTCTTCGCCAGACTGACCTCTCTCTCTCTCTCTTCCCCCTCCTTTCCTGCGATTTTTTTTTTTTTTTTTTTTTTCTCCCTGATAGTTGAAAAGGGCGTCAGCAATTGAAGTCAGGGGACCAGTGATAGATATCTTAGGGAGGTCACTGAACTGCCCTCAGTTTGAGTAACTGCTTCATTTCGGATTAATCTACAGACACGTTTCTTTTGTTTTGACTCTCCCTTCTTTTTATTTTATCTTTTGTCTTTAAAATGACACCGGGAGAGAGAGAGACAGAGAGAGAGAGAGAGAGAGAGAGAGAGAGAGAGAGAGAGAGAGAGAGAGAGAGAGAGAGAGAAAGAGAGAGAGAGAGAGGGGACGTTTGTTTGAACGAATGTTTTAATGAATTTTGGCCATGGACCACAATTCAAAACCAGGAGACAGAGGGGTGGGCACGGGAATGGTTATCTTAATACTTGACTGGCATCAGACAATATCACATTGTTAATTGACCTGACATTTTACTTAATTATGTCTGGGAAGATAGCTTCAGAGAGCGACAGAGACAGAGAGGAGGACAGAGAGATAGAGACAGAGAGAGGGGAACAGAGAGAGAGAGAGATAGAGAGAGAGAGAGAGAAAGAGAGAGAGAGAAATGATAAAAAAGTGTTGTTTTGCTTGATTGTTCGTTAATTTTCTGTGTCATTGATTTCTTTGTGTGCATTTAATTCTTTGCTGTGAAGCTATTGGTTGTCCCAATTTTGCACATCCCACTAACTTTCCCACTTTATTGTCATCGTGTTTGTATCTTTTTTTAAAAAATGCGAATAAATAAAAAGGCATAACACATCTTGGACTGGCGTCAAGTAAGCACATAGTATGTGATGTGATGTGATATGTGCGTGCGTGCGTGCGTGCGCGCGCACGCGCGCGTGTTTGTATGTGTGTGAATGTGTGTGTGTGTGTGTGTGTGTGTGTGTGTGTGTGTGTGTGTGTGAGTGCATCTCTCTCTCTCTCTCTCTCTCTCTCTCTCTCTCTCTCTCTCTCTCTCTCTCTCTCTCTCTCTCTCTCTTATTCCCATTCCTTCCCCCTCTCTCTCTATTTCTGTATCCTCAATATCTTTCTCTCTTTCTTATATTCTCTTATCTCAAGCTCCTCTCCCACCTTCTCCGCCAACTCTCCTCCTCTCCACCTAGGTAGCTGATCCTTCTGTCTAAATGCGTGCAATGCATCAATGCCGTCTGCTCTCCTTTACACTTACATCACACTATTGCTCCTCTCTCTCCCCTGCACCTTACAGACACCAGCACAAGCACCACCAGCAAACACTCTCGTCTCTCACCACACACACAGTAGCAATGCATTTCAACACTGCCAAGTAGTGTCTGCAAACTTTCCCTTAAGTTTTGCGTTGTATCAGCAGCGAAGACAGATCAAAACGAAGCTGATCGGGAGAAATACAGCTCGCAATGCGCGCACGCGTGCACACATAGTTAAACACACACACACACACACACACACACACACACACACACACACACACACATGTATCTATATCTACGTCTAGATAGATAGATAGATAGATATAAACGCATACGCAATCACGCACAGTCACATAATCTTTTTGTAAAAGTTATTATGCACGCCGCCAAAACCACTTTGCCACTGTCACCAATACCAATGACACGAGAGAGAGAGAGAGAGAGAGAGAGAGAGAGAGAGAGAGAGGGGGGGGGTGAGTGATGCTGCGAGAGGATGGGGTTATTGAAGCAAGACCCTGAAAGCTTCAACATTCAAGCATAAATATTATAAACATCAATTGTGAGAGAGACACCCAGAAAGAGAGAGAGAGAGAGAGAGAGAGAGAGAGAGAAAACAAAGAGACACAGAGAAAAAAACAGAGACCCATGGAGAGAGAGAGATTTGTGATGAACTGAGAGAATAGGCGACAGAGAGGGAGTGGTCAAAAACACAGAAGAGGGAGATGGAATGCAGTCGTTCACGTAAATTTATTTCCATGAAAAAAAAGGAAAAAAAAGGAGGCGATGTTTATGGGGTGTGATGGGTGCAAAGCCCCTTGATGATGAAACATTGTTTTCTTTCCATTTTTCACTATTAGTCATTCAAGCTGCATGGACATCACTGCCATTCTCTCTATAACAACTTTCTTTGTAGTCGCAAGCGTTCCTTCTTCGCCAGACTAGCTTCTCTCTCTCTCTCCCCTCCTTTCCCGAGATGTTGTTATTTTTGCCCCGTGACAGTTGAAAAGGGCGTCAGCAATTGAAGTCAGGGGACCAGTGATGGATACATATATATATCTTAGGGAGGTCACTGAGCTGCCCTCAGTTTGAGTAACTGCTTCATTTCCGGATTAATCTACAGACACGTTTCTTTTGTTTTGACTCTCCCTTCTTTTTATCTTATCTTTTATCATGGAAATAATACCGGGGAAGAGAGAGAGAGAGAGAGAGAGAGAGAGAGAGAGAGAGAGAGAGAGAGAGAGAGAGAGAGAACGAACGGACGAAAATGTTTTAATGAACTTTGGCCATGGACCACAATTCAAAACCAGGGGAATGGGTACTAATACTTGACCTTGAATAAATATTACGCGAAATCCATGCAACACAGGACACATCAAAACAAAATGCACTTCATCTTCATTTGACAGCTTGCACAAAGGACACAACTTCTCTGTGTGATCAACAATCTTATAATGATATCTGTGCATATAAATTTCAGAAATGCCAAATCTAAATCTTTTTAATAAAACTCGTAGATATCTTTCCACGTTAAACAAAAGATAATTCTTTACTAAATATGTAGAAGTATGAGATCTGTTGAGACAGAATCTATCACTTGACTGAATATGATTTTCCCAGTTTTGTCATCTACAGTCTATCAAACGCTGACGAAAAAGTTTCAGAAACATATTCTCATTACCTACTCCTTGATATTCCCAAACATATCCAAAGCCCAGTTCACAGAGACAAGTTCGTACATTTGACGCCCAGTTCTTTTTACCTCTAAAACCTAACTCATACAACATATTATATGATTTACGTGGCAGTCTGTTTTCATTCATTTTTAGTAATTTAAACCAGTATCGAACACATCTAACTGCAGAATTTATATAGATTGGATGTCTGTTCGTCTCACCGTATAATAAATTGTTAGGTGCCTTCATCTCAACTCCTGAAAACTTTTTCAGTCCAAATAAATGAACGGACTCACATTGTATTATAGCATTTTTATCTAGACCCCATAATTCTGAGCCATATTGTACGATGGGCTGTATCTGAGTATCGAAAATCTTAATAAAAATATCCAAAGAATTATTGTTTAATAAAAAGAGTTTCTTCATAATATGTAACAGCACACTTTTTGCTCTGCTTGAAAGATCCCTGCATGCAGCTACAAAACTCAAACGAGTAGAAAAAAGAATTCCAAGATATTTGTAAGCATTGACAACTGGCATATCAATACCACCGTACACCCACCTTTATCTTGCTGCCAAATAATCACCTTTTCTGAAAACAATAATATTACTTTTATCTAGATTAACATTTAATTGCAATTTAGTAGCTGAATTGTTTAAGTTATTCAATTGTGTCTGTAGACCAATAGCTGTCTCTGAAAGCAAAACAATATCATCAGCAAGTAATAATATAAACAGTTCTATAAAATCAATTGTGAATCTCGCATCATGTCTTCCTCTGTCTATCACTTCTAAAGCTAATCCATTTATGAATAATGAGAACAAAACAGGATTGCAAACATTTCCTTGTTTTACTCCTCTAGTGCAATTGATATACTCTGTAAGGTTGTTACCACACCTAACTCTTGTTTTGACAACATTATGCATACTCTTTATACATTTAAAAAGTTTTCCTGTTATGCCATGTTTTGCCAGAACTGGCCATAATAAATTTCGTTTGATTGAATCAAAAGCTTTCTCAAAATCAATAAATGCTACGTAAAGTTTACGATTAAGAGAAAACTGTTTTTGAACAAATGCCAAAAGAGTAAACATGTGATCAATCGTTGAATATCCTCGTTTAAAACCAGATTAATGTTCACCTGCTATGTTCTTATATTCTACATACTCCTGAATCCTACAATTAATAATTGCTTTGAATACTTTACTGCTGATATCATATAATGAAATGTCTCTATAGTTATTAGTGTAATTTATATCACCTTTCTTGTAGAGTGGTAAAGTGATTGACTCACACCAATTTTTAGTAAAAATACCCCTATCGAATAAAGCATTACAGAAAGTTGTCAAAAAGTATATACTGATCACATGGTGATTTAAAAAAATTCTCCAATTATCCCATCAGGACCTACAGCTTTTCGATTCTTTAGTTTTTTAAGTGCAATTAAAATTTCTTCTTTAGATATTGGACGATTAATAAACTAATTTTCCACTTCAGGTAAGCTACGATCACTGATATTACAATCATAATCTTTATCTAACAAGGCTTTAAAATGTTTAAACCAACAATCTGCAGATATGTCATTCCTAGGCTGCCTCTTTTGGGACGAAATTTTTTTCATACATTCCCAGAATTCTTTTTGATCTTTAACAGATGCTATCAAATTGTCTAGTAAGCTTTTGTTATGCCGTTTTCTCTTATTCTCACATATATTTTTTATATTCTTTTCTAGCTCTTACATACACAGTATTATCATCCTTATCTGAAGTTCTACGAAACCTTCTAAGTAACCTGCGAATTTTTCTCCTTTGACATTTACATTCCTCATCGAACCATCCCTCTTGCTGTTTATTATGTCCCACACTAAAAGTTTTCTTCATACAAGTTGCACATTCTCGAATACATTCATTGAACAATTTTAAAGCGTCATTTATATTCACATCAATGAGATCTAAAGCCATTTTCAGTTTATCATTAATTTCTTTCTCTGTCAATTTACTACGGAATTCCTACCTAAACTGTTCGTTCCACTCACATTTTTCTATCACCTGTATGGTATCACAATCATTACTTTTAACTAGGTTATTATTTGAAAAAGAAATACGACACTCGAGAGGAAAATGATCAGATTCAGTCCGATCAGCAACACAGAATTCACATACATCATAAACAAGTTCATAAAAGTCATTTGACAAAAGAAAATAATCATTGACACTGCTTCCATTTTCGCCTGTATATGTATAGTGACCTTCCTGGTCACCGTTACACATTCTATTTAATATTGTCAAACCTAAGGCAGTGCACATGTTTAACATTGACTTGCCATATACATTTATGTGTGTATCCTGAGAATTACGATTACAATTCATTGAGCAACCTTTATGATAAGATCCAGTACTGTCATTCGATGATTGTGAAGGAGAGATTATAGAAGTTCTGCTGTTAAGATCGCCACACAAAATTAAACACATCACAAAGTTCTAACAGCAGATTAGTCAGACAATCTTCAAGTACAGATATACCATGATCATAATCAAAATAAGCATAAAAAGGAGAACCTTCTGGTGGTACATAAGTGCATACAAAGAGAACATCTTTCGAAAATCCAAACAACTCTTTATCAATAATAAATGCACATATATTTTCATATTTTATTTGTAGTTTTCTCATGAAGGGACAAACTCATTCCTAAACAAACACACAATACCACTCGATTTCCTCCCTTGTCTGGTAAATTTAATAGCTGGTTTATAATACATTGAAAAACCAGGAAATAAATCAGTTTTACAATTTTCTTCAAACGTTTCAACAATGCACACGAAGTCAAAAGACGACACATATGTAGAAAAATAATTAAACATGAACTTAGAACGCAAACCATTAACGTTCCAAGAAAGAAAGGAAAAAGATCTTGAACTAGTTTCAGCCAAAGGGTTCGAGGGTCCGGGAGACGAAAAAGAGTTACTATTTTCAGAATGTTTCGTGTTTTGATTTCCTTCCGAGCTGGAATGCACCCTGTCCTTTTGCCCCCTTGGGCTAACATCCAAAGCACGAGAAACTTCAAGTGAGTTCTTGTTTTCTAACTGCGCCTTTCCACCCGAGCGTAAACTTTTGTTCCCTGAATTCCCACGTGCTTCATTTGAAATACCCGGGGAATCGCGTGAATGAATCGAGGAAAATTTATGTGTCAATATTTCTTTTGTAACCGTATCAGAATTGTCCGTCTCCAAATCATAAAAATCACGAAGCCGGCCTTCTTCCTATTTCGTTTCTTTCAAACAGTCTTGTGAGTCCAGGAAGTACTTTTTCCATCAATGTAAAGATGGTCATAGACCATACGGACTTGTTTTACATCACTCCTAGCTTTCTTTAAGTGTGGACTTAACTTTCGTCTTATCTCTCGAACCCTTTGTGTAAAATCTTCCCCAATAAACACGTTTGTGCCCTTCAACTTCTGCTTAGCTTTAAGAATTTTGGCTTTCTGCTTATAGAACGAACAGCAAGTGATTATTGGGGAGTCTGCTTTCGCATTCAATCGGTGAACTCGTTCGAACTCAAAACTATCTGAAAGCTCCAGTGTGTCAGTGATCAAGTCCTGAACCCGTTCTTCACATCGTTCACTTGTTTCTCCTTCTCTTTTATCCATTCCGTAAAAAAATATATTGTTCCTTCTAGACCTGCTTTCCAGGTCATCACATTTATTCTCTAGATTCTTTACCTTAGTCGTTAAATCATTGTTATTTTGTTCGAGAAGGTCATTCCTCTGGTGTAAATCCCTCATCTCATCCTTGAGTCCACATGCAAGTTCTTGCAAAGCACCATGCTCCTGCCGCAACTGATGCACTTCGTCTTTCACGTCGTCCAGCTTGCTGTTCATGGAATCGTTCATCTCCTTCACATCCTGGATACATGACATGACGTCAGTAAGGGACGGTTCCTTGGAGGAGCGAGACGGATGGCAGGAGGAGAGCCGAGTCTGCCGCATGCTGGAGGATCCTGAGGCGCCTTGGTCAGGGTTGGGGCCGGGGTTTGCTTCAGTGTCTCCACATCGTAGCAACATTTCTCCAGATGAGCGGCGTTGATATAAATTGTCCCCCCCGAAACATGAACACGAGGACCAGACCAAGCGAGACACCGGTCGTACGGGAACGAGCTGACAGCATGGCCACCCATTTTTTTTTTCTTCAGCACTGCCCTCTTCAACATAAAGTTGATGAAAACTGGGTGAAAGGCACCACAAACCGAACGGAAATGCAGCTGGGCCCACGGCATAGTCTTAAACGAAGTGGGTGGCAAGTTTTCAGTACCGTACACCGTCTGTAGTCACAGTAACTACCAAAAAAACTGACGAATGTATGACACACACGTTCAGTTCTCATGCACGTGCAAAACGCCCGCCAGAGAGAGAGAGAGAGAGAGAGAGAGAATTGGAATGGTTTATTCACAATGAGGCCACAGCCCCAAGTGAAGGGGGTATATGTAAACATAATACAACTCAACGAAAACAAATAAACCAATAAGCCTTTATATATATATATATATATATATATATATATATATATATATAGAGAGAGAGAGAGAGAGAGAGAGAGAGAGAGAGAGAGAGAGAGAGAGAGAGAGAGCTCTTTTTCCTAGATATACGATTAAAAAAAAAGGCATAAAAATTGTGTGCATTTATTTTTTTTGCTGTGAAGCTATTGCTTGTCCCAGTTTTGCACATCCCACATACTGTCCCACCCCGCCCCGTTTCATTGTCATCGAGTTTGTATCTTCTTTTTTTTTTTAATGCGAAAAACGAAAAGGCCTAACACATCGTGGATTGGCATCAAATAAGCGTATGCGTAAATATGATGTGATATGTGCGTGCGTGTGTGCATGTGTGTGTGTGTGTGTGTGTGTGTGTGTGTGTGTGTGTGTGTGTGTGTGTGTGTGTGTGTGTGTGTGTGTGTGTGTGTGTGTGTGTGTGTGTGTGTGTGTGTAAGAGTGAGTGTGTGTGTAAGTGCATCTCTCTCTCTCTTATTCCCCTTATCCCCTCTCTCTCTATTTCTGTATCCTCAATCTTTTTCTCTCTTTCTTATATTCTCTTACCTCAAGCTCCTCTCCCACCTTCCCCGCCACCTCTCCTCCTCTCCACCTTGGAAGCTGATCCTTCTGTCTGAACGCTCCTCTCTCTCCCCTGCACCTTACAGACACCAGCACAAGCACCACCAGCATCCCTCATGTCCTTCACCACACAACACACACACACACAGAGAGAGAGAGAGAGAGAGAGAGAGAGAGAGAGAGAGAGAGAGAGAGAGAGAGAGTTGCAATGTGTTTCAATGCTGCCAAGTAGTGTCTGCAAACTTTCCTTCTAGTTTGCATTATGTCAGCAGCGGATGCATCGAGATCAAAACTAAGCTCGTCAGGAGAGACAGAGCTCGCGATGCACGCGTGCACACGCTCCCCCGCTCCCCCCCCCCCCCAGTCCACCCATCCTCCCTCCCCCCCCTCGCATTCC
>NC_134898.1:22273511-22276011 GCF_041734735.1 Babylonia areolata
GCAGGCCAACCATAACACCTGTGTCAGATGACAGCGAACGTGTTGCCAACAGGGAGGGTGGGGAACATGGTGACCTGGCCAGTGACAGTCCGGTGTGTGTTGCAGCTTTCAAAGAGCACGTGAATCACATGAGGCCAAATGGAACTTCACGGCATGATGAACACTTTCCGGGATTACCCGATGAGGTCTACATGTTTGGAACAAAATTGTGTGTTGATAATGACGTGTGTGTTGT
Source organism: Babylonia areolata (assembly GCF_041734735.1). Lineage (NCBI taxonomy): Eukaryota > Metazoa > Mollusca > Gastropoda > Neogastropoda > Buccinidae > Babylonia > Babylonia areolata. The sequence goes on from NC_134898.1 coordinate 22,273,747, forward strand.
GAGTGAAAAACCACGTGTTCTTGATTGTGAAGATAAATGTTTTGCAGCTCATGTGAAGTTCTCTCCAGTACGTTCAAATTTGTTGTGTTCAAATACGCTTGATAGTTGTTGTGAAGACAATATTAAAAATGACGAATGTATTAGAAGTTGTTTGGACAGTGATGATGAGTTTGTGAGTGCGGATAAACGTAATGAGAATAAACATAATAGTGCATTTTGTACCGCGAGGGAAGACGTGGGAGAGAGAGGAGGAGGGAGCAGTAATGAGAGGATGAATGAGAGTGGTGATGAAAGTTGTGATGATTATGTGCACGGGAATGGGGAGGTGGGTGATGACAGTCTGAACACCACACTTTACGGAAATTTGGATTTTTTGAGGAATAAATTAACTTTTCTTCACTGGAATGTATGTGGCATCATGTCAAAACTTGATGATGCAGATTTTGTTAAGTTTGTTTCATCTTTTGATTTTGTTTGTCTAGTTGAGACATTTGTTGATAAGTTTGAGTTCAATTTATTTAAAGAACACAGATTGTTTATAAAACCAGCAGTCAAGTTGACGCAGCACGGACGACGATCTGGGGGAATAATTTGCCTTGTGCGGAATGAGTTGGTTCCTTATGTTCGTCAGGTGGATGATGAGAGTGATTTTTGCATGTATTTTGTGCTAGAGAAACATTTTTTTCCATTTTCCTAAAGATGTATTATTTGTATGTGTGTATATACCTCCTGAAAATTCGCCATACTACTCTAATTGTGATATTGATAATGGAATAATTATGCTTGAGGATAGTATTGTAGACAAGTTGTGTGTATTTGATGATATTGATATGATACTTTGTGGAGATTTGAACGCAAGGACTTCTAATTATTTACCCAACTTTTTTGATGAAAACAGACTACATAAAAACTATGGAAAGGATGATGAAAACCATATGGTCAGAAATTCTCAGGATGCGGTACTAAATTCTTATGGAAAGAAATTATTAGATATGACCACTGCTTTGGGATTGTGCATTTTAAATGGCCTATGTAATGGCGACCAACATGGTCGTTACACATACATATCTGATCAAGGTAGCAGTGTGAACGACTATTACCTGGCTTCTGTAACTTTTTTTGAACATGTTTGTGACATTTTGACACTTGACATTCTGGACAGGATAGAATCTGATCATCTCCCTCTGTTGTTGTCCTTTGACTGGCAGGCTACTTGCACGTCTACCAGATATCCTGCTAATGTGAATGAGCAACAGTTCATTGATAGATATAGATGGAGTACATTACATGCACAAACCTTTTTTGACTCAATGAATTCGAGAAAAGTAAAAGAAGAAATAGACAATGCATCAGACTTGATTAAGGTAGACGTTAATTTAGCATTGATTAAGTTTAACCAAATTGTTAAAGATCAGGCAATGTACATGAAGAAAAGGGTCCCTATTACAAAAGAGTTACGACAAGAATGGTTTGACCGGGAATGTAGAATAACTAGACGTAAGGTGCGAAGACTTTTTAGAAAATTTAAACACACTTCAGATAAAGATGATAGAGTAATGTTTTGCATTGCAAGAAGAGAATACAAAAACATGATCTCTAGGAAAAAGAAAGAATACAATGAATCACTTCTAAATGAATTGGTAAATTCAATAACATGCCAGAAGATGTTTTGGGAAACAATAAAAAAAGTCTCATGTAAAAAGTATCAACCACAAAATAAGATATCTGTAGACCAGTGGTATGATCATTTTAGACATGTACTTGAAAAAGAAGCAGATGATTTAGATGAAGATGATGTAATAGATGAAGCAGTAGAAGATGGAGCAAATGAAGTTATAAACAGACCAATATCCAGGGATGAATTATTGTTAGCAATTAGAAAATTGAAGAGTGGAAAATCAGCTGGACCTGATGAATTAATCGGCGAGTTTTTCAAAAATGGTGGTGAATCCATATTAATGTTTTTGTTGAATTTATTTAATCATTTATTTGACAATGGTATTTATCCACAAAACTGGACCGAATCAATTATTTTACCATTGTTTAAGAAAGGTGACGTGAATGACACAAATAATTATAGAGGAATATCATTATGTAATACTAGTAGTAAATTGTATAGTTCGATTATTAATTACAGACTACAAGAATGGGTGAGTTTAAACAACATAACAGGTGAACATCAAGCTGGTTTTAAGAAAGATTATTGTACTATTGATCATATATTTACATTGTTAGCTGCTGTTCAGAGACAATTTGCCAATAATC
>NC_134898.1:22286011-22287681 GCF_041734735.1 Babylonia areolata
TTTTTTTGGGGGGGTTTGTTTGTTTGTTTCTTTGTTTGTTTTTTTAGATTTGGGTTTCGTTTTGCTTTCATTTGTTTTTTGGAATACCGACTGACCTGTGAAAGCTTTCCACTGGGTGAACTTGCTCACTGAAGAGGTAATATGATGCATAGCAATATAATAACAACAGAGCCTTTTCACCATCTTAATGCTTCTCTTTGTCAGTGCTGAAACCCAATGCTGGGTGGAAAACAGATTCTCGTTGTTGTGCTTATCTCAATACCCAATTTTCGTTCGTTTGTTCTCTCTCTCTCTCTCTCTCTCTCTCTCTCTCTCTCTCTCTCTCTCTCTCTCTCTCTCTCTCTTCTTTAATTGTTTCTAATGCTTCTCTTTGTCAGTGCTGAAACCCAATGCTGGGTAGAAAAATAGGTTCTTGTTGTTGTGCTTATCTCAATACCCCGGGAAAATAAAATTTTCGTTCGTTCGTTCGTTCGTTCGTTCGCTCTCTCTCTCTCTCTCTCTCTCTCTCTCTCTCTCTCTCTCTCTCTCTCTCTCTCTCTCTCTGTTCTTCTTCTTCTTTTTCTTCCTCTTCTTCTTTAATTGCTTCTAATGCTTCCCTTTGTCAGTGCTGAAACCCAATGCTGGGTGGAAAACAGATTCTCGTTGTTGTGCTTATCTCAATACCCAATTTTCGTTCGTTTGTTCTCTCTCTCTCTCTCTCTCTCTCTCTCTCTCTCTCTCTCTCTCTCTCTCCATCTCTCTCTCTCTCTTTCTTTCTTCTTTGATTATTTATAATGCTTCTCTTTGTCAATGCTGAAACCCAATGCTGGGTGGGAAAATAGATTCTTGTTGTTGTGCTCATCTCAATACCCCGGAAATATAAAATTTTCGTTCGTTCGTTCGTTCGTTCTCTCTCTCTCTCTCTCTCTCTCTCTCTCTCTCTCTCTCTCTCTCTCTCTCATTTCACCCTGTTTAAATTCAGGCTATATCCCGCACGGAGACAGTTTTTTTTTCTTTTCTTCTAACAATCCCTCACCCCTTTTAGCGGAAGAATGGACTGGCCATGCGGTGATTTGCTTCCAGACAACGTGTTAAGCAGCATTATAGCACTCTTTATTCATTGTTTATTTTTTTCTTCTTTTTGCCATGTTTCTCCTGCCCCCTCCTCCACCGGCCCCCACCTCACGCGCCCCCCACCCCCCACCCCCACCCCTCACCCGCACCACCTCCTCCAAACTTAAATCTTTATTTTAACAAGAATTAAAATGAATAATGATAATGCTAATTATTATGATCATAATTAAGATGAGACGACGACGACGACGACGACGAAGAAGAAGAAGAAGAAGAAGAAGAAGAAGAAGAAGAAGAAGAAGAAGAAGAAGAAGAAGAAGAAGAAGAAGATTGATTGATTGATTGAATGAATCTTTAATGGGTAAAGAATTAGGCACAGTAAAGGCCCTTTTTACAATTCTGCCCATTTAACGACATAAAAAATAAAGAACGAACGACACAAAACATAAAAATAAAGAAATAAACTGAAATAAAATAAAATAATAAGAACGACGAATAAGAATAGGAACTTGAATAGTCTATTAAAGGTAACAAAGCGATGAAAAACTGGAACAATTGGTACATTACATGTACATAGGTACTTACACACACACACACACACACACACACCACACCAC
>NC_134898.1:22287781-22292781 GCF_041734735.1 Babylonia areolata
CGACAGAGAGGGAGTGTCAAAAACACAGAAGAGGGAGATGAATGCATCGTTCACGTGAATTTATTTCCAGGGGAAAAAAAAAAAGAAAGAAAAAAAAGAGGCGATGTTTAGGGGTGAGGGTGCAAAGCCCCTTAAATATAAAACCTTGTTTTTTTTTTCCTTTTTCACTATTAGTATTAAGCCATGGAAAATCACTGCCATTTCCTCTATAACAATTTTCTTTGATCGAAAGCGTTCCTTTTTTCGCCCCCCACTTCCCTCTCTCTCTCCCCCCTTCTTCCCGAATGTTGTTATTTTTGCCCCGTACAGTTGAAAAGGCGCAGCAATTGAAGTCAGGGGACCAGATGGATAAATATTAAGGGAGGTTTGAGTAACGTTCATTTCCTTTAATCTACAGACACGTTTCTTTTTTTTTTAAAACCCCCTTTTCTTTTTATTTTATTTTTTGTCTTTGAAGACACCGGGAGAGAGACACAAAAACACACACAGAGAGAGAGAGAGAGAGAGAGAAGAGAAAAGGAGAAACGGACGAAAATGTTTTAAGAACTTTGGCCATGGACCCCCCTTCAAAACCGGGGGAATGTGTACATAAACTGAAGGGCCATACAATACATACTGTCATTGACCTGATTTTTCCCTTTAATTAAAAGTCAGAAAGGCTTCAGAGAGAGAGAGAGAGAGAGAGAGAGAGAGAGAGAGAGATGATTTATTCACTAAAGGCCATCCCCATATGAATGAAGGGCGAAATACGTATACAGGTCACCAAAAACTATCATTAACTTTTCACCTTTTTCAAAATTTATTAAAGAAATTATATAATCCGTTCTTTTAACTTAAAAGCTGTGTGAAATAAATGCGAAATTACGTTTGAAAAACCCATCACAGATGATCCATCAAAAAACAAAATTTTTAAACAAAACGGGATGTTCATAAATTTTTTTGGGAAAAAATTTTACCGCGAAACCATGCAACACGGGACACATCAAAACAAAAGCACTTCACTTCATTTACGCTTGCCAAAGGACACAGCTTCTCTGTGTGACAACAATTTTATAACGATATCTGTCATAAAATTTTAAAGAAACCCCATATCTAAATCTTGTTAATAAAATTTCGTAGATATTTTTCCCAGTTAAAGAAAAGTTTTTCTTTACTAAAGTTAAAATAAGATCTGTGGGTCACTTGCTGAATATGATTTTCCCATTTTGCCATCTACATCTATAAAACGCTACGAAAAAGTTTCAGAAACATATTCTCTTTACCTACCCTTATTTTCCCAAACATATCCAAAGCCCAGTTCACAAGAAAAGTTCGTACTTTTGACCTCATTCTTTTTACCTCTAAAACCTAACTCAACAAGATATTATATGATTACGGGGCAGTCTGTTTTTCATTTTTTTAGAAATTTAAAACCATCGAACACATCAACTGCAAAATTTTTATAGGGGATTGGATGTTTTTTCGTCTCACCGTAAATAAATTGTTAGGTGCCTTCACTCAACCTAAAAACTTTTTCAGTCCAAAAAATAAACGGATTTACATTGAAATTTATCATTTTATCTAGACCCCATAATTCTACCATATTGACTGGCTGTATCGGTATCGAAAATCCAATAAAAAAAACCAAGAATATTGTTTAATAAAAGAGTTTCTTCTAATATGTAACAGCACATTCTTTGCTCTGCTTGAAAGATTCCTGCATCACACAAAACTCAAACAGCAAAAAAAGAATTCCAATATTTTTTGAAAGCTTTGAAAACGGGCTTTAAATCCCACCATCACCCCCCTTTTCCCCTTGCTGCCAAAAAACCACCTTTCTGAAAAAAATAATTTTAATTTTTTATCAAAATAAACTTTAATTGCAATTTATACTTTTTTTTAAGTTATTAAATTGTGTCTGTAGACCAAAAGCGCTCTGAAAGCAAAACAATATCATCACAAGTAAAAAAAAAAGTTCAAAAAATCAATTGGAATCTCACACCATGTCTTCTCTGTCTACACTTCTAAAGCTAATTCATTATAATAATGAGAAAAAAATAGGACTGCAAACATCTCCTTGATTTACTCCTCTATTTTGCATTTGAATACCAAAAGTTTTTTCCCACACCAATCTTTTTTGAAAAACAAACATATTTTTTTAAAACTTAAAAAGCTTTCCTGTTATGCCATGTTTTGCCAGAACTGGCCATAATAAATTTCTATTGATAGAATCAAAAGCTTTCTCCAAATCAATAAATGCTACATAAAGTTTACGATTAAGAGAAAACTGTTTCTGAACAAATGCCAAAATGTGATCAATTGTTGAAAATCCTCGTTTAAAACCAGCTTGGTGTTCACCTGTTATATTGTTATATTCTACATACTCCTGAATCCTACAATTAATAATTGTACTGAATACTTTACTGCTGATATCAGATAATGAAATGCCTCTATAGTTATTAGTGTTATTTATATCACCTTTCTTGTAGAGTGGTAAAGTGATTGACTCACAACAATTTTCAGGAAAAATACCCCTATCGAATAAAGCATTAAAGAAAGTTGTCAAAAAAAAGTATAAATTGATCACATGGTGATTTCAAAAATTATCGAATTATCCCATCAAGACCTGCAGCTTTTCGATTCTTTAGTTTTAAAAAAAATTTCTTCTTTAGATACTGGACGATTCATAAACTCGTTTTCCACTTCAGGTAAGCTATGATCACTGATATTATAATCAGAATCTTTATATAACAAGGCTTTAAAATGTTTAAACCAACAATCTACAGATATGTCATTCCAAGGTTGCCCCTTTTTGGACGAATATTTGTTCATACATTCCCAGAATTCTTTTTGATCTTTAACAGATGCTATCAAATTGTCTAGTAAGCTTTTGTTATGCTGTTATCTCTTATTCTCACATAGATTTTTATATTCTTTTCTAGCTCTTACAGACACAGTATTATTATCCTTATCTAAAGTTCTACAAAACCTTCTAAGTAACCTGCGAACGTTTCTCCATTGACATTTGCATTCCTCATCGAACCATCCCTCTTGCTGTTTATTATGTCCCACACTAAACGTTTTCTCCATACATTTGCACATTCTCGAATACATTCACTGAACAATTTTAAAGCGTCATTTATATTCACATCAATGAGATCCAAAGCCATTTTCAATTTATCATTTATTTATTTCTCTGTCAATTTACCATGGAATTCCTGCCTGAACTGTTCGTTCCACTCAAAGTTTTCTATCACCTGTATGGTATCACAATCATTACTTTTAACTAGGTTATTATTTGAAAAAGAAATGCGACAATCAAGAGGAAAATGATCAGATTCAGTCCGATCAGCAACACATAATTCACATACATCATAAACAAGTTCATAAAAGCCATTTGACAAAAGAAAATAATCATTGACACTGCTTCCAATTTCGCCTGTATGTGTACAGTGACCTTCCTGGTCACCGTTACACATTCCATTTAATATTGTCAAACCTAAAGCAGTGCACATGTTTAACATTGACTTGCCATATACATTTATGTGTGTATCCTGAGAATTACGATTACAATTCATTGAGCAACCTTTATGATAAGATCCAGTACTGTCATTCGATGATTGTGAAGGAGAGATTATAGAAGTTCTGCTGTTAAGATCGCCACACAAAATTAAACACATCACAAAGTTCTAACAGCAGATTAGTCAGACAATCTTCAAGTACAGATATACCATGATCATAATCAAAATAAGCATAAAAAGGAGAACTTTCTGGTGGTACATAAGTACATACAAAGAGAACATCTTTCGAAAATCTCTTATCTTTATCAATAATAAATGCACATATATTTTCATATTTTATTTGTAGTTTTCTCATGAAGGGACAAACTCATTCCTAAACAAACACACAATACCACTCGATTTCCTCCCTTGTCTGGTAAATTTAATAGCTGGTTTATATACATTGAAAAACCAGAAATAAATCAGTTTTTAACAATTTTCTTCAAACGTTTCAACAATTGCACACGAAGTCAAAAGACGACACATATGTAGAAAAATCATTAAACATGAACTTAGAACGCAAACCATTAACGTTCCAAGGAAGAAAGGGAAAAGATCTTGAACTAGTTACAGCCAAAGGGTTCGAGGGTCCGGGACACGAAAAAAAGAGTTACTATTTACAGAATGTTTCGTGTTTCGATTTCCTTCCGAGCTGGAATGCACCCTGTCCTTTTCCCCCCTTGGGCTAACATCCAAAGCACGAGAAACTTCTAGTGAGTTCTCGTTTTCTAACTGCAACCTTTCCACCCGAGCGTAAACTTTTGTTCCCTGAATTCCCACGTGCTTCGTTTGAAATAACCAGGGAATCGCGTGAATGAATCGAAGAAAATTTATGTTCAATATTTCTTTTGTAACCGTATCAGAATTGTCCGTCTCCAAATCATAAAAATCACGAAGCCGGCCTTCTTCCTATTTCGTTTCTTTCAAACAGTCTTGTGAGTCCAGGAAGTACTTTTTCCATCAATGTAAAGTTGGTCATAACTCCTAGCTTTCTTTAAGTGTGGACTTAACTTTCGTCTTATCTCTCGAACCCTTTGTGTAAAATCTTCCCCAATAAACACGTTTGTGCCCTTCAACTTCTGCTTAGCTTTAAGAATTTTGGCTTTCTGCTTATAGAACGAACAGCAAGTGATTATTGGGGAGTCTGCTTTCGCATTCAATCGGTGAACTCGTTCGAACTCAAAACTATCTGAAAGCTCCAGTGTGTCAGTGATTCAAGTCCTGAACCCGTTCTTCACATTGTTCACTTGTTTCTCCTTCTCTTTTATCCATTCCGTAAAAAAAATATATTGTTCCTTCTAGACCTAGCTTTCCAGGTCATCACATTTATTTTATAGATTCTTTACCTTAGTCGTTAAATCATTGTGTGTATTTGTTCGAGAAGGTCATTCCTCTGGTGTAAATCCCTCATCTCATCCTTGAGTCCACATACAAGTTCTTGCAAAGCACCATGCTCCTGCC
>NC_134898.1:22307781-22320281 GCF_041734735.1 Babylonia areolata
CCCCCGCTCCTCCCCCTCGCCTCTCTCTCTCTCGCTTTATGTGCCACTGTATCTGTTTTCCTGCCTGCCTGCCTGCCTGCATGTCTGCATGTCTGCTTGTCTGTCTGTCTGTCTGTCTGTCTGTTTGTCTCTATCACTTCGATCTTCACTTCCATTCATTTGTGATCCATCATCTTTTGCAATTCTCCCAATCTGAAAGGGACAGCATTTTGTTCAATGTGCGGGGCAAAGAGGGCAGAATTATCTGTTGTTTTTGTGTTGGTTTAGTTGTTGTTGTTTTTTTTTGGGGGGGGGGTTGTTTGTTTGTTTCTTTGTTTGTTTGTTTTAGATTTGGGTTTCGTTTTGCTTTCATTTGTTATTGAAATACCGACTGACCTGTGAAAGCTTTCCACTGGGTGAACTTGCTCACTGAAGAGGTAATATGATGCATAGCAATATAACAACAGAGCCTTTTTCACCATCTTAATGCTTCTCTTTGTCAATGCTGAAACCCAATGCTGGGTGGAAAACAGATTCTCGTTGTTGTGCTTATCTCAATACCCAATTTTCGTTCGTTCGTTCGTTCGTTCGTTTTCTCTCTGCCTGCCTCTCTCTCTCTCTCTCTCTCTCTCTCTCTCTCTCTCTCTCTCTCTCTCTCTCTCTCTCTCTCTTCTTTAATTGTTTCTAATGCTTCTCTTTGTCAGTGCTGAAACCCAATGCTGGGTAGAAAAATAGGTTCTTGTTGTTGTGCTTATCTCAATACCCCGTGAAAATAAAATTTTCGTTCGTTCGTTCTCTCTCTCTCTCTCTCTCTCTCTCTCTCTCTCTCTCTCTCTCTCTCTCTCTCTGTCTCTCTTTCTTCTTCTTCTTCTTCTTCTTCTTCTTCTTTAATTGCTTCTAATGCTTCTCTTTGTCAATGCTGAAACCCAATGCTGGGTGGAAAACAGATTCTCGTTGTTGTGCTTATCTCAATACCCAATTTTCGTTCGTTCGTTTTCTCTCTCTCTCTCTCTCTTTCTTTCTTTCTTTCTTTCTTCTTTGATTATTTATAATGCTTCTCTTTGTCAATGCTGAAACCCAATGCTGGGTGGAAAAATAGATTCTTGTTGTTGTGCTTATCTCAATACCCCGAAATATAAAATGTTCGTTCGTTCGTTCGTTCGTTCGTTCTCTCTCTCTCTCTCTCTCTCTCTCTCTCTCTCTCTCTCTCTCTCTCTCTCTCATTTCACCCTGCTTAAATTCAGGCTGTATCCAGCATGGAGACAGTTTTTTTTTTCTTTTCTTCTAAAAATCCGTGACCCCTTTTAGCTGGAGAATGGACTGGCCATGCGGTGATTTGCTTCCAGACAACGTGTTAAGCAGCATTATAGCACTCTTTATTCATTATTTATTTTTTTCTTCTTTTTGCCATGTTTCTCCTGCCCCCTCCTCCACCGGCCCCCACCTCACGCGCCCCCCACCCCCCCCCACCCCTCACCCGCCCCACCTCCTCCAAACTTAAATCTTTATTTTAACAAGAATTAAACTGAATAATGATAATGCTAATAATTATGATCATAATTAAGATGAGGCGAAGAAGAAGAAGAAGAAGAAGAAGAAGAAGAAGAAGAAGAAGAAGAAGAAGAAGAAGAAGAAGAAGAAGAAGAAGAAGAAGAAGAAGAAGAAGAAGAAGAAGAAGAAACAAAGTAAACGTATGAATAGAAGACATGGACAGGACTGAAAATGACCTGAACATAAACAAGTAAATAAATGAATAAATAAATGAATTATTTAAAAAAAAAAAAAAAAAAAAAAAAAGAACTTCCCTGGTTTCTGTGCAATCATGCCTATATTTCCAGTTGCAGTTTCTTCCCCTACCACCACCACCCCAACCCCCCACCCACCCTTTGTTCTTTTTCTTTCTTTTTTCCCCCTTTTTTCATCGTTCTTTCTTCCTTTTTTTTTTTTTTTTTTTTTTTTTTGTTTTCTTTGTCTACGTCCCTCCCGTGCTGTGTTGCTGCCTATTTCCCTCTACCGTCCCCATTCACTTGTCGTTACGCTACTCCCAACCCTACTCCCAACTCACACCCCCGTCCCCATCCCAGTCCCCGAATACAACTCTCCCCAACAACCACTACGATCTTCACTCCCCCCCCCCCCCCCCCGCCGGCCCCCCAACGTCCACCCAGCCCTTCCTCCCCTCGCATGTTTCTTTTTTTTTCTTTTTTTCATAGTTTACTTTTTTATTCTGAAAAGAAAAAAAATCACATTAAGCGATTTTTTTTTAAACGAAGGAACGCTTGTAAGGCGAAAAGGGCAAAAGAAGAGGATGACGTGGGAGAGAGAACAAGCAGTTGTTGTTTTTTGTTGTCTTTTTTTTTTTTTTTTTTTTTTTTGTTGTTGGTGTTTTCTTGTTGCTGGTGTTGTTGTTGTTGTTGTTGTCGTCATGTGTGTGTGTGTGTGTGTGTGTGTGTGTGTGTGTGACAGACAGACAGACAGACAGACAGACAGAGAGATACAGAGAGAGAGAGACACAGAGACACAGAGAGAGCGCGCGCATGCGTGTGTGTGTGTGTGTGTGTGTGTGGAATAAGCGGTTTATATTTATATTTTTTTCATTTTATATCTACATCGCCTGTTTCTTCTCTCTCCACGTTTCCTCCCGCCTTCTGTCCCAGTCTCTCTCCCCCCCCACCTCTCCCTCACTGTCTCTCTCTGTCTGTCTGTCTCTCTCTCTCTCTCTCTCTCTTGCTGCCACCCCCACCCCCACCCCTCCAACCACCCCTCAACCCATTTCTCCATCTCTTTCACGTCAGACGGATAAAAACAAGAAAACGAAGGAAGGAAAAAAAGAAAACGGAAAAAAAAAGATTGTATGAATATTTGCTCATCGACAGCTAGATTGAATTGGAGAAGAAACAAACTCCCACTGCAATCGCTAAGAGAGAAAAGAAAGGAAAAAAAAGGGAGCAGAGACAGTGCTGGAAGTTGTTTTTGTTTTTGTTTTTTTGTTGTTTGTTTTGTTTTTTTTGGAGGGGGGGGGGGGGGGGGGGCGGGTTAGGGTGACAATCACTGTCTTGAGATGAGAGATTATGCGTCTTCTATAGTTTTTCTGCCTGTTTGTCTGCCTCTCAGTGCATGTCTGTCTGTCTGCATTTTTTCTTCTTCTTTTTTGGGGGGGGGGGGGGGGTAGTGGGGGATTGTGACGATCACTGTCTTGAGATAATCGATATTGTGTGCCTGCCAGTCTGTCTGCTTGTTTGTCTGTTTGTCTGTCTGCCTCTCAGCGCCTGTCTGTCTGTCTGTCTGTCCGCCTATTTGTCTGGAAGGAGAGTTTTGAGGGTTAGGGTGACAATTTCTGTCTTCAGATGAGAGATTATGTGCCTGCCAGTCTGTCTGCCTGTCTGTCTGACTGTCTACTTCTCAGTGCCTGTCTGTCTGTCCGTCTCTTTGTCTGGGTGGCTTGGGGGGGTTAGGGTGACGATCACTGTCTTGAAATGAGAGATTATGTGCCTGTATATCTGCCCGTCCGTCTGTTTATCTGTCTGTCTGTCCATCTCTTTGTCTCTCCTCTTTGTCTGTCTATCTGACCTGCCTGCCTCTGTTGTTGTTTTTTTCCTGAAAGCGTAGCTCTCTGTTCACCCCCCCCCCCCCCCCTCTCTTTATTATTACATATCATTTCCCTCTATCTCCTCTGTTATTTTGGGTTTTTTTTCCTTTCTTTTTCTTCTTTCCTTCTGACTCTTCACCCCATCCCCCCCCCCCCCCCACCACAATAATAAAATATTATAAGATAAAATAAATAAAACAAAATAAAATGAAAATAGGAAGACAATGCATGTAAGAGAGAGAGAGAGAGAGAGAGAGAGAGAGAGAGAGAGAGAGAGAGAGAGAGAGAGAGAGAGAGAGAGAGAGAGAGAGAGAATAAAACTCGATCATTTGATGGAGAAATCACCCACACCTGTCATGACCTGAACTCAACCTGAACCGTGCCCATTGAAAGAAGAAGGAACAGAGGCTGAAGGATGAGCAGGAGGAAATTGTGTGTTCACGGATACGATACCTCCGACACATATTTCTTCATTGTTTACCACTTTTCTCCTCCACCTGGCTAGATTTCTCTGGCCAAGGGCTGACAAAATGGCCTGTCTTATTTTCTTGTTGATGTGACAGATTTTCTTCTATTTTCTGCTGGGGGCTGCTGCTGCATTTTTGTGTTTTTGTTCTCTTTTTTTTCTGTTTGGGATTTCAGAGGAAAAAGAAAATATATAATGTCACAATTTCCACATCTTTCTTGTTTCTTTAATTCTTTCTTTCCTGTATCATTCCTTTCTTACTCTCTTTTTTGGCTCCTGGCTTCGTTTGTTGAATTATATATCATTTCCCTCTATCTCTTCTATTATTGTTTTTTTTTTTTTCTTTCTTTTTCTTCTTTCCTTCTGACTCCCCCTTACATCCCCCCTTCCGCACACACACACACACACACACACACACACACACACACACACAACACACACTAATGAAATAATATAAAATACAATAAAACAAAATAAAATATAATGAAAATAGGAAGACAATGCATGTTAAAAAAAAAGAGAAAAAGACAATGAAAAAAATGGAGAATAAAACACATTCATATGATGGAGAAATCACCCACACCTGTCATGACCTGAACTCAACCTGAACCGTGCCCATTGAAAGAAGAAGGACAGAGGCTGAAGGATGAGCAGGAGGAAATTGTGTGTTCACGGATACGATACCTCCGACACATATTTCTTCGTTGTTTACCACTTTTCTCCTCCACCTGGCTGGATTTCTTGAGCCAGTAAAGAGTGAAGGGATTGGGCCAAGGGCTGACAAAATGGCCTGTCTTATTTTCTTGTTGATGTGACAGACTTTCTTCTATTTTCTGCTGGGGGCTGCTGCTGCATTTTTGTGTTTTTGTTCTCTTTTTTTTCTGTTTGGGATTCCAGAGGAAAAAGAAAATATATAATGTCACAATTTCCACATCTTTCTTGTTTCTTTAGTTCTTTCTTTCCTGTATCATTCATTTCTTACTCTCTTTTTTGGCTCCTGGCTTCGTTTGTTGAATTACATATCATTTCCCTCTGTCTCTTCTATTATTGTTTTTTTTGTTTTTTTTTCTTTTTCTTCTTTCCTTCTGACTCCCCCTTACATCCCCCCTTCCGTACACACACACACACACACACACACACACACACTAATGAAATAATATAAAATATAATAAAACAAAATAAAATATAATGAAAATAGGAAGACAATGCATGTTAAAAAAAAAGAGAGAAAAAGACAATGAAAAAAATGGAGAATAAAACACATTCATATGATGGAGAAATCACCCACACCTGTCATGACCTGAACTCAACCTGAACCGTGCCCATTGAAAGAAGAAGGAACAGAGGCTGAAGGATGAGCAGGAGGAAATTGTGTGTTCACGGATACGATACCTCCGACACATATTTCTTCGTTGTTTACCACTTTTCTCCTCCACCTGGCTGGATTTCTTGAGCCAGTAAAGAGTGAAGGGATTGGGCCAAGGGCTGACAAAATGGCCTGTCTCATTTTCTTGTTGATGTGACAGATTTCCTTCTATTTTCTGCTGGAGGCTGCTGCTGCATTTTTGTGTTTTCGTTCTCTTTTGTTGTTGTTGTTGTGATTTCAGCGGAAAAAGAAAATAAATATATAATGTCACAATTTCCTCCTCGTTTTGTTTGTTTGTTTGTTTCTTTCTTTCTTTCCTTGTATCATTTCTTTCTTACTCTCTTTTTTGGCTCCCTGGCTTTGTTTATTGAATTACATATTATTTCCCGCTATCTCCTCTATTATTGTTTTTTTTCTTAATTTTCTTCTTTCCTTCTGACTCTTCCCCCTCCCCCCCCCCCCCACCCACACACACAATAATAAAATAATATAAAATAAAATAAACAAAATAAAACAAAATGAAAATAGCAAGACAATGCATGTAAAGAAAAATAAATAAATAAATAAAACACGATCATTTGATTGAGAAATCACCCACAGTTGTCATGACCTGAACTCAGCAATGAACAGTGCCCCTTGAAAGAAGAACAAAATAGGAGAATAGAACATGATCATCTGATTGATAAATCATCCACGCCTGTCACGACCTGAACTCAACCTGAACCGTGCCCCTTGAAGAACTGTGGAGACGGAAGGCCAGCAGGAGTGAGTGTAGGGACTGAGCCAGGGGCTGACAAACTGGGCTGTCTTACTTTCTTGTTGATGTGACAGATTTTCTTCTATTTTTTTGCTGGGTGCTGCTGCTGCATTTTTTTTTATTTAATTTTTTTTTTATCAGTTTTCTTTCTTTCTTTCTTGCTTGTTTTATTTTCAAAGGAAAAATAAAAACAAATAACGTCACAATTTCCTCCTCTTTTCTTTTCTTTTCTTCTTTCTTTCTTCCCTGTATCATATCTTTATCACTCTCTTTTTTGTCTCCCTTGCTTCGTTTATTGAATTATATTGAATCCTTCTATCCCATCTATTATCCTTTTTTTATATATCTTTCCTTTTGACTTCTCCACCCCACCCCACCTACCCCCAACACCCACACGAACACACACACACACACACACACACACACACACACACACACACACACACACACACACACACACACACACACACACACACACACACACACACACACACACGAGGAGAGGGAAAATTGTATGGTCACGGATACGTCCGACACATATTTCCTCGTTGTTTACCACTTTTCCCCTTCACCTGAGTAGATTCCTCTGGCTAGCATGGGTGAGTGAAGGGATTGGGCCAAGGGCTGACAAAATGGCCTGTCTTATTTTCTTGTTGATGTGATAGATTTTCTTCCATTTTCTGTAGGCTGCTGCTGCTGCTGCTGCATTTTTGTGTTTTATTTATCTTCTTTTTTTTTTCTTTTTGTCTGGGATTTCAAAGCAAAAAGAAAATATATAATGTTACAGGTCTCCTCCTCTTTTTTTTCTCTTTCTTTTCTTTCTTCCTTTCCTTTGTCATTCTTTCTGAATCTCCGTTTTTTGTGCTTCGTTTATTGAATTATGTATCCTTTCCTCCTACCTCCTTTTTTATTCAATTTTTCTTCTTCTTTAACTTTGGCTCTTTCCCACTTATTGGATATAGAATATGTCTCATTTTCGTGTCTTCAAAATTTGTTTTGCGCTCAAAGACCTAGTTCGTCGTTCGTGGGCCTCATCTTACACGTTCACTCGTATATACACTTGTGGGCTTTCACGTGTATGATCGTTTTTACCCATGATATGTATGCTGTCATACTGCATTTTCGGTGGTGGTGGTGGCGGTGGGGGCGGTGGGAGGGTGGGGGTGTATTTATCCCACTATGCTATTATACTCCGTTTTCAGTGGGGGGTTTTTGTGTGTTTTTGTTGTTGTTGTTTTTCTTTTTTTTTTTTTTTTTTTTTTTTTTTTGGGGTGGGGGTGGGGGGTGGGGGGGGACGGAGGGGGGGAGCGGGCGGTATATTTATCCTTCTACCCTTCTTAAGATTAATTTAAATTTGTTTTCTTTCAACGTCCCCCCCCCCCCACTTCTCCCCTGTTGACACGCACCCCCCTTCTCTCTCTCTCTCTCTCTCTCTCTCTCTCTCTCTCTCTCCTGGCTTTCATTAATTACTGATCCATCTCTTTTACATTTGAAAAACAAATTTAAAAAAAAAAGAAGAAGATAAAAACGGTAGCATAACATTTCTTGAGCAAACTGCATTAGCCACAGAATAATGTGTTCCCCAAGAAGGTGATAATGAATCATTACCATGCGTTTTTACACTGTTTGCTTTCCAATTTTCCATAATCATAAAGAAACGACCGGCATCATCAAGTATATGGGTCTCCGTGTTCTCTACTTTTTGATTCATTAATCTTTTATTTATTTTTTTTATAATAAATTCATAATTTTTCCCGGTGCTCTCTTTGCCTCTCTCTCTCTCTCTCTCTCTCTCTCTCTCTCTCTGTGGTATAATCATCTTTTTGATGGAAAAGTACAGGCAATATTGTTGTATTCATCTAAAATTCGGGGGTCACATAGACTTGACTATACTGAAATAGTAAACATTTTGACTTGCAAACGCTTCCTGGGCGTTCCATTGAAAACTTCAAAACATAGTATACGGTGAGCTTGGCAGATGTCCTATTTTTTTGTTAACAGTACAGTGCGATCAGTTAAGTACTGGCTTCGTCTCACTAAGATTATAAAAAAACCCAGATTACCCAAACAGTGCTATAACATGTTATTATCATTGGTAGACAGAGGTAAAAAGTGTTTGGCAATGGATATTAACTCACTCCATGCCAAGAGTTTTTGCCCTTGCCAATCCCTGAAAACCCAGGGTTTGTATAGGATGGTGACAAAATTGTAAAAAAAACAAATAAACACCCAGACAATTGATATTTAGTATATGTGTGCAAGGAATGTTCTTCCATATGTGTGCAAAAAATCAAAGTATTTACTCACCATCTTGATGTTGATCGCGGTGTCCATATTTTGTGTATTGTTTAGCATTTTTGCACCCATCAGAAAGGTACACCAACGTGTTCCACATCACATTCTAACACTATTTGAGGAACTGAAGACCTAGTGCATGCAATGAAGTATGAACAGGTGGTGAAGAAAGTTGAAATTCACACATACAAAAAAAAAAAATTGTCTCTACATAATGAAAATCAAAGAACAAAGAAAAAAACTCAACCGGCTGGGTGTTGACTGGCCAGTCAGCTGAGAAACCTGGTATGCCAGTGAAGGGATGTGCAAGAGGGAAAAAGGAAAAATTGTCAGTCCAATCACTGGTGAAAACACTTGCAAAATCGTCCGTTTCCTCAGTGGTTTCGTCGTCTGTGTCTGTCTCATCTGCTGGCACATATTCCTCACTTTCCTCTCCATTGTAAACACTCTCTTCAGCGGCCGAATCTATTTCTAGTTCATTGGGATCTGGTTCAAATTCACTGTCCGAAGAATCAACATGATCTCCTTCGACATCAGAGCCTTCAGTTTGGATCATTTCCAAAGCATCTTCGACGCTGAGTAACATTTCCCCTCTCCGACCGTGTCGAACACTTCGCCGTGACGCCATCTTGTCAAACAACTTGCAAAGCTGACAGGGGGCACGCTTTGTTATCAACTGCGGTTGAGCTTATCGCGACACACACGCAGCGTGTGTGAATGAAAAGCTGACCAGAGGTGACGTAAGATATCACATCTGCTTTTGATTTTCGCATCCGACGCGTCACTCCGACAGCACGACTTTTTAAAATCCAAGTCCGCATATGCGGACATTGGCATCCAACGCTTTCTCCGACGATGTCCGCATATGCGGACAATGGCAGCGAGTGAGTTAAAGATATATCATGCATCACTGGCTTTCAGTGTGTATTGATAAACCAACGTGCTGGGGACTTATAGATTTCTTAATGCTTTTGAGCAACAATTGATAGACATGTTTATACAAGAATGGTCATCTGTAATTCGATGACAGGGTAGGTATGACTTTTATAGAACGTTTAATGGCGATTTTGGAAAAAAGAAAGAATGCGTATTGAGTGTTGATATTGTGTGCCTCTTCCCAAATTAGACTTGGCGTATTGCCTATCAATAGCAACTTAAACAGATATAGTGAAATTCCTGAAAGTAAACGATGTCCAAGTTGTGGACACAGAATCGAAAACGAACACCACTTTATTTTTGTTTGCCCATTATTTATTGACTTGAGGTAGAAGTTCCTAAAAGATTTCCAAAATTTGCCCATAAGCATTCTGGTAGAGTGGGAAAACGATAACTTAAGTCACCAACTTGGCAAATCATTTTCCATATTGTAAAAAGGAGACAACAAATCAATGCAAAATTAACGGACTTTATCAATAAAACCCAGAGAAATGTGCATATCGTATTTTCATAAAACCTTGAATGCCAATGTTACTGGTAGTTTAAAATGTATGACGTGTAGTGAATTATCATTATACTCAATCTGGAAAATGACCCCATGCTTACTCAATAAGAAAATTATGGAAAAAAAAGTACTTCGTACATACTGTGTTCAAAAGGAAGTCACTACATAGTTCGTAAATGAACTGTTGGATTCCCCACTTCCTCTTCCCCCATCCCTCGCCCCCTTCCTCGATGTGTATGTATGCCTATGGCCGAAACACACTAAACCATCTGAATCTCTCTCTCTCTCTCTCTCTCTCTCTCTCTCTCTCTCTCTCTCTCTCTCTCTCTCTCTCTCTCTTACCAGACGTACAACTGATGTAAACAGTGTGTGTATCAATTTATGTCTAACCCTTTCTTCCGCAAACAAGTTTATACGTGTTTAGTTTAGATTCAAGTAGCTTTTTGTGGACACGAGCTTTTAAGAGGACAGTCCAAAGCTATGTTTATCGGATCAAAAGCTCCTCAAAGACTATGAAACGTGATATGCTATAAACGGTCGAGAGATAACAGTTTCTTTGCGAAAGTGATAAAAATAAATATAACATCTGTAGCGAAACAATTACGTTTAAACCCAGAGTGAATATTATACTGTGTGATACAATCTCTGGAATCAGCTGGTTCATTTCATGTATTGTAAACAACCTTCACCCTCTGTGTTGCCTCAGTGGTAATGTCATCGATCAAGAAATACGCTGATTCGCAATTATCAAATTACTCATACATTTTTAAACGTTTAATATACAGAATACAAAATATTTATTTCTTGTAACTTAAAGACTTTCAGGTTCGTCATGTCGTCCAAACAGAATCCGAAAAGAAAGAAAGAATAGAGACAGAGAACAAAAAGAATTTCAGTTCCAAAGAGAGAAAGAAAAAAAAAAAGACACAAGTGATATCAAAATAAAAAGCAGAGAACGAAAAGAACTGATGATTTAAACAAAATTAATAACAAAATAAGACAATAAAAAAAAACCAACCCTGAAAAATCTATAATCCCGAAATGAATAAAAACCATAACTGAAATAAACACACGATTGGAAAAAAAAAATCATCCGCATTAATCAAACACGACCACTTTCCTTAGGGAAGCCGCGAGAAGAGTGACCGAAATCGCGTGGACATGGAAGCGATTTTCTGCATCGCTCTTCTGTTAGTCTCCTTTTGGAAAACGATCCACAGATGTGGAGAAAAGAAGCGGTGGCTGAAATAAGAGTTGGAGCTCTCTCTCTCTCTCTCTCTCTCTTTAAAAAAAATCAAACCAGTGCGTAGCCGTTGTAAAAGATGGAGATGTTGGAGACACATTTATAGACCACCCAATCTTGTGCTGGCGCAAATGACTTGTCACACTTGACGTATTTAAAGCCAGGGGACTCCTTGCTATGTCATTGTGTCTTGGTATAAAAGAAAAAAAAAAGAAACAACAACAAAAACAAACAAACAAAAAAAAAACAAAAACACCACCACCACCATCAACAAGGTATTTGAATGCAAAAAGGCAACAGACAGTAGTCAGAACGATGCATTATACTTTTTAAAAGTTTGTTGCATTCTAAACGTAACAGGAAATAGAGAGTAAGCATGCAGTGCATCGGCATGCAGAAGAAGCAGTAGATTTTCTTGGCTGTCAGTTTTAGAGCTGCACATTGGAAGTTGCTTTGAATACATACAAGTCTTGTTGTGGGTGGTTGTTTTTTAGTTTGTTTTTTGGTGTGCGGTTTTTTTTTTTTTTTTTTTTTTTTTTTGGGGGGGGGTGTTTTTGTTTTTGTTTTTGTTTTGTTGTTGTTTTTGTTTGTTTGTTTGTTTGTTTTTATTGGGGGGGTTTCTTGTGTGTGTGCTTTCCCAATCCATTGCATGTGCTTGTGTGAAAGTATACACATGCACAGACGAGTTAATCAGTGAAGAGAAAAACAGACGGAAAGAAGGGAAGGATGGAGCTGAAAAAAGGACACCCACAATGAAAAGCAAACAGAAACAAAACTGACAAAACAAGACAAGGGGATCACCCACATAAGACATAAACTAAACTCAACCAAACACTTTAACAACAACAACAATAACAGTAATCAAAAACAAAGAAAGAACAGAGCAAAAACACGAAAAGAGAGTATTTCAGTAAGTGTAAAATTGAGAGATAACTCACACCAACACATGACCTGAACTGCACGTGACTTGTGTCCAAGGAAAAAGCCGTGAAGAATGACAAAAATAGTGTGGTCACGGAAACATCCGATACGTCTGTCAGCAGCATTGTTTATCAGTTGTTGTCTCCCTTTGAATCACGCTCCACAAACGTGAAGAAAGGGGAGGTAGCTGAGAATAGCAGTAATGCTTCTGCAGCATAGAAATGGGAGTGTGTAACCGGGCGTGGACGATGGGGGAGCTGTTGAAGAAACATTTAACGACCGTCCAATCTTGTGCTGGCGCAAATGACTTGTCACGCTTGACGTATTTAGAGCCTGGATACTCCTTGCTTTGTCGCTGTGTGCTGAGATAAAAAAAAAAGGTATTTGAATGCAAAAGGCAACATACAGTAGTCAGATATACGATGCACAATACTGTGTTGGTT
>NC_134898.1:22327781-22330281 GCF_041734735.1 Babylonia areolata
CTCTCTCTCTCTCTCTCTCTCTCTCTCTCTCTCTCTCTCTTATGAATCGTCCAATATCTAAAGAAGAAATTTTAATTGCACTTAAAAAAACTAAAGAATCGAAAAGCTGCAGGTCCTGATGGGATAATTGGAGAATTTTTGAAATCACCATGTGATCAGTTAATACTTTTTTTGACAACTTTCTTTAATGCTTTATTCGATAGGGGTATTTTTCCTGAAAATTGGTGTGAGTCAATCACTTTACCACTCTACAAGAAAGGTGACATAAATAACACTAATAACTATAGAGGCATTTCATTATCTGATATCAGCAGTAAAGTATTCAGTGCAATTATTAATTATAGGATTCAGGAGTATGTAGAATATAACAATATAACAGGTGAACACCAAGCTGGTTTTAAACGAGGATATTCCAAAATTGATCATATGTTTACTCTTTTGGCATTTGTTCAGAAACAGTTTTCTCTTAATCGTAAACTTTACGTAGCATTTATTGATTTTGAGAAAGCTTTTGATTCTATCAATAGAATTTTATTATGGCCAGTTCTGGCAAAACATGGCATAACAGGAAAGCTTTTTAAATGTATAAAGAGTATGTATAATGTTGTCAAAACAAGAGTTAGGTGTGGTAACAAACTTACTGAGTATATCAATTGCACTAGAGGAGTAAAGCAAGGAGATGTTTGTAGTCCTATTTTGTTCTCATTATTCATAAATGAATTGGCTTTAGATGTGATAGACAGAGGAAGACATGGTGCGAGATTCACAATTGATTTTATAGAACTGTTTATATTATTACTTGCTGATGATATTGTTTTGCTTTCAGAGACAGCTATTGGTTTACAGACACAATTGAATAACTTAAAAACTTCAGCTACTAAATTGCAATTAAATGTTAATCTAGATAAAAGTAATATTATTGTTTTTAGGAAAGGTGGTTATTTGGCAGCAAGGGAAAGGTGGGTGTATGGTGGTATTGATATGCCAGTTGTCAATGCTTATAAATATCTTGGAATCCTATTTTCTACTCGTTTGAGTTTTGTAGCTGCATGCAGGGATCTTTCAAGCAGAGCAAAGAATGTGCTGTTACATATTATGAAGAAACTCTTTTTATTAAACAATAATTCTTTGGATATTTTTATTAAGATTTTTGATACTCAGATACAGCCCATCGTACAATATGGTTCAGAATTATGGGGTCTAGATAAAAATGCTACAGTACAATGTGAGTCCGTTCATTTATTTGGACTGAAAAAGTTTTTAGGAGTTGAAATGAAGGCACCTAACGATTTAGTATATGGAGAGACGAACAGACATCCAATCTATATAAATTCTGCAGTTAGATGTGTTCGATACTGGTTTAAATTACTAAAAATGAATGAAAACAGACTGCCACGTAAATCCTATAATATGTTGTATGATTTAGATTTTAGAGGTAAAAAGAACTGGGCGTCAAATGTACGAACTTGTCTCTGTGAACTGGGCTTTGGATATGTTTGGGAATATCAAGGAGTAGGTAATGAAAATATGTTTCTGAAACTTTTTCGTCAGCGTTTGATAGATTGTAGATGGCAAAACTGGGAAAATCATATTCAGTCAAGTGATAGATTCTGTCTCTACAGATCTCATACTTCTACACATTTAGTAAAGAATTATCTTTTGTTTAACATGGAAAGATATCTACGAGTTTTATTAACAAGATTTAGATTTGGCATTTCTGAAATTCATATGCACAGATATCGTTATAAGATTGTTGATCACACAGAGAAGTTGTGTCCTTTGTGCAAGCTGTCAAATGAAGATGAAGTGCATTTTGTTTTGATGTGTCCTGTGTTGCATGGATTTCGCGAAAGATTTATTCCAAAGAAATATTATGAACGTCCATGTTTGTTTAAATTATGTTTATTGATGGCATCATCTGATGATGGTGTCATACGTAATCTCGCATTGTATTTACACAAAGCTTTTAAGTTAAGAGAAACGGTATTATCATAATTTCTTTAACTAATTGTGAAAATGGTGAATGTTTACTGATAGTATGGTGACATCTGTATACTGTATTATCGCCCTTCATTCATATGGGGCTATGGCCTTGAGTGAATAAATCATCTCAGTCTCAGTCTCAGTCTCTCTCTCTCTCTCTCTCTCTCTCTCTCTCTCTCTCTCTCTCTCTCGATATATTATATAATATAAGACTATTATTGAGGCCCTCACATGGTTCTTACATGGGGTTTGGAAGACAGCCAAAACAACGTGATTCTTTTTAGCGTTATCAGAGCAGTAGGAGAGGGCGTGCACTGTATAGGAATAAGTGTTGGGATAAAAACTGTAGCACGCTGTGACATTTTACATGTTGCGGGAGATAAGATTCGCGGGTGGGGAGGATTCCTTTCACATGCTACGGCACGCAGTACGTAATCCTTAGAAGGGTTGTTGGGCTTTCAACAATCCCTACGAGAGCACTGTTAGGATATGACCTAGTTCCATTATATAATTCGTT
>NC_134898.1:22345281-22355281 GCF_041734735.1 Babylonia areolata
GATTTACGTAGATAAAGTCTCCTCTTGAACTGTGTATATTAAAATTAGTATTTAGATGGTATGATTAGATAACACGAAATCACATGCAATGTTACACAAACATCTAAAACAACGAATTATTTTTTTGCTGTATGATCATTCGAAACAGTATACCGTTTGGTGATTGCTACAGATGGATGTGGAATACATAAATCATGTTGTTGTTTTCTGCATATAACATAATCATCATCTGATAACTGTGTAAACTAAATTATGTGCCAACCACTTAAACTAAATAAAACATGTGGAAATATGTTATTGTTATTTTCTCTCTTAAAAAAATTAATATGGCGAATTTCTTTTGCCAGAATATTATCAAAAAGAAAGATTCGTGTTATAAACTTCAGAAGTGCATCCATGAGCATCGCTCTATTTTTCTTTGTACAGAAGAAACTCCGTATCTCAACATAGCACGTCTTGTAAGTGCGTCACCAACATAGCACGTCTTCTGAGTACGTCACCAGCATAGCACGTCTTCTAAGTACGTCCCCAACATAGCACGTCTTGTAACTACGTCCCCAACATAGCACGTCTTGTAAGTACGTCACCAACATAGCACGTCTTCTAAGTACGTCACCAACATAGCACGTCTTCTAACTACATCCCCAACATCTTGTAAGTACGTCAGCAACATAACACGTCTTGTAAATACGTCCCCAATATAGCACAACTTCAAAGTACGTCACCGACATAGCACGCCTTCTAAATACGTCACCAGCATAGCACGTCTTTTAAGTACGTCACCATCATAGCACGACTTCCAAGTACGTCACCAGCATAGCACGTCTTGTATGTACATCCCAAACATAGCACGTAGCACGTCTTTAAAGTACGTCTCCAACATAGTATGTCTTCTAACTACGTCAACAACATAGCACGATTTCCATGTACGTCACCAGCATAACACGTTTCTAAGTACGTCACCAACATAGCACGTCTTTCCAACATAGCACGTCTTCTAATTACGTCCCCAACATAGCACGTCTTCTCAGTACGTCCCCAATATAGCACGTCTTCTAACTACGTCACCAACACAGCACGTCTTGTAAGTACGTCCCCAATATAGCACGTCTTGTAAGTACGTCCCCAACATAGCACGTCTTCTAAGTACGTCCCCAACATAGCACGTCTTCTAAGAACGTCCCCAACATAGCACGTCTTCTAAGTACGTCCGCAATATAGCACGACTTCCAAGTACGTCACCAGCATAGCACGTCTTCTAAGTACGTCACCAACATAGCACGTCTTATAAGTACGTCTCCAACATAACACGTCTTCTTAGTACGTCAACAACATAGCACGTCTTCTAAGTGCGTCAATAGCATAGCACGTCTTCAAAGTACGTCACCAGCATAGCACGTCTTCTAACTACACCAGCATAGCACGTCTTCTAAGTACGTCCCCAGCAAAGCACGTCTTGTAAGTACGTCACCAACATGGCACGTCTTCTAAGTACGTCACCAGCATAGCACGTCTTCTAAGTACGTCACCAACATAGCACGACTTCCAAGTACGTCCCCAACATAGCACGTCTTGTAAGTACGTCACCAACATAGCACGTCTTGTAAGTACGTCCCCAATATAGCACGACTTCCAAGTACGTCACCGACATAGCACGCCTTCTAAATACGTCACCAGCATTGCACGTCTTCTAAGTACGTCACCAACATAGCACGACTTCCAAGTACGTCACCAGCATAGCACGTCTTGTAAGTACGTCCCCAACATAGCACGTATCACGTCTTTAAAGTCTGTCTCCAACATAGCACGTCCTCTAAGTACGTCAACAACATAGCACGATTTCCAAGTACGTCCCCAACATAGCACGTTTCTAAGTACGTCCCCAACATAACACGTCTTTCCAACATAGCACGTCTTCTAATTACGTCCCCAACATAGCACGTCTTCTCAGTACGTCCCCAATATAGCACGTCTTCTAACTATGTCAACAACACTGCACGTCTTCAAAGTGCGTCCCCAACATAGCACGTCTTCTAAGTACGTCCCCAACATTGCACGTCTTCTAAGTACGTCCCCAACATAGCACGTCTTCTAAGTACGTCCCCAACATTGCACGTCTTCTAAGTACGTCCCCAACACAGCACGTCTTCTAAGTACGACCCCAACATAGCACGTCTTGTAAGTACGTACCAACATAGCACCTCTTGTAAGTATGTCACCAACATAGCATGACTTCCAAGTAGGTCACCAGCATAGCACGTCTTCTAAGTACGTCAACAACATAGCACGTCTTCTAAGTACGTCAACAACATAGCACGTCTTCAAAGTACGTCCCCAACATAGCACGTCTTCTAAGTACGTCCCCAACATAGCACGCCTTGTAAGTACGTCCCCAACACAGCACGTCTTCTAAGTACGTTCGCAACATAGCACGTCTTCTAAGTGCGTCCCCAACATAGCACATCTTCTAAGTACGTCCCCAACATAGCACATCTTCTAAGTGCGTCCCCAACATAGCACGCCTTCAAAGTACGTCCCCAACATAGCACATCTTCTAAGTGCGTCCCCAACATAGCACGCCTTCAAAGTACGTCCCCAACATAGCACATCTTCTAAGTGCGTCCCCAACATAGCACATCTTCCAAGTACGTCACCAGCATAGCACATCTTCCAAGTACGTCACCAGCATAGAACGTCTTCGACATACGTCCCTCTGGGGTGAGGATAGCAGTCAGGGAGAAGGAGAGGGGTTGGGGGGAGGGTAGGGAGGGGTGTGTGTGTGGGGGGGGGGGGGGGGGGGGAGGAGGTCGGGGGATGGGGATGTCGAGGTTCGGTAGAGGTGGTAGAAATGAGACAGCTATTGGCACGGAGAAGAAGAAGAAAAAAATGACGAGGAAAAACGTGTTCGACGGTTGCTATGACCACCTATTCTTCGCATCGTCAGTCGATTTGTCCACAAGACTGGAGCTCATGCTTGGATCAGGGTTAGTGACTTCGGAGGCCATTGAGGTATTGAGATTGATCAGTCACAGAGACAGACAAACAGAGAGAGACAGACAGACAGACAGACAGACAGACAGAGACAGAGACAGAAAGACATAGGGACAGAGAGAAAGAGAGGGAGGGGGAGAGAGAGAGAGAGAGAGAGAGAGAGAGAGAGAGAGAGAGAGAGAGAGAGAGATGAATAAAGGGTTTAGAGACTAATCGCAATGATATATACACACACATGCACACATACACACACGAACGCTAACAGACACACACACACACACACACACACACACACACACACACACGCACGCACGCACGCACGCACGCACGCATACATACATACATATATACATACACACATACATACATACATACATACATACATACACAGACTATTGAAGTATTGAGAGATATACAGAGAGAGAGAGAGAGAGAGAGAGAGAGAGAGAGAGAGAGAGAGAGAGAGAGAGAGAGAGAGAGAGAGAGAGAGAGAGGTGGAGTGAGGTTAGAGACAGACAGACAGACAGACAGACAGACATAGACAGAGAGTCTGATAGACACAGACAGGCAGACAGACACAGACAGACAGAGAGAGAAATAGAAAGAGAGAGACACAGAGGAGGGGGCGAGGGGGGAGGGGGCGAAACAGAAGAAACTAGGTCAGGCGCGCGAGCAATTTAAACAGTGATCGTCACGTGGCTCAAAACCAATGCTGACACCAGTTCATAAAGTCAGCTGTGAACCAACAGACCGTGGAGGGAGTTTGCTCGGCAAGGAATTGGAGATAAGCGGGCTAAGCGTGCATAAAACTAAGCATGACATTCACTACAATTTACTTGTCAAGCTCACTCACAGAGCGCCGCAACGTTCATTATGAATCTGCAAGGCTTTTTTTTTTTTCCCCCCACTCACGCCAAGTGAATACATCGCCTCAGAAATTGTCTGTCCAAACAGTGCCGCGTTAAAATCAATACACTTGAAAACAACTCGCTCTGCATTGATGCAGAATCCTTAATTCAACTGACCATGTGTGTGTGTGTGTGTGTGTGTGTGTGTGTGTGTGTGTGCATTGTTAAATAATTTTGAAATCACATTTCCATTTAAGGCAATTGCAATCTTCAAGACGAAGAGCTAGCTGTTCATTATAAGTATTATTAGAAAACTATATTATTGATAAGCGGTGCAAAGGCATAACACAAACAGAACAATCCGAATGAGATGAAGGGCCATTCACACACACACACACACACACACACACACACACACACACACACACACACACACACACACACACACACACACACACACACACACACATTCAGAGGGAGAAAGAGACAGACAGACATACAGACAAAGAGGGATAGAGAGATGGAGACAGACAGACTGACGGACAGAGTGACAGTCAGACGGACAGACAGACAAAGACAGAGGGAAAAGAGACTCAGACTAAAATCCTTTGCATACAAAAGACCAGCCGTTTTCATAAGCACTGCTGCGTAACGCGATCTACTCACGGGATTATGTCTGCACTGGTGATGGTGACGAAAACACTGCATATTTATCAGACAGCAGCACGCTCTCTTCCTGCTCTTTTCAAGCTGTAAATTTGGTGACAGACGCCCATGAAATTATTCCCACATTATACACTACTCGCCAGTTGATATATGCCTGGCCATTCATTCCGAACATATTCATATGTGTTAGTGATAGTGTGTGTTAGTCTTAGTGTTCATGTGTGTGCGTGTGTGTGAGTGTATGCACATATATTGTTTATGTAACCAAGCGCTCTGTTTGCTTTAAAACTTGCTTCACACATCAGCTATAGCAGACGCTGTTTTCGCAAATAAATTGCTGGTCTGCAACGACCCACGCAGAATGTGTGACGCCATTCCCGGTTTGAATGCAAATCCCGTTTTAGACAAAGGCTCCAACCATTTATTAAATCAATTCTCTGTCTCGTTCACTGTAATATCATATTTGTTGTGCTTAGACACACACCTAAATCAGTTAGAAGCATACTTGATTTCAGTTAATCGTTCATCAGTCTAAAGATTTCAACTGGCGCTAAGCTTACGTCATTTTGTCTTGCCACAAACCACTCCAATTAAGTGTCGCAGCACGCGATTGAGCGAGCTCTAATATGTGTCTCTGATGCAGCGTATTTAATTAGTATCTCTTTTGTCGGATAAGTAAACTACTAGTATTATATACTGGCAGAATCGTCGCAATTCCATCTTTAAATCTATTCCATTTATGTTTGCCTACGTTAAACTGTTTTAACGCAGTTTGTAATTTTCCGCGATGAGCTCGATAAAACTGACCCTGTTTAGGTGACTTAAATCAAGATTATATATTCATCTTAGATAATCAACACTTCATTTTATACTCATTAGAAAGTAGGTGTTGAGCTCTTTCTTTTGCGACTAATCCGACGTAATTCGGTTTAGGAATCATTTAGAAATCTATCACTGAACACCTTGTAAGAAACACAATTGTTGCAGGATTTGGCCTGATTTGAGGCGATCTGCTTTTCAGCACACGCGATTGTCTTTGCAGTCCGCTTAACTTGCATAAATTGGCAGAGTGAGTGATAAGTGGTCATTTTCTTCCTGGTCAGTCATCTGACCAGAGCCTGCTCTCTTTCTCTCTTGCCGTGTCGCAAGCAGTGTGTGTGTGTGTGTGTGTGTGTGTGTGTGTGTGTGTGTGTGTGTGTGTGTGTGTGTGTTGTCCCAGAGGCTGACATCTCCCTGTGTGTCACTGCACTGTTTTATCTCTTCTCTATTCTCTTCTTCTCATAACTATTGTAAATAAAACAATAGAGAAACCCTTTTGTGACTGGCCTCTATATGTTCCTAGCCTGTGCGCGGGAAATCTTGTCTATCCTTTATTTCAGTCAATCATTAGTTCTTTTGTACCGTACCCTTTCATTATAAATAAACCACTCGGGTACACGGCTACACACACACACACACACACACACACACACACACACACACACATATATATATATATGTATATATATATGTGTGTGTGTGTGTGTGTGTGTGTGTGTGTGTGTGTGTGTACGTGAGTGCGTGTGTGTGTGTGCGTGTGTGTGTGTGTGTGTGTGTGTGTGTGTGTGTGTGTGTGTAAAAAATGTACAGAAGGAACGAGAGATAAATAGATGGAAAGGGAGAGAGAAAGGGAGAGACAGACAAACAGGCAGAGACAGAGGGAGAGAGAGAGGGAGAGAGAGAGACGTAGAAAAACAAAAACAAATAAACAAACCAAAAACAAAACAAACAAACAAAAAACAAACAAACAAACAAAAACCAAAACAAAAAAAAACGGAGGGGCAGACACGTCAATGGACAGACAGGCAAACAGACAGACATAGTTATAGACGTAGGTAGAGAGACGCACACCCACAGAGATTTTCAACACAATCCTACTATATGGAGAAAGAGAGAGAGAGAGAGAGAGAGAGAGAGAGAGAGAGAGAGAGAGAGAGAGAGAGAGAGAGAGACAGACAGACAGACAGACAGACAGACAGACAGAGAAAGAAAGAGAGAGAGAGAGAGAGGGTGGTGGGGGAAGGCAGGCATACAGGCAGACAGACGGATAGATAGATAGATAGATACAGAGAGAAAGATACTCAGGCAAGGGGGAAAAAAAATAACAAGCTGACCAAGCAGTTTTCACAAGTGCTGCGTAACGCGATCTACTCACGGGAATCTGTCTGCACTGGTGTTGGTGAGGAAACCGCTGCACATCTATCAGACAACAACACGCTCTCTCCTGTTCTTTTCAAGCTGTAAATCTGGTGATAGACGCCCATGCATATATATATCCCCACATTATACACCCACATGTCAATTGGTGCAGGCCTGGTCATTCATTCCGAACATATTTGGATCTGTGTATGCGTTAGTGTTAGTGTGTTAGTGTTAGTGTATGTGTGTGTGTGTGTGTGTGTGTGTGTGTGTGTGTGTGTGTGTGTGTGTGTGTGACAGAAAAAGAAGAGAGAGAGAGAGAGAGAGAGAGAGAGAATGACAGAGACAGCCAGACAGACAAAGACAGAGACAGACAGAGAAAGGAAGAGACGGAGAGAGAGAGACAGACAGACAGACAGACTGATAAACATATAGACAGACGGACGGAAAGAAGTTCAGACAGGCAGGGACAGAGAGAAAGAGATTCAGGCAGGCACACACACACACACACACACACACACACACACACACACACACACACACACACACACACACAAATCAAGCTGACTATGCAGTTTTCAAAAGTGCTGCGTAACGCCATCCACCTAGGGAAATCTATCTGCACTGGTGTTGATGATGAAAACACTGCACACATCTATCAGACTCTGTTGTTCTATTCAAGCTGTAAATGTGGAGAAACACGACCACGAAATTATTTCCGCATTATACACCACACGCCAATTGATATAGGCCTGACCATTCATTGCGAACATATTTCGTGTGTGTGTGTGTGTGTGTGTGTGTGTGTGTGTGTGTGTGTGTGTGTGTGTGTGTGTGTGTGTGTGTGTGTGTGTGTGTGTGTGTGTGTGTGTGTGTGTGTGTGTGTGTGTGCGTGCGTGTGTGTGCGTGTGTGTTTGTGTGTGTGCGTGTGCGGGTGCGTGTTTTTTTGTTTTGTTTTTGTTTGTGTGTGTGTGTGTGTGTGTGTGTGTGTGTGTGTGTGTGTGTGTGTGTGTGTGTGTGTGTGTGTGTGTGTGTGTGTGTGTGTGTGTGTGTGCCTGAATGTGGAAATACACGGCCACGAAATTATTTCCACATTATACACCACACGCCAATTGATATAGGCCTGACCATTCATTGCGAACATTTGGTGTGTGTTTGTGTGTGTGTGTGTGTGTGTGTATGTGTGTGTGTGTGTGTGTGTGTGTGTGCGTATGTGTGAGTGTGTGTGTGTGTGTGTGTGTGTCTGTGTTGTGCGTGTGTGAGCGTGTGTGTTTGTGTGTGTGTGTGTGTGTGTGTGTGTGTGTGTGTGTGTGTGTGTGTGTGTGTGTGTGTGTGTGTGTGTGTGTGTGTGTGTGTGTGTGTGTGCGTCCTCGCGCAATATACAAATGTGGGTCAGCGAGTGGCAAAGACAGGAGAGGAAGAGACAGAGACAGAGAGAGACTGAGATACAGACACGCACGCACGCACGCACGCACACACACACACACACACACACACACACACACACACACACACAATAAAAATTGAGACAGTGCCATTGGTATACGTATACACAACACATATATATATATATGTGTGCGTGTGTGTTTGTGTGTGTGTGTGTGTGTGTGTGTGTGTGTGTGTGTGTGTGTGACAGACAGACAGACAGACAGAGACAGAGTACAGGGAGCAAACATGCACACGCATCTTCCTAACCCCTCCCCCTGTCTTCCCCCATACAAACACACCCATGTCCGATGCACCATTTGATCTCTGAGCTGAGGCCCCAACTCCATCTCGTAAACCCAACCCTCGCCCATGGGACGCCAACACATAAGGACACACACGCATGCGAAATCGCGAAAGCTTGAAGGCTTTCTATGACAGACGTTGGGGATAATGACTTTGGTCAACAATTCCCATGGCTGCCCCCTAGCCCCCAACCTCCCTGCCACCCCACGCCCCCCTCCCTCCCCCCCCCCCCCCCCACACACACACTCTTTCTCACCCATCCTCTTCTTTTGTCCATTCTCAGATTAGAGCGGATCCATTTCGTAATATTTTGGCGGAGTTTATATTTTTTTGGTTTTGGGGTTGTTTTTTGTTTGTTTGTTCGTTTTGTTTATGTTTTTGTATACACACACACACACACACACACACACACACACACACACACACACACAGACATATATATATATATATATATATATATATATATATATATATATATATATATATATATATATATAATTTTATTTTTATTTTATTTTATTTTATTATTATGTTGTGTGTGTTTGACTTGTTTGCGCGGATTACTATCACGCTGACGTGATTTGGGATTGAAGTGTGTGAGTGTTTTGTCCCATTGCGCACGTACATATTACATCAGTTTCGGTAAACAAGAGAAGAAGAAATAATGTCTGTGTTTGATTAACTCTCTCTCTCTCTCTCTCTCTCTCTCTCTCTCTCTCTCTCTCTCTCTCAGGCAATTTTTCTGTGAGTTTAATCACTCCATTTCATATTTATCCCCCTATTCCCTTTCCCTTTATTTTTTTAAAATTATTTCAATGTGAGTTCCTATTTTTTTGTATCGACCCCTCTCCTGAATTGCCCACAAAACTCTGCCCACATTCCTGTAAATCCCCTATCATGCTCAATACGTCAAGATTATTTACGCCTTTCTAACCGTTCTTGTAAAAAAAAAAATAAAAAAAAAAAAAAAATCGGGAGCCACTTCTGTGT
Source organism: Babylonia areolata (assembly GCF_041734735.1). Lineage (NCBI taxonomy): Eukaryota > Metazoa > Mollusca > Gastropoda > Neogastropoda > Buccinidae > Babylonia > Babylonia areolata. Next base: position 22,354,686 of record NC_134898.1, read on the forward strand.
CAGAAACAGGTCCAAACCCATGATTGAAGACCTCATCACACGTATCATAAGCGAATGAGTGTTGCTTCCTTTTCGTTTTTTTTCTTCTTCTTCTTCTTTTCTCATACAAGTGGTGTTTCCAGTCAGCGTGATCACCCTTTGTCTTTAGACAACAGTCTACAATGAGGCAGCGGTTGGGAAATGATGAGGAAATGCATGTTGTACAGTGTCCAAGGTATTCTGTTGCATGTCAATTCTTTTTCTTTTTTTTTTCTTTTTTTTTTCTTCTGGGATTCAAAGCTGCGTGGCCTTGATGTTCGTGAACGTACTGATGATGCTGACTGTGATAATGATGATGATGCCAGCGATGACGACAACGACGACGATGATGACGGTCAACTACCTACAGCGTCATACCACCATTAGCAGTATCATCAACATGATTTGAAACATCATCATTAGCATCATCATCATCATCATCATCACCACCATCACTATCATCTCAATTAGAATAACCACTACCATAATCATCACCAGCATCGTCATCGTCGTCGTCATTATCATTATCTGTCATGTGTCTGATCAGAACTGTGAAGTTTTAATGCTCATGTATGTAA